>NC_136414.1:186743812-187353812 GCF_051521515.1 Lactuca serriola
ATCATTACTATCAAGGTATTCAAACCTTCGCCTGCAGGGAGATTTATCAACATCAATTTCAAGATCACTCGTGGTACAGCAAACACGGTGTCTACTATCTCTCTTGCAGACCTTCCCAATCTCAACCCCCATGATTGGATTCTGCTATACAACATTCTGCTCACTAATCCTGTGGAATATGAGCCTATTTTAGAACATATGAAGAGAATGTTGGCCTCCTACATCCATGAAGTTGCTACTATGGATTAGGAGATAGCAAAGGTGATGAACAAGAAGCCAATTGTGAAAACTACACCGAAACCAGGGGATGTGAACAAGATGAAAATAGGACAGATAGATTCAACGAATCTTACCGTGATGTTCACGAAAGGCGAAGCTCACAAGTTTTTTTTTGCTCTGGTAGATAAACATCTGTTTTCTACTGACTGCTTGGAACACATTATCAACTTGATACATCGGTGCAAGCAGAACTCAGAAGCTGACAAGAAAATTTTCACTGATATGCTGCGTTGGTACATTACTTTCCGGTACCATCTTTTGGCTATCATCCTGAGGATTTTCAAGACTGTGAAGAAGTCTTTGGTTGTTAAACAAAGTTGAGGTTTCGGCTCCAAAGACGCAAAGGGGGAGATTGTTGAGTTCGTTTGTGTTGCGTCTTGGGCCTTAAGTTTTGTATCCGGATTGGGCCTGTCCATCCGTGATTATCTAGATTAGGTCAGTGATTATCTAGATTAGCTAATAGGGTTTTACTATATATATGCATGCATGTATGCATGATAAGAAGTTGATTTTACATTTAATATTGTAAACCCTAAACACCTCTACAGTCGAAGTTCTTTATCGAGCTCTTCTGAGGTGCTAAAGCATTAATCATTCAACATATTCAGCTCTATTCTTGTGTTCTTTATTACGTCCTTATTTATTAACTTGCATAGAATCATACGATCCTAATAGAAATTTGATCTAACAAACTCACCAACATTATGTTGGCGTTTTCAAAATGTCACAACTAGCATTTTTAGCTGGGAAATTCTGTCTTCATGTAATCAACTCTTGTGTAACTTGTAATCTAAGTTGAAATTTTGTTCAAATGCTCATTCTAAAAACAACTATTTAAATCAAAACTCACTCGCGAAGTCCAAAACCTAATTCAATATATTTGACACATTCAACTATGGGTTTGTAACCCTAATGTCCCGGTTCAAACTCAGAATGGACCAGGATCCTCTTATTGGGCCTAAAGGGCCATTAAACTTTCAATTTGGTTATTTTGGGTCAAGAAACCCTATTTGGGCTCTAAATGGACCCACATTCATTAAACCATAGCATTTTGGGCCATTTGGGCCTAAAATGACTCGTTTTGTTTTCATGGGCTTTATTGGGACGTAACAACTTTCTTGAACATTATTTGGTCGTAAACCCATTTATTTATCATTATTGGACCATAAACCCTCATATGGGCCCAATGAGGCAAAAACTTCCATATTAGACCCTATAAATTTTGAATATATTCAATAATGGCCCAAATAATTTTTTTTTCCTTCTTACTCCATTCTCGGTTTTGATAAAAAAAAAGAGAGAGAAAAGATGGAAAAAATCCTAATGAAGACACTTGATTATTAACTAGAGGTCTTCCAAGTTAATTACATCACATGTAACTAAATCTCTACACCTTAATCTCTCATTTAATAACCATTTCTTTCTCTCTCTCTCTCTCTCTCTCTCTCTCTCTCTTTCTCTATTTCTCTCTTCTTCTTCTTCTTCTTTTAGTCTCGACCCTCCCACTCACCATTACACACTTTACTTCATTTCTAAAACTCCTCTCTAAATCTCCAAAGAACTCCTCCATTCTTCATCTAGAAACTGTGAAGTAGTGTGGATCTTCAATAAGATTCCATCAAAGTTTATCATTCTTGGTAAGTTACATCTAATCAAAAAGCTTAACTTCATTCTATTTTATGAACTTATCACTTATAGACACCCTATGTCATGATCATGCTTCTTAGAACTCCATAAATCCGAAAACTCATCTCAAGAAGCATCCAAGGCCGAAATCTCCTCCAAACTCTTCATCAAACCGAAACCATCAAACCAAAGTGAGTTCATACCTCCTATTTTCGGTTTTACATTGTTTTTGAGGGAGAATACAAGTTTTCTTGTGTAAACCTATGTTTATATGCATGATTATGTGTGTTTTTTTATATATATGTTATGTTTATGTGTTGAAACTTCATAAACTTGGAAGATCCACTAAAACATAGAGATGTTTGTAAACAAAACACCTTATGTTACATATCATGAAAATAAAATGTTTAAAAACATTTGAAGGATATTTAAAACTAAGAAAAATCTTGTAATGGGCCAAATATGACAAAATAATCAAAAAGTGAAGTTATTATATATATATATATATATATATATATATATATATATATATAACTCATGGTTTTGAAAGGATTTATTTTGAATAAATATGGAGCTTTATGTTATTTATGGGCCTTAGTTATCCTTTTACATGTCTATTAGGCCTAGAATACATATTACATGCTTAGTGGGCCTTAGTTGTCCTTTTGCATGCTTATTGGGCCTGGAATATAATATAGATGTTTATTGGGCCTTAGTTGTCCTTCCACATGTATGTTGGGCCTAGAATATACATTTACATCCTTATTGGGCCTAAAATATAATATACATGTTTATTGGGCTTTAGTTGTCCTTTCACATGTATGTTGGGCCTAAAATATACATTTACATCCTTATTGGGCCTAGAATATAATATACATGTTTATTGGGCTTTAGTTGTCCTTTCACATGTATGTTGGGCCTGGAATATACATTTACATCCTTATTGGGCCTGGAATATAATATACATGTTTAGTGGGCCTTAGTTGTCCTTTTACATGTCTATTGGGCCTGGAACTTACATTACATGTTTATTTGGACCCTTGTAGTCCATTTACATGCTTATGATTTCATACATTCATTTACATGCGCTTTGGGCCTTGTATACATACAACATATTCGGAAAAACATTATTTACTATGTTAAATAGTGTGATACAATATTCACGTAAATTTAGTTAAGTTTCTTGTGAGACACGTATTCATTCGTACCTATCTAGCGTACAACCTTAAGTCTTGTAGTTATAACCAGAGTCTCCTGGAGGGGGAGCGAGAGTTTGTGTATAGATCTATACGGGGTTGACACCCTACGTCTGAGTTGTTCGCTACAGTTAGACTAGGCCAGTCTAGGGCGAAAAACCTTTCCTTAAACAAGTCGACGTCCGAAAAATGTCATGACAGGTAGATCAGACATATCAAGTATGGTTATAACGAACTCACAGAGAAATTAACCCCATTTTAAATTTTATGGAATACATTTACAGTTTGATAATACGGAAACATACATACACTGATACTCGGTCTTAGGGTGTTAAGAGCACAACATTTTACAAACAGACGATACCGGATTATCTGGGAAAACAAACAACTATTCAATACCTTCGACTTACAACAGAAAATATCGGATTTTCTGGGATTAATCTCTTTATATATTTCCAAACATTAACACACATGCATTAATACAAGATCTGACAAACATTTCAATTCTTTTTTCAGAAAATATCGGATTTTCTGGTGTTTACAAAGAATTACAAAACATTTTACTCAAACATGCTTATGAACTCACCAACATTATATATGTTGACGTTTTCAAATTAACTTGTATTCTCAGGAAATTGTTAAGCAGGTGGACTCCAAGAACATGAGAGTTTTTTCGTACTTGTTCTACTATCATATACATTATGTTGTTGGCATGTAACTTATACTACAATATGTAATGTAAACAATGACAGTTGTATTTTGAATGTATGGTGATGGTGTTTGTCATGTTTCAATTATATTCACTGTGATGATATTCCAAGATGAAGTCACCCAACCCCCGGATGTTTCCGCCGTACTCTTTGGTTCGGGGGTGTGACACAAAATACATGTATTCTCAGGGAGATGAGTGTGGAGGATAGTCCTATGGAGGAGGAAGTCATCAAGGAAGCTTGTTGGAGTTATTTTTGTCTGTTTATTTTCTAGCATTGTTTAGAATGTATGCATGATCTACCAAACCCCCAAATAAATTATAATAAATAAAAGTATCATTTGTATTATATTTCTGTCTATTGTTCAATGTATTTGCATTCTTCAATCTAGTTGTACAATGTCCCTACGTTGCACAGCTTGGCGTTTCCACCGTTGGTCGGGGTGTAACATGGATTGGCCATGATTACATCATGAGAGCGGTGGGTTAGTGATGACTTTACAGAAAGTCAAGTGTGTATTCGAGGTCTTTTGGGTAAGAATTTTGTATTGAAGTTTGTTGATGTTGTGGCTCGCATAGCCTTTCATTGTTGGGCGTGGCCGGTTACTTAAGATTATCATGGGTGGGACCCATGGACGAGGGCCGCTGATTATGTTATCTTGGGTGAGACTTGTGAATGAAGTATGTTTTTATGTGGGTAGGTTTGGATCATGGCCTCGTTCCGGGACAATGTGTGGCAGTATGAGGGGGGCCACAACATCCATATGGTTGAGTTAGACCGTTGACTGAGTTAGGTTGGGTGCGATGTAAGACTATGACTTGGCCCTTAGCATTCACCTAGGGAGAAATGAACTACTTGTTGTTCATTGATTATTGGTTAGTTGTCCTTTGTTTGGACTAGAGGACAGTTGGAGTCGTGATGACGGATAGGACAACCTTGTCAGTTTGACTTTTGGATTAGAGTCTTGATGTGTGGTAATGAGTGAAGTTGTCAGCTTCAGCAGTCAACTGGGAATCCTATATTTAAGTTATTTAGTAGTGCAGCTCGGAACCAGGGAGATCTCAGATAGATCAAATACGCAAATTGTTCGTTAGCGGGATGTGATACATATATTGGTATGATACCAATGGTTAAAACTCATGTTGGGATTCGCATCCGTATTCGAGTGCGAAGTTGCCAGCATCGACGAATGGTCATGGATTCTGTTTCCTAGTTATTAGTAAGACGATGCTGGGTTGGAGAGGTTATGATCAGTTCTGGTCATGGATGAGAGTCATTATGGATATGGTTTGAATGGTTATGTTTGTATGGAAGTCAAGCATGGTATGAGGTTTTTAGATTTTGGGCAAAATAGTTAGACTTTCTCTTGTTGGTTAAAGGAAGCGTGTTAATGTTTGTTTCTTCTTCAAGGTGCGTGATTTCTACAAAGGTTGGGTTCGGTAGGAATATCGTAAGTTGGTCGTCTGTGTAAGATGATTTCTCAGTTTTGTTTTGGATTCAGATAGTTCAATCGGGATCGGCTGGTGTAGTAGAGTAAGTTGTAAGGAATGATTTCGAAGACAAAATATAATTTAAGTTGGGGAGAGTTGTAACACCAGTTTTGCAAAATGGGTCAATGTAGGGCATAAAGGAGTCAAAGGCATGGTTTTTGGGAGAAAATCATGTGTCACGACATAACGTGCAAAAAATGAGAACGCGTATCCGGAAGAAGGTTACGACGTGACATGAGTATGGTCATGTGTGATTATGGTTGCAGCCCAAGCCCATGATCTTTTTGGTTTTCCTTCATACTTAAACCCTGAATCTCGAATTTAGGGTTTCATTTTGAACCTCCATCACCCTCTCAAGCCTTGAAGCAAACCCCTAATACCATCCTCTCCATTTATGAGCTCATTTTGGTGCTTTTGATTGTTTTGGAAGGAAGAAGAAGGCCTTGAAGTGTTGAGAGAACCTTGGAAAGCGTCGGAATTCATGTTGGGCATCTTTGGACCTTTGTAAGTGTCCAAGATCCAAACTTTATGATTCTAGGTTGCTAGATCTAAGTCCTTGTCCCTTTATCTTCAAGTTTGAGCAAGTTTGAGTGATGGGATTCCGTAAAGTTAGCAACTTTATGGATCCTTGAAGCCATTTGAGTGTTATATGGTTCAGATCAGGAATTTGATTGTGTATCGGACCCATTCATGAGATCTTTGGTGATATTTCTTCATGTTTGACCTAGTTTAAGACGTAGACTCATAATGAGCATGCATGGCTAATGTGACATCCCCATTTTCACGGCCAGAAAAGACCGATTTGTTTATGCTTTATTTTGAAAATTAGAGTATCCTTTTAAAGAAAAATGTTGCGGAATTTGTTTCCAGAAAAACATTATAAATACGTTATCAAAGCATTTTTGAAAAAATGTATTTTATTCATTTTAAAACATTGGGATGTCATCGTCAATACAGAAACATAAGCATAAACTGAACTTACATTCATTATCACTAGTGATTTATATCTCCTTAATCTCTCAGTGTAATGTAACTTCATGTCGACACTTGTGATACAAATGAATTGAGTGGGTTAGGTTGGGAAATCTGGTGAGTACATAGGGTTTTCAACCCACAATAATATAATTATTATGTTTAATCATCAAACAGTTAACCCAATTAACCGTCCCCATTATCATCTTCACTCTTAAGGGTCTACCCTAAGAATCCGCTATTCCTCGTTCATTCATTCCTAAGGAGTATCCTAAGGAATAACCATGAAGTCCATCTTCGCCAAGGTTTATACAACAGGCACTAAGTCCATAGTTGTCAGGGTTTATACAATAGGCACTAAGTCCATAGTTGCCAAGGTTTATGAAATAGGCACTAAGTCCATAGTCGTCAAGGTTTACACAATAGGCACTAAGTCCATAGTCGCCAAGGTTAATACAATAGGCACTAAGTCCATAGTCACCAAGGTATATGAAATAGGCATTAAGTCCATAGTCGCCAAGGTTTATACAATAGGCACTAAGTCCATAGTCGTCAGGGTTTATACAATAGGCGCTATGTCCATAGTCGCCAATGTTTACTTATATCCTCTTTCATCCTTCCTCATTCATCTACCCATGTTTTACCCAACATATTTGTAGATATAAAATACATATACAGTTTAAATCATTTAAAACATGTATAATATCGTTCATCCAGCATAGACAACAAGTACTCAAATAATATGCACACATAGCACGTAATTTATATAAATTACTTCATATTTATGTGTAAGATGAAAGTAACTATGAACTCACCTGTTAAGGTGGTGATTCTGAACTCAAATAGCGCTTTGCTTCTTAAAAATAAATTCCTTTGACAAAACCTAGTATCATTACCATTAGATTTTAGTCTAACGTTCATCGTGGCTGATTAATAGACTTAGTATTATTATTATTATTAAATAAGCGTTAAAACAATACTTCTCAACCACTATGTACAGACAGGGGTCGGACATGAAACACCGGAGGGCATGATCATTTTGGCATAATAGCACTTTTGAATCCAACAACCTAGGCGGCCCTTCAAACAAGATTCTCCGTACCACGAGTAGTTTAAAAGATATTATAACGACACTTATATAACTCATAATAATAGCCCAAATATTTATTATGAGGTCCTAATAACTTTACTTTATTTAAATAAAAGTTATACTTAAGGTAAGGTAAGCGTATCTCACTTACAACAGGTTTTTTTCAAAACCAGGCTTCGCTAAAGCAGAGTTTCCGAGCCGAAAAACTCTTCTTCTCGGACCCGTCGGGCGCTACGGGGCTTTCCTCTAGTGCCTTGAGGCTACTAGGGCTTTAGGAGGGGTTTTGGGGGTTTAGAGAGAAAGATATAGAAAGAGAATGAGGGAATGGTGTGAAGAATGAAGGCACTCTCGCATGGTATTTATAGGCTGAAATACAGCTCAAATCGTCGAGTAGGGCCTCCAACTCATCAAGTATGTGCCACATGTCACCATATAGTGGCGAGCCTTAGGGAGAAAGCAATGGTCAGGATTGTGCCACGTCACCAATTTTCGCACAGTACACTTCCGACTTCTAAAATCTGTAACTTTTGCATAAGCTCCGTTTCTGACGTTCTTTATATCCACATGTAGGTATTGACAAGATCTACAACTTTCCTTTTGACTCCGTCGGCTAATTGTCGACCTATTTTAAAATTAACAGTATGAGAAGATTACATTGTTAAATGACCGTGTAAAATTCATAACTTCTACATACGCACTCTGTTTTTGTCTGTCGTTTTATCGTTGAGCTCCTATTAATGAGATCTTCAATTCTCATTCAGGTTGCATTGGCCAAAAATGGATCGATCTAAAATTCAAATTTTGGGTTGTGCACTGTTATGTCAAATCTTAGAAAAATCATAACTTCCTCATACGAAGTCAGATTTGGGCATTCCTTTTATGCACACTTTCGGTTTAACTTATACTACAACTTTCATTTAGATCCCTAAGGCTAAAAAGTATTTTATCAAAAATTCACTTTTTACGTCACACATCGTCGTGACGGTTTTGTCGCGATACTTCGATGAGCCACAACTTCTTCGTTATAACTCAGATTTCGGCGTTCTTTTTATGTACGGAACCCTTGTGACATATACTATAACTTGGTAAAGATTACTCCTTCTAAATAATCTTCCATCAAAAAGTCATTTTTGACGTTCATTATCTCTAAATTGACTAGCTCGAATCTGCAGACGTTACAGCTAAAAAGCATCGATCTTTAGATGATAATGGACGTTAAGAAGCTTTATAGAAAGTTGGATGGATGGCGTAATGGATTGAGAGCTAAAGCCATTAAGCTGAGAAAGTTCGTCCGCATAACGTGACAGCTTCCTTGTCACAACATGACGACTGGGAATTTACTGATTGGATCGTGACTGAGTTGGGACTTGGTTGGCTAAGTTGGATCGTGATTGAGTTGGCATTGGGCTGAGTGTGTTTCTCACAACGTGATCATGGGCTGGTTACAACGTGAGGGTCGATTAATGGAGATGTTGACCGCCGACTTTGACCCTGACCATTGATTTGTTGACCTGTGTTGACTTTTGGTAAAGATTGTTGGATTTAGAGTATAAACTAAGGTTGGACCTTGTTTATTTGTTAGCTGTGTTCTAGCACTTATTGTAGGACATTGAGCTGTAATTTATCTGATTTCGTGAGACATGTGAGTCTTCTCACTATACTATGTATGATGCCCGTTGTCTTTATGACTCTTGCATTGGTATGTTGGGTTGGGTCTATGTGTATGTTGGGTTGGGCCCATTTATATGTTGGGTTGGGTCCGTTTTATGTTGGGTTCGACACGTTTATATGTTAGAGTAGGCCTGTTTGTATGATGGATGGGCCCAGATATGAGGGTGGGGCCCAATATGTGGGTAGGGTCCAATATATATGGTATGTGGTATTTTGGGGGATTCATTATGCTTTATGCTTACGGTTTTATGGTTTAAACATTTTCAAGTACTTCCAGGTTCAATGGGAAGGACCCGGATTGACTACACCGCATCCCCTAATGGTTTTTCCACACTGGTTATTATTATTATTATTATTATTATTATTATTATTATTATTATTATTATTATTATTATATATTAAAGAAATGAATGTTCGAATTAGTAAACTTGCTATTTTTTTGGCAGAATTGGTCCCTATACTATTGTTGGGCTTCAAAGTTAGGAATAGTAAATTTGGATGTTTTTTGGCAACTTTACTCCTCATTCTCTAGCCATTTTGACACTTTTGGTCCTTGCAATCAATATTTTTACACTTTTTAGGAACCTTTTAATATTTAAAGTTTGGCCACATAAACTTTAACGGTTTGACAACTTTGATCCCTTTTCTAAAAAGTTGCTAAATCCTACCCCTTTATTTTTTTAGCCATTTTGACACTTCTAGTCCTTGCAATCAAAACTTTTACATTTTTTTCATAAAAACATGAAAAAAACAGTCCGTGATAAAGCCCAGACTTTTCATCCTTGCACTATCTACGACTGTCATATTTATCGATTCGGAAACAACATTGAAAGTTTCTGGCCCCCGCATAGCGTGGGTAGCCTTTCTAGTTATTATTATTAGAGTAAATTACTGAAATCGTCCCTGTGGTTTGGTCAAAATTGCACGTTTGGTACCTAACTTTTTTTTTGCATTCAGATCGTCCATGTGGTTTGATTTTATGTGTCGGAGCTTGAGGCGTCTGTACCCATGATAGACGAAAAAGTTATGCAAGAAGATGAGGTGGGTAGGAAAGAAGAAAACAGAGGTCCGACGGCTTGCAGGATCGAGAGGGAGAAAGAAGAGGGAATTAATCTGATACCATATTAGAATGATATTTTCCCTTAATTAGCACACGAAACATTCAAGAATAAATAGATACAAGATACAAAGAGTATAGGCTAGGTTTGGCTATTCTAACAAATTGGGCTATTGAAATGGGCTATATAAATAATACAAATATATACACTAAAACAATCGTGCAATTTTGACCAAAGCACAGAGACAATTTCAGTAATTTACTCTTATTATTATTATTTTACTTTGATGATTGAAAGACACATTTTACTCTGATTGGTTTGGAGCAAATGGTTGTATGGATATAATGGTTTAAAAAATGAAAATTGTATCGGTATTTTTGGGGATGTTACATAGCACTTAGGAACCGATTGCTATTTATTTATGTTTTCAAATCACTTATTGTTACTAAATTGTTTGTTTTGTCCGGAAACATGCGTTCCTGAAATAAATATCTTTGTGTCCTCTTTAACAGCTTTTTCTCCGATATTGTTTTTCCTATTTGTTTAGGATAAACACCGAAATTAAATTCGATGATAAAACAAACTCTTCAGGTCCATAAACCATTTTGTAGTCTCCTACTTAAAAAAAATTTGGCCATCTAAAAATATTGTCGTATTTGGTCAAGAAACATTTTATGTATAAGCAAGTCGTCCCCTTGAAATGAAGGCATGTCCAACAAATAACCAAAAACACTTCTTCGGAATGTTTCTCGACTCACACCCTCCAATCTTTCAAACACTTGCCATAGTTTACATCCGAAACCTTTCACATTAACCACAACTATAAATTATCGGGAGACGTGCTGAAATAAAACAAGTTGTTGAAAGGTATAAATATACAATGAAAATTAAAGAGAACTACTAAATAAAACTGAAAAAAAATCTAAACAGTAAAACTCATATATTATAAATTACACACAATAAATATAAAATAAAAATTGTGATCATAAACATTTCGCTATAAAATATCCAAGGTACAAGGTTGTGTTGAAGAACAAGGCCAATATACAACCATATAATGGACGCATATTGTATCAGAAATTTGTATATTCTTTTTTTTTTTTTTTTTGAAAGAGCAAATTTGTATATTCTTAACTGAAAACAAATATACAATGTTGATTCTTGTTTACTAAAAACTGAATATATTTATTAGAATATACAACTCCATATGCACGTTTTACGCATCAGCTACTTGTACAATCTCACATCTAGAGTTCTTAGCCATCTCAACTATGTAATACTCGAAAAATAACCTTTCAACAACTATTATATACTCGAAAATAATCTCAGATCTACGAGTTCTTCCAAATATCCTAAGGCTAACAATCAAATACTCGAAAATAACATTTCAACAACTATGGACACTTATAAAAAAATAAAATAAAAAAAAAAAATTAGCTATTGTTACTGTATGAGAGTGGGGGACAGGATTCTTGACGCCCTGCTTCATTTTCTCCCTCTCGTCAATGTGACGACCATGCTCCAAAAGACACGTCCGCTATTTTTTGTAAACGGTTTTTCTTCCTTTGGGAAACGATATGAAAGGACACGTCCGCTAGGCAGCCGGATATCCGTCTTTCAACCACCTGCAGCTTTTGTCTCCTATATTCCCATTGCCCTTCTTTTGTCTTTTGTGCATATGCCAGCTCATTCCAAGATACCATGCATCCTACGTCATCCCACCCTTTTAAACTAATTTGGATATAAAGTATGACCTGTAAAATTTGTCGATTTGTGTATTCGGCCACAAATTTGACTTGAAACGATTATATAATAAAAAATAAACTTTATTTTAATTTTTAAGATGTATTCGTATCGTGTCGTGTGTATCATAGATTCGTGTATTCATATATGGAATTGTTACATTTAATTTAAAGGTGGATCCATTTTTTTTTTGGATCTCATTTCCTAGATTAAATCCGAGATCCGAGCAACTGGATTCACATCTTGGACCCATCCAAACAATTCCTTATCCAAACCATGGGCCATGTCTGTCCTAACAATTTTTTTTTTCTTCAAAATCCATTAATTTTTTTTCTTTTATTTTAACATTTAACTTTTTTTTATTTATTAAAACCAATTATTATTCTTAATACCAATTTTAGTCTTATGGTTTCACACTCTGTTATTCTTACTGATTTAAAGTGAAGACACAAATGTTTCAAAGATTATTATTTTTTGTGTTCTTCTTTCTACCAAACAATTCGCATTTGCATCCTCAAATTTATGTTCTTTAAAGATTCGGATCCACATAATTATTCGGAAATGTGTCTAATCACCAACGTTTTCCAACATTTGTATCTTTCCGAGGTTTGCATTTTATTTCCTTCAAACTATTTAAATAAGGTCTTTGACCACCTTTGGACCAAAGATTTTCAGAATAAAGATCTAGAGCAGTCTTTTCCGACCTTGATTGACAAATCAATGGTCGTGCTTCGAAATTTCGGGTTCGCATTTTCATTGTCAGCATCACTTCGGTTTAGCATTAAGATTCTTCTCAAAAGCAATTTATCTGGTTTATCAGATATAATTTTCAATGTTTGTTCAGTTCAACAATACACCACCAAGTCTACTCATGCCTCGAAAATAATATTCTAGTTTTTATGGGTAGATGCTCACATCAAAGGGGGGCTTGTGATGCTCCATCATATCCGGCATATTCTTTTGCTCGATTTCATGGTGTGACATAATTATTGGTGTTTGGATTTTAAAGACATTTGAAGACGAAGATTTATTTGGTAATGTTATGTGACACGGATTTTTAGTCTTCACATATCAAATTTTTGGTATTGGTAGATGTTCTCCGGATTCATATTATGTACTTCCAAACTATGTTCTTCTGGATGTCTTATTTGTGTTACATCCAGATCAAATTTTATGATTATTCGAGTTTGGATTTATGATACTTTGAAGACGAAGATTCTTTTGGTGATGCAACGTGGCATTAGTTTTTTATCATTCCCGATCAAATGTTTGGCATTGCTAGACCTTTCTTCAAATCCATTTTAGTTATTATTCATACTTTACTTTAGGATGTTTCACATTTTCAGCAGGTTATTCATTAGAGATTATTTGGTGCGTTATGATTGAGTTCAAAATGTTGAAGCCTTTGTATGATCCGATATTGAACTCTTCGGTTCAACAGTCGAGGGAGAGATTATGAACGTGATCGGTTTTTGGAGACTAATCAGATTTAAAGATTGGGGTTTCATATTTTTACTCAAAGTTGGTTCCTCTTAATATTATTTGATGATAGAGATTTCATTATGTCACACCCCCGAACGGTGGCGAAAACGTCGGGCTGTGCGACTTTATCTTTGGATCACATTTATCAAACGTATAATGAACAATACAAAAATACATACATTTATTAATATTAAACATGAGTTAAATCGTTCTTATCCTTCTAGTATATCATTAAATCCAAAAAAATGATATATATATATATATATATATATATATATATATATATATATATATATATATATATATGTCTCATAATAACTAAAGTAGTTGATAACTAAAACTTCCATACCTTCATGATATTCTCGCTTTTACGTTCCAGAAAATATATGTATTTTCAAGATACATTAACATATAGTCGGTGAGTTCAGTGGTTTTGACTTTGTGTACTTCAATAAAATATGTTTAATAAGTACACAGTTGTTTCATTAGTTCCAAAATGTTTTTTGTGATCAAAGTATATAGTTTATAAGTTTCTACCAACTTATATGTTGTTCCACAGTATTGTGTGCGTACTAGGTATAATTGTTTACTTATTGTATAAGTTCTATACCTACAATAATTCAAGCACTCTACGTATAAGTTTTTGTGGTACTTATACCTAATATTTATACTTTATATTGGACAAGTATAATATTCTACAGTGTAATAGGCACTACATGAGTCTACAACAATTGCTCCATGATGCTCAAGACCTTTGTTTTTGGTGCTGAAAGTGTCTCACCAGTTCATACGTTTCGTATGATTCATCAACATTAGACAACAAAACAAGAATATCTGGACAGTTTGTCACCCGATGTGTTTCGTAAACCGTTGGGTTGTAGCTAGCAACTACGGTTGGGAGTGTTAACCCGTATATATCTATACACAGCTTCCTCAATCACACGGGATTAGCGGTTACAGGTCAAGATTTTACTGAGATTTTCTAGGCTTAGTTGATGATTTGAATACCTTATGTAGAATTTTTGAGATTTAAAGGTTCCAACAGTGAAAGCATATATGTGTCTAAAACCTCAAGTTACTAGACCGTGTACACAGTATAACTACTGTATATAGATCAATACCGGGTTTTAACCAACGTAAAACCTACCAATAGTTCCATATCGTTGTATAATAATGATAAACAACATATTAAGCGGTTTATAATTATAAAACAATCAATAGCCCTTTTCGGTTCCTTATAAAAACTACATTTTTTGTTTTCATATAATACCGAGTATACTTTTTATGACGAGCATATATCTTCCCCCGAAAACATAAAAATAGTTTGAAGTGGGGTCGTGAAACCACTTTCGAAGCGTATTTTTACAGTAATTTGTCACAATTGGCATTTTAGCTAGGAAATTCTATTCCTATGTAACCATTCAACTATTGTAAAACTTATATTCTAAGTAAATCTCACTTAATGAATCTTTAGATTTACCATTCATGTTCATCAAAGAGTCTAAAGCCCTAAGATCCATGGCTTAAGTCCATGGTTGACTAAGAGTTTCATATTGGGCCTAATGGACCAATAAGTACCCAATTCAACCTCATGGGACATAGAAGCCCTAATTGGACCGAATTCATAAATCTAAAACATTTTGGACCACTTGGGTCTAGAATGATTCATTCTAACCCTAATGGGCCTTATTGGGCCATAACTAATCCAATTAACCTTAGTGAACCATAAGTCCCTCTCTTTTAATCTATTTGGGCCATAACCCATCTATGGAGCCCATTGGACCGAAAAATAATGATTGGGCCTTATAGTTTCGAACCAAGGCAAGAATTGGACCCAAACTACCCTACCCATTCCCCTAGCCCAACACCATCGGCCCATGAGTAAAAAAAAGGAAACGGAGTTGACTTTGGAGTGCCACCTCCATAAAAATCCAACATACATCTAGGCTTTAAACCATCATGTATCCATGCTAGTCCTTTCACCATCTCTCTCCCCTCTCCTCTTCTACTCTCAGCCGAAGACAAACAAACACACACACACACAATACACTAAACTCTCTCAAACACTCTCAAAGATCATCCTACACCTTCTTCCAAAATCTCGAAATTTGCTTATGATTCAAGGAGGTTTTCACAAGGCAATCATCACTTCTTGAACTCCATAAGTTTGAAATCCACTCAAGAAAGCCTGCTAGGACCAAAATCTTCTCCATTTCTTCTTCAAAACCGAAACATCCAGAAAAGGTGAGTTCATACCCCCTATTTTCGGTTTTTACTTGTTTTCGGCGGAGAATACAAGTAAAATGTGTAGATCTATGTGTTAGATGCATGTTTTGTGTGAATACTTGGTTTATTTGGTAATAATGGGTTGATCTTAGCAAATCTTGAAATTTAAGTATTATCTAGGAAAGATCTATGAACTATTACATTATAAACATCACATTACCAAACCAAAAATGATTACATGTTTGAGATACAAAAAGTTTCAACAAAAAAACTTGATTAAGGGTCAAAATTTTCAAGAAAACAAAAGATAAGGGTAAAAAGTGACATTTATATTTTTATAGGGGCCAAACAGGCCCTATATGTATAAAAATATATTTTTATGCTAAACATACTTTTACAAGGGTCAAAAATGAAAATTTAAGCTTATTGGGCCAAACTTTTGGGCCTCACGGCCTTAGGGCCTAATTTGCGAAAAACATGAAGTTTTAAGGTTTAAAAATGTTATATGGCCAAATTTGGAGTCATAAATGTAAATAAACCACTTTTCTGCAAAACAAGTTCCTAAATGTGAAAATATAACTTTTTGGGCTAAAACCGTAAGTTTTTAGACATTGGGGACAAAACTGCAACTTTTTATAAGTTATGGACTAAAGTGTCATCTTTACAAAACTTTGGGCCTTAACTAAAAATTTGAGGATCATTGGACAAAAATGTCATTTTTTTTACAAACAGAAAGCTTCTTAACGTCGACTTGGTAAACTTTGAGCTATACAAACAACGAAACAAAATGAACGAACGGAATATGTTAATAATCAATTTTTGGGCTTAATGTTCATGATACCTGGCCGTTGGGCCCTAAGGGCCCAACTAAGTGTATATTGAGCCCAATGTTTTCCATGACATGTTTAGTGAGCCTTACGACCCACCTACATGTTAATTTGGGCCTAATTTATGGGTTACATGTTTATTGGGCCTTTCTGGCCCATTTTCATGCCTATTGGGCCTAAATTACCCTTTTATTATGTTATTGGACCATTGTGGCCCATTTACATGTTAATTGGGCTTGTAATGAAAATTCACATACTTTGTAGATAGTAAATATACCTCTACGTAGTTTATGAATTTGGATACTTACCTTTGGAATGGGAAATCTATAACCTATGCGTAAAACATTAAACATGGGAAAGAAAAACACATCGAATGGGAAAGGTTGAGTATCTAGTGAGACTTGTCGGTTGGCACCTTTGAGTGTACAATCGTAGCCTGTAGTTATAACCAGAGTTTCCTGGAGGGAAAGCGAGAGTTTGTGTATAGATCTATACGGGGTGACTCCCCACACCTGAGCTATTCGCTACAGTTAGACTCGGCTAGTCTAGGGTAACAAAATCTTGAGCAATACCGGCGTTTGGAAAATGCCAAGACGGGCGACTTAGTCTTTATCATGTATGGTTATAAAGGCTCATGTAGGGATTCAACAACACTTAAACACATAGAAGATTAATTCTTTAACTGTGTCAACACGAAAACACTTAATCAACGAGTCAAGAACCTAGACATTAAGGCATAAGGTAGAATTTCGTATATGCCCTTATTAAATGTCAAAATATCATATTTGCCTGGCCTAATATCTAAATATCAGATTTTCCCTTCTTAATATTTTTAAATATCATATATACATAAATCTATTTTTTTGATAATTTTTATTGATTTATATTTTTTTTCATAGTCTTAAGTCCTTATAATTGAAAATACATATGAAATGGATAATAATACCCTTTTGCTTCTAAATTCCAATACATCTCAGATCACACATGTTAATTTACTTTCATAACATCCTACTACTTACGATCTCAGCACATCCTCCTAATCCCCTTGTTGCCGCATCTTCCTTCTTAAAATTACACGCATCATGCATCAGGTAATCAGAAGGATTTGCAAGCAAAAGTTCTGTATCATCTGGGCCCCAGTTTGTGATGATGACTCTTAATGGATGTAGTATCTCTTCTTTAAGACGTGAACATAAAGCAACTTGGTTTTCAGTATCCATTATTTTGTTCCATCATCTTTCTGTATAAACAAGTCCAAGCTTCGGTACCCTTTCACACTATTAGAAATTCTTCCATATGCTATCTGAATAAAAACAAGATAACCTATTCATTTCAAACATCAAACAAAATAAAATAGTATTATGAAGTCAATTTGAGTATATACACCTTGATATTGCAGTATTTGGAGATCTTTAAATTGTGAGAGCTTTCTGATCAAGGCATTGCATTTGAAGCAAAAGTATCAGATGGGTTTGTTAAATTATCAACAGTAATAACAACTTTTAACATCCAATATGTCTGCTAAGAGCTTATGAACGATCATCTTACTTGGTGGCAAGCTGACAACTAAACAATTCATCAACAATTTCTTCTGAAATAGAAGTAAACCCTTTTTGGCTCTCATATCCAGGTCCTGCTAACTCAAATTAATAGCTTATATACAATATTTCAAAAGGGCTTACAAGTGATCAGTGACAAAGAAGAGATCCAAGACCTTGTTATATGGGTTTTTCATTACTTTCAAGCTTTTGAATTGTTAGCTCGAGTTCACAAATCACTTGTGTAACATCAATAAAATTGGATCTTTATATGTCAATTTTAGTTTTCGAAGGAAGAAGAAAGGGAAAAAGACGAAATGGTGGTAGTGGTTACCATGGATTAACCTTTTTCGATCAAGAGGGATGACCTTTAACAGATAAACTAGAGGTGGTTTAGAAGAATCAAGTAATTGCTTGAGATGGTTATTGACCGAGATAAAACGCAGGCAAAAACAATAGGGAACAAGATAAAAGCCATGTTTTTAACCGGCGATCCTATGAAGACGACCAGAAACCTCATCTCAAAGGATTCCTACGATTTACGATTTTGAACAGGTAAGGTAAGGGTATTAGGGTCTAGATAAGGGTATTATTGTCTATTTTATTATTTATTCTATTTTAAAAAATTTCAATTATAAAAAATGATTATTAAATAATAAAATCTTTTTAAAAAATAGATTTTGGCAAATACGATATTTTAAAACATTAGGAAGGGTAAATATGATATTTAGATTTTAAGTCGGGTAAATACGATATTTAAACATTTAATAAGGGTATATATGAAATTCTTCCAAGGCAGAAAATATCGGATTTTCTGGGAGAAATAGTCATATACAATTATCACTTATTCACGATACAATACATGCATACAAGTTATAACTATAAATTTCATACATGCATTTATACTAGATTTACACATCATTGTCAGACAATTTACAGAAAATATCGGATTTTCTGGGTTTTTACGAAAGATACAAGATTTCTATTCAACCATACTTATGAACTCACCAACATTATATATGTTGACCGTTTTCAAAATAACTTGTATTCTCAGGTAATCGTTAAGCTGGAAGATATGCGAGTGTGTTTGGTTTTGTTTATGTAATGTCACTTATCGTACTTTGAACAATTGGAATTTACGTATTTTAACAATGTACTTGATGTGAACAATGTTGGTTGTATTATGTAATATGGGTGATGAATGTGTTATGTTTCATCTATATTCATTGTGATGATTATTCAATTGTTAGTCACACAAGCCCCCGGACGTTTCCGCCATCTGGTTCGGGGTGTGATAGGTTGGTATCAGAGCAATGTTTATAGTGAACTAGCATGTCTAACCATACATGATATGCAACTATAAACACAATGGGACTAAACAACTCTGAACAAAACAAAAAAAATCAACACTTGTGTGCGCATATTACGATAATAACCTAACAACAATTAATAAAAGCTTCTGGAGGAGATTGAACACTATGGTTAAACCTGGGCAGTTATGTAGTCATATTAGGGATAAATATAGCCTGATCAACTATATTTATTTAGAATATGACCAACATGTTTTCGGGAGTAACTGTAGCGGGAAATGAATCCAAAAGCCTACCCACTCTCCAATAACTCTAGGGAATCCAAACACTAATAATGAAAAATACTATGAGAGTAATCAAAACATGTCTCGTTCCCATGCCCCATGCATTCACCATGGATGATGATCAGCAAGGGGTACACTTCTACCAAGCGCTAGTGGCTCAAGGAGTTCTTGAGGAGGACCCTGAAGAAAACCCCGAAGGGGGCCCTGCCATGGGTCAACAGGTGGGACCCGAAGTGGAACCGGGAGAGTATGTGGTAACTGATTATGAATACGACGAGTCTGACCGGGAGTCAGATGAAGGAAAGGATGTTGAGGAGGCATGCAATGAACCCCACCTATCGAAAGCCCCATCAGATCCACACACGGTTTAGAGGGGTGATGCATACCATTTACGCTCTCTTGAGGAAGAAATAATAAATCTCAAGCGTCAACTCTTTACGACCGAAGCAAGGGCTGTACGAGCCGAGCAAAGGGTTGAGGTAATCACCCAAGAGGCAAATGAACTGGTTGAACTTCTGATACGTCAGCTCGACGATTGAGTGCCATCATCAGCACTACCGATAGGACTTGCTCTACTACTTGCTATATAGGTGTCACAATATGTGAAACCAACCATATCTCCTACTAATAATTTGCTCCTTCTAACACGTACCACCCTACGTACTATCAACTCTATGTTTAAGTGATTACACTACTCATAGTGTCATCATGCTGCCGGATTTTATATGTACTGTATGCCTTTTTGGCAACTTTTCATGTAGCAAGCCTATTAGTATTAATAAAAATGCTTTATGTTTTATCATGGCGTTGTTATCTGCTATGTGCTATACTTCCATGTTTTCTGTCAATGTGTGAAATTACTTAAGTACATGTTATACACTTAGCCTATAGGATCACAAAGTCGTAAGAACAATAGGCACTCAACATCTTTCCGTTCCATGACAGAAGGATGCCTCAACGACCCACCTGTGGAAACCCCGAGCCGTTGCCTCCAAAAATTAACTCGGTTGCATTCCAGTCAGCAGTGTCTGTTGCGGTCACTGCATCACTTGCATAGATTCGCAATGGAAACAACAGAGAAGGCAATGGACAGGGAACTGGAAGTACAAATGAAGGAACAAATCATGGAGCCGCACGAGCATGCACCTACAAGGACTTCACCAACGCCAAACCTCGAACCTTTAATGGGACAGGAGGCGTCATAGCCCTAAAAAGATGGATTGAGAAAGTAGAGTCGGTATTCGAAATCTGCGAATGTTTGGATGAGTGTAAGGTCAAGTTCGCAGCCTGTACGTTCATGGACCAAGCTCTCTCCTGGTGGAATGGCCACGTTGAGGCCATGACACTCCCAGTGGCAAATGCGATGCCCTGGGAAGAGCTGAAGGAGATGATGTTAGCGGAATATTGCCCTAAAGATGAGATTCAGAAGATGGAGCAAGAGTTGTGGAATCTCACGGTCCAAAAATCCAACATTGACGCATACATATCTAGGTTTAGTGAGCTATCTCTTCTGTGTCACAGAATGATCACCTCAGAAGAGAAAAGATTGAAAGGTTTATCTGGGGATTGACTGAACCTATCCAAGGGAATGTCACTGTGGCAAACCCTAAGACATTTGATAACACCAAGAGATTGTCTAAGAAACTGTACGATCATGGCAATAAGAAGGGTGACAAGACGGTGGAGGCGGAGGGTAAGAATGAGGAAGAGCGTAAGAATGGAAGAAACAATAAGAGAAAGGGAAAACGAAACTCGGAATCATCTAAGAAGCAACAAACGGTGTCCGTCCATGTTGCAACACAAGGCACTACCACACCACATGCTCCAACCTCATCCACACCAAATGCTTCCAAGCAGTACTCGGGAAATCTCCCTAATTGTAACAAATGCAAATCCACCATCACGGGGATTGCAGAGAGATAAGTTGCACAAGGTGCAACCGGAAGGGCCACATAGCGAAGTATCGTAGGACTCAGCTTCAACAGAACCAGATGACAACCAACAACAACAACAACAACAAAAACAACAACCACAATACGGGAGCTAGTTATACCTGTTACGGATGCAGGAAAACTGGGCATATTAGGCGAAACTGTCCCAACGTGAGCAATCAAGGGACAGGTGCAGCAGGAAGAGTATTGACAATGGGCCAGGGTGAAGCAATGCAGGACCCAGCCATTGACACCGGTACGTTTCTGCTTAACAACTCATATGCATGCATTTATTTGATAGCGGAGCATAGTAAAGTTTTGTGAGTAATAAGTTCAAACATTTACTAAGCAACAACCCCAGAAGCTCAATGAAGCCTTCACGGTGGAAATGGCTAATGGGAAGACTGGATCAACTAAGGATATCTATGTAGGGTGTGAAATAACTCTAAGCAAGCATACATTCGAAATAAACTTAATGCCTGTAAATATTAGGAGTTTTTGTGTGTTCATCGGCATTGATTGGTTAAGCCCCCATCATGCCGATATTAAGTGCCACGAGAAGGCTGTTTGCCTTCATCTTCCTAACCACGAAACCCTAATAATCTGCAGAGATAAACCCGACGCAAACCTTCGCCTTATCCCGAGAATCAGGGCTCAAAAGTGCTCACAAATGAAGAACGACACATTCTTTTCTCACGTGGAGGATAAGACCAAAGAGGAAGCGAGCATTCAAAACATTCCAGTGGCATGTGACTTCCCAGATGTGTTTTCAGAGGAATTTCCTGGAATACCCCCAGAACGACAAATCGAATTCCGAATCTACCTAGTTCCTGGAGCCACTCCAATCACCAAATCACCCTATAGGTTGGCTCCTACTGTAATGCAATAATTGTCAAGCCAACTAAGTGAACTCTTGAATAAAGGATTCATTAGACCAAGCCTCTCTCCATGGGAAGCTCTGGTTCTTTTCGTTAAAAAGAAAGACGGATCCTTCAGGATGTGCACCGACTATAGGGAACTGAATAAACTCACTATCAAAAACCGTTACCCACTTCCACGAATTGATGATCCATTCGATCAGCTCCAAGAAGCTAGTTACTTTTCTAAGATAGATCTGAGATCCGGTTATCATCAACTCAAAGTCCGAGATGAGGACATTTCTAAGACTACTTTCCAAACTTGTTATGGTTATTACGAATTCGTCATGATGCCCTTCGGTCTAACAAATGCCCCTGCCGCATTCATGGACCTCATGAATCGAGTCTGACGCCCATTTCTTGATAAATTTGTAATCATTTTCATCGATGACATCCTCATGTACTCGTGAAGTGAAGAAGATCATAGCCAACACCTCCGACAGATCTTAAAGACCTTTCAAGCTGAAAAGTTATATGCGAAACTTCCCAAGTGCGAGTTTTGGCTCCGCAGTGTGAATTTCTTGGGACATGTAGTTAGCCAGGAAGGAAATACATGTAGATCCCTCCAAAGTAAAGGCCATTGAAGGTTGGTCGATTCCATCAACGCCAATGGAAATTCGTAAATTCTTAGGACTCGCAGGCTACTATCGAAGGTTCATTCAGAACTTTTCTAAGATAGCCAAACCCCTTACCACATTGACATAGAAAGGTATACCATTCAACTGGACGGAGAAGCAAGAGATTTCTTTCCAAACCTTGAAGCAAGCCCTCTATAGTTCTCCAGTGCTATCCTTACCAGAGGGAATCATAGACTTCATAGTTTACTGTGATGCTTCGAATCAGGGTTTAGGTTGTGTTCTTATGAAACGCGGGAAGGTAATTGCTTATGCATCCAGACAACTAAAAACTCACGAAGTGAATTATGCCCCGCATGACCTGGAATTGGGAGCGGTGGTCTTCGCCCTAAAAATTTGGAGGCATTACCTATACGGTACCAAGTGCGCCATCTTTACAGACCACAAGAGCCTCCAACACATTCTAAATCAAAAGGAAACTAAGCATGAGATAGCGGAGATGGATCGAACTGTTAAATGATTATGAGTGCGAGATCAAATGCCATCCAGGCAAGGCTAACGTGGTAGTTGATGCCCTAAGCCAAAAGGAGTATTCATGTCATCATCTGAAGACCCTATCAATCACAATCCAATCTCCCTAGACTCACAGATCAAGGAAGCCCAAGTAGATCGTGATGGGTTTTGAGCATTCTAACACTTCCTAAGTGTACATGCAACCCTAATAAACCTTGGATCTATGTTTGTCTAAGATACATGCAAATAATTAATTTTCCAAGGTTTATATCCTAACTAGCATGGCATGGGGAACATGAATCAAATAAGCTAGAAGATATACTTACCTTGTAGTTGTAGTTGATTGCTTGGAGTTCTAGAGCCTAGCACCAATAATGTGGATGCCTCAAATGAAAGTCACAAATCACCACAAACTTGGAACTTTGAGAGAATAGATACTACTATCTTGAAAATGCCCTCACCTCAACAAGTGTCAACTAGTCATTTCAAGAACCAAAGCCTCCTTTATATAGTGTGGTGGATTAGGGTTAAACCCTAATACCCATGTCTCTTCATTTCCATGAGATCCATGGGTTAAAGCTCCATGGAGTATCCATGGACTTTTCCATCCAAGCCTAGCCCATTCCAAATAAGCATTAGCCCACACAATATAAATATAGAAGCCCATATTTAATTAGTAATAACTTTGATCACTAAATTAATCCTAGATTAATTATAGATCACTACTAATTAAATAATATGATCTTATATTAATATATTAGAACTTATAATATATTAATAAATCATAACTTGTACTATTCTCAAATATTATCCATAAACTGTTCGGGTGAAGTGCAACCCAAATGGACCATGCCGGGTCGGGTCAAGTACATACCAAATATAGTTATGAACTTAGACACTATATCCAACAGTCTCCCACTTGGATAAGTCTAATAACTATAGTTGCAAGTATGACTTCAGGAACCGATCAGCAATCGTAGCTCTTTAAACTCTGTGGAACTAGAACGCGCCATTTAAGATAAGTGATCATATAATCCTTTATTCTAGATATCAGCCGGACAAATACATGGAACAATGTCTTACTTATTGTCCATCAGTTTGTTTCCCGATTTCCGATTTGTTTGACATAGAACTCAACTGAACACATTAATTTAGTTCTGACCGGGCCCGGTACATAGGTCAAAACAAAATCATCGAGGGGCCCAGATATCAACTTCTAATCCAAGAAGGAACAGATAAACTTCAACTCATATGTTTGTTCTACCACTCATTGAATTACACACAAAAGCACGTTTTATAACATCGAGTTACCAATGTGTTTTCGTACAATCAATGCATAACCAACTTGTAAGTAACAAATCATATCTCTAGGTTTGAAGACTTATATGATATTACCGTCTCACGATCACTCGAGATAGAATTCCATGAAGTGATTCCAGTGAGCGTGGGTTGAGTCCAATGCTCAGAACTTATGAGCACTCATGATTGTTGTAGCCTTGTCCAACACCTTAGACCTCTGCAACCAATCATGACAGTCTTGATTCATACCTACTTCCGACATATGACCGACTGTGGAGGCTTGAATAATATGTTATACCAAACAAAATTATTATGGAAGTCAAAACATGCAAACGAAATATAGTAAACGATCAACAAGAGATAGCAACACTTTAATCATAAATAAAACACTTTTTATTCATCATCTAATGTCAATTACACTTTACAAATTTCGAGGTTATCTAACTACTAAATCTAATATCATCCTTCAGCCCTATGCTCCGAGCATGCTGGAGATGCTTAACCCTACTCAGTCCCTTCGTGAGGGGATCTGCTGGGTTCTCATCCGATGATACCCTCTTCGCCACGAGGAGTCCTTCTTCGATTCGATGTCTGATAAAATGGTATTTTCTGTCGATGTGTCTGGATCTCCCGTGATCCCTTGGTTCCTTGGCTAAGGCAACCGCACTATTGCTGTCACAGAAAATCTCCATTGGCTCTTTTATAGCTGGTACAACTCCAAGGTCTCCGATGAAGTTCTTAGCCATATAGCCTCCTTTGCTGCCTCGCTTGCTGCTATATACTCTGATTCACAAGTGGAATCAGCCACTGTCTCCTGCTTGGAACTCTTCCAAGTGATTGCTCCTCCGTTTAAGGTAAAGACCCAGCCCGACTGAGAGCGGAAATTATCCCTATCAGTCTGGAAGCTAGCACCACTATACCCTACAACTCTCAATTCATCACTCCCACCGAAGGTAAGGACCCAATCCTTAGTCCTTCGCAGGTACTTGAGGATATTCTTTACCGCAGTCCAGTGTTCCTTGCCAGGGTTCCCCTGATACCTGCTAACCATGCTTAAAGCAAAGGCTACATCAGGTCGAGTACACGTCATAGCATACATGATCAACCCTACAGCTGAAGCATAAGGTAGTCGACTCATTTCTGCTATCTCAACCTCAGTACTAGGGCTTTGTGTCTTACTCAATCTGGCATTACTCTGAATGCGTAACTCACCTTTCTTGGAGTTATGCATGTTGAATCTTTTCAACACTTTATCCACATAGGTGCTTTGACTAAGTCCAATTAGTCTTTTACTCCTGTTTCTCAAAATCCTTATCCCTAGGATATAGGCAGCTTCACCAAGGTCCTTCATAGCGAAACACTTCCCAAGCCAGGAATTTACTTCCTGCAAGGTTGGGATGTCATTTCCTATGAGTAGTATGTCATCCACATACAGTATCAAAAAGCTGACTATGCTCCCACTAGCCTTGATATAGACGCAAGATTCATCTTCACTCCTTGAAAAGCCAAATTCCTTGACTTTCTCATCAAAGCAAAGATTCCATCTGCGAGGTGCCTGTTTCAATCCATAAATGGATTTCTCGAGCTTACACACTCTATTGGGGTACTCTGTACTAACAAAACCCTCTGGCTGAACCATGTAAACATCCTCAGCCAACATTCCATTAAGGAAAGCGGTTTTGACATCCATTTGCCATATTTCATAGTCATGAAATGCAGCAATGGCTAACAGAACCCTAATAGACTTTATCTTGGCCACTGGTGAAAAGGTTTCATCATAATCAACTCCCAGAGTTTGAGAATAACCTTTTGCAACCAGTCGTGCCTTATAAGTGTGTACATTACCATCCATGTCGTTCTTCTTCTTGAAGATCCATTTGCACCCCACTGTCTTACGACCTGGTACATTTTCAACCAAGTTCCAAACTTAATTGTCATACATGGATTGTATCTCGCTATCCATAGACTCTTTCCACTTGGCGGCCTCAGGGCCTGCCATGGCTTCCGTGTAGCTGTTAGGTTCATCCAGACCTACTAGTGTCTCACCTTCCGCAGTAATATGGAAACCATAGTAATGCTCAGGTGTATTCCTAACTCTCGTGGAACGCCTCAGAGGTACAGGCTCGTCAACTGGCTCAACAGGAGTTTCCTCCTCAAGTTGAGGGCTAGTGTTTGAAGTTCCTTCACCGCTTGACTCTTGAATTTCTTCAAGATCAATTTGCCTCCCACTATCTCCTTGGCTTATAAATTCTCTCTCGAAAGACTCCTCTTCTTGCTACAAAGACCACATTATCACTAGGTCTGTAGAAGAGGTAACCAAAGGATTGCTGTGGGTAGCCGATGAAAATACACCTCTCGCTTCGAGGTTCGAGCTTATCATGAGTCTCACGTCTCACGAAAGCCTCGCAACCCCAAATCTTGATGTGGTCTAGTTTAGGTACTTTACCAGTCCACATCTCGTGAGGAGTTTTGGCAACTTTCTTTGTAGGGACTAGATTAAGAATATGGGCGGCAGTCTCTAAGGCATACCCCCAGAATGAGATTGGTAGCGTAGCTCGACTCATCATGGAACGAACCATATCCAACAAGGTTCGATTACGCCTCTCAGCTACACCATTCAACTGTGGTGTCCTGGGAGGTGTCAATTGTGAGACAATCCCACATTCCCTAAGATAGTCGAGGAACTCTAAACTAAGATACTCACCACCTCTATCGGATCGAAGCATCTTAATGTTCCTGCCCAATTGATTCTCGACTTCCTGTTTAAATTCCTTAAACTTCTCGAAAGTCTCTGACTTATGCTTGATTAAGTAGACATATCCATATCTACTGTAATCATCAGTGAAAGTCAAATAATAACGATTAGCATCCCTTGTGGCATGTTTGAATGGTCCACACACATCCGTGTGTACAAGGTCCAACAAACCTTCACCCCTCTCACATGAGCCTGTGAAGGGTGACTTTGTCATTTTTCCAAGTAAGCATGATTCGCAACTATCATCTGACTTTAGGTCAAACGACTCCAAGACTCCATCCTTTTGGAGTTGGCCTATGCGTTTCTTGCTTATATGTCCAAGACGACAATGCCATAATGATGCTTTATCCAAGTTATTATTATTAGTAGAATCAATACACAAAACATTATTTCCTAAATTATCTACAACAGATACAGCTTCATACACACCATCACAGGGTAATACTCTAAAATAAAAAAACATTATTAAAGAAAGCATCAATAGAACCAACTTCATTATTAAATGAAAAGGTAAACCCTTGTCTGTACAAAGCATGAAAGGAAATAATATTTCTTGCCATTCCAGGCGAATAACAACATTTATTCATATCTAAACTAAACCCACTACTTAGCGATAAAGTATAAACTCCAATCTTGGTGACAGGTGAAGCTTTCCTATTCCCCATGATCAAGTTTATTCTTCCTTGCTCCACATTCTCACTTCTTCTTAGTCCCTGCAAGTCACAACAAATATGAATACCACAACCGGTATCAAGGACCCAAGATTTAGAATGGGGTGAGTTATTAGATAAGATAATGTAAATACCTGCGTGGTTGGGTTTAACTTTCCCATCCTTCACATCCTGCTGGTACTTTGGGCAGTTCCGCTTCCAATGAGCCTTTTCATGGCAATAGAAGCATTCAGCCTCTTTTGGGTCAGAAGGAGTGATGAAACCTTTGTTGGTTCCACTTGAAGAAGAGCCATCAAGGGTCCGAACCTTGGTACCCTTCGAAGAGCCCTTTCTCTTCCTCCCTCGACTTTTCCCGATTGCCAAAACTGGAGTTGAGTTTGGAGTAGGAGTGTTAACAACCGACTTCCCCTTAAGACCTGTTTCTGCGGTCTTGAGAAGTCCCTGAAGTTTGCTAAGTGTGACCTCTTCCTTATTCATGTGATATGTCATGCGGAATTGATCATAGCACGATGGTAAGGAGTGCAAAATGATATCTATTGCAAGCTCCTCAAGGAAGTTCACATTAAGCTTCAGCAACCGATCCACATACCTTTGCATTCTTTGCATGTGGCTTGTGACGGATTCCCCGTCCTTCATCATGGCTGTTATCATGGAGTAGATGATTTCTTACCTTTCTTGTCGTGCACTTTGATGGTATCTTTCCATCAAATCTTGGTGCATTTCATAAGGGTAGAAATCCTCATAGGATTTTTGGAGTTCCGTTGTCATTGTGGCTAACATGATGCAAGCCACTTTGGTAGCATCTCTTTCATGTGAATGAAAGTCAGCGATCTCCCGGGGAGTTGCAGTGGTCTCATCAATTTCCTTAAGCTCCTTGTCAAGGACATATTCTTTGTCCTCGTAGCGGGTAATCATCATGATGTTTCTGATCCACTCATTGAAGTTGGATCCATCAAAGGTAACTTTCCCACACAAGCTCATAAGAGTAAAGGAGCCATTAGGATTCGAGCCAGAAGCAGCATTGTTTGAAGACATCTGAAAGAAGAGAACAAGATTAGTTTAGATATAAGATAGTCCTTAATAAAACACCCAAATGTAATATTACGGCTAGGATCCAATCACAATATAATATAACTTAGAGGAGGTATGCCGTAATCTAAGCTATACCATATTTGAAAGGTAGGTGAATGACGATTCACCAATTTCCACCACGAAAACCGAAACATTTAAGTATTAGGTTTTTGATTGGTTCTTAGAAATTCCTAGATTCTTTGAGATTCAATGAACTTTTCAAAGGCATGTTTCAATCTCGAGTGTGCCCTCCAAGTTTTGTGACTGGGATGTCGAGGATCACAAAACGAGGTGTGAAGTAACCATGCAAATCACTTGGTACCCTTAAAGTTTATCACTCAATCGATGTGCCGGTAAACCAGACACGCTCCATCGATCCTATAATAAACCCTAAGTCACCCTTTACCTACCTTGTTAAGTCCAAGTTAGTGTGTCGGTTAACCACACACGCTCCACCAACGACTTTAATTTCATGGATTAGCACCTTATTCACATTTTTCCTAAAGTAACTAAGATTGGGAATTTAATAAAACATTTAGTTACTTTATAATATTCATCATACTTTAAATGAGAATTTATAAGTCCTTGTCTTACCCGTTCGGCTAACGACCCTCCACCAGTCAAGCAAGCGGTGGGTGAGAATAGACACCCATTAAGTCACCATTTTATAGGCAACAACCTTATACCCACCTTATAGACCGGCTTCGTGAATGAGGCATACTAGCGGTAAAACGACTTTGTTCTTATACATATATATATATATATATATATATATAATTATTAAATCATCATAATATAAGTATAAGAGTTGAATTTTAACTTTTAAAATTCTAAGGGTTGGAACTAAAGTTTTAACTTAACTTTACTTGTTCCAAAACTTGAGGGCAAGTTTTGTAAACTTTCAAAACTTTTCATTTCTTGTAACTTATGAGTTTAATAGAGTAATAAAATGAGGACTTTTCATTTTTCTAACTCTTGTGTTCTTTTAATGGTTTTTTAATCCAAGAGACTTTTGGTTTTCCATAACTTGAGGACAAGTTATGGACTCCATTAAAACACATTATGATCAAGAATTAAACTACCACATAGGTTACAAATAATTCCTATGATCATCTAAACATCATAAGAACAAGAACATGAATATGAACACTTTCAAGAATCAAAATCACATTAAACTTTGTAATTTTGATAACTAGTTGTAAATGAATTAGCAAAAACATTACACCATCTAAAACAAGTTTTCAAGTACCAAAACAGTTTAGGGTAATGTTTCCAATCCATTTCCAGCAACTAAAGTCGAAAATCTGCACTCTGTCGACCCTACTCGCCGAGTGCATGAACCTACTCGCCGAGTAGGTTGAAGATACAAGTGAACTCGACGAGTCCCCCAATGGACTCGCCGAGTCCATTCGTCAGACAGCAAGTTTTTCGACTTTTTTCAACTTTTAAGCACAAGTATCAAACAAAAAGACCTAGGCTCTGATACCACTGATGGGTTTTGAGCATTCTAACACTTCCTAAGTGTACATGCAACCCTAATAAACCTTGGATCTATGTTTGTCTAAGATACATGCAAATAATTAATTTTCCAAGGTTTATATCCTAACTAGCATGGCATGGGGAACATGAATCAAATAAGCTAGAAGATATACTTACCTTGTAGTTGTAGTTGATTGCTTGGAGTTCTAGAGCCTAGCACCAATAATGTGGATGCCTCAAATGAAAGTCACAAATCACCACAAACTTGGAACTTTGAGAGAATAGATACTACTATCTTGAAAATGCCCTCACCTCAACAAGTGTCAACTAGTCATTTCAAGAACCAAAGCCTCCTTTATATAGTGTGGTGGATTAGGGTTAAACCCTAATACCCATGTCTCTTCATTTCCATGAGATCCATGGGTTAAAGCTCCATGGAGTATCCATGGACTTTTCCATCCAAGCCTAGCCCATTCCAAATAAGCATTAGCCCACACAATATAAATATAGAAGCCCATATTTAATTAGTAATAACTTTGATCACTAAATTAATCCTAGATTAATTATAGATCACTACTAATTAAATAATATGATCTTATATTAATATATTAGAACTTATAATATATTAATAAATCATAACTTGTACTATTCTCAAATATTATCCATAAACTGTTCGGGTGAAGTGCAACCCAAATGGACCATGCCGGGTCGGGTCAAGTACATACCAAATATAGTTATGAACTTAGACACTATATCCAATAGATCGCACCTATGCTGGGTCGACGTGGGTGGCACTAAACTAGAAAAAGAGCAATCACCGGCCAGTGCTCTTACAGGACCCGAAATCATTCATGAAACGACCGAGAAGGTAGTCCACATCAAAGCTCGACTTCAAGCATCGCGAGACCGATAGAAGAGCTATGCTGACAAGCAGCGAAAGCCACTAGAATTTCAAGTCAGAGATCGCGTGCTATTAAAGGTCTCTCCATGGAAAGGGATGATTTGCTTTGGGAAACAAGGAAAAACTGAACCTATGGTACATTGGACCATTCGAAATTCTTTCCCGGATTGGTCTAGTGGCTTACAGACTACACCTACCCGCCGATCTCAGCAACGTACATCCAGTGTTCCACATCTTGAATCTAAAAAAAATTTCTATTAGATGAAACCCTTGTCGTCCCATTAGAAGAGATTGAGATAAACGAGAACCTCTTGTTCGTCGAAGAACCAGTCGAGATTATGGATAGGGAGGTGAAGCGTACAAAACAAAGTCGCATCCCGATCATGAAGGTTCGATGGAGCGCGAAGCAAGGACCAGAAATTCACATGGGAATGTGAAGACTAGATGAAGCAAAAGTACCGTCACCTATTCTTTCCTTCACAATCCTAGTTTTCAAAAGAATTTCAGGACGAAATTCCCTCTAACGCGGGGATGATGTCACAACTGGCATTTTAGCTAGGAAATTTTATTCATGTGTAACCATTCAACTATTGTAAAACTTATATTCTAAGTAAATCTCACTTAATGAATCTTTAGATTCACCATTCATGTTCATCAAAGAGTCTGAAGCCCTAAGATCCATGGCTTAAGTCCATGGTGGACTAGGAGTTCCTTATTGGGCCTAATGGACAAATAAGTACCCAGTTCAACCTCATGGGACTTAGAAGCCCTAATTGGATCCTAATTGGACCGAATTCATAAATCTAAAACATTTTGGACCACTTGGGTCTGAATGATTCATTCTAACCCTAATGGGCCTTATTGGGCCATAACTAATCCAATTAACCTTAGTGAACCATAAGCCCCTCTCTTTTAATCTATTTGGGCCATAACCCATCTATGGAGCCTATTGGGCCGAAAAATAATGATTGGGCCTTATAGTTTCGAACCAAGGCGAGAATTGGACCCAAACTACCCTACCCATTCCCCTAGCCTAACACCTTCGGGCCATGAGTAAAAAAAAAAGGAAATGGAGTTGACTTTGGAGTGCCACCTCCATAAAATCCAACATACATCTAGGCTTTAAACCATCATGTATCCATGCTAGTCCTTTCACCATCTCTCTCCCCTCTCCTCTTCTATTCTCGGCCGAAGACAAACAAACACACACACACACACACACTACACTAAACTCTCTCAAACACTCTCAAAGATCATCCTACACCTTCTTCCAAAATCTCGAAATTTGCTTATGATTCTAGGAGGTTTTCACAAGGCAATCATCACTTCTTGAACTCCATAAGTTCGAACTCTACTCAAGAAAGCTTGCTAGGACCAAAATCTTTTCCATTTCTTCTTCAAAACCGAAACATCAAGCAAAGGTGAGTTCATACCCCCTATTTTCGTTTTTTACTTGTTTTTGGGGGAGAATACAAGTAAAATGTGTAGATCTATGTGTTAGATGCATGTTTTTTGTGAATACTTGGTTTATTTGGTAATAATGGGTTTGATCTTAGCAAATCTCGAAATTTAAGTATTATCTAGCAAAGATCTATGAACTATTACATTATAAACATCACATTACCAAACCAAAAATGATTACATGTTTGAGATACAAAAAGTTTCAACAAAAAAACTTGGTTAAGGGTCAAAATTTCCAAGAAAACAAAAGATAAGGGTAAAAAGTGACATTTATATTTTTATAGGGGCCAAACAGGCCCTATATGTATAAAAATATATTTTTATGCTAAGCATACTTTTACAAGGGTCAAAAATGCAAATTTAAGCTTATTGGGCCAAACTTTTGGGCCTCACGGCCTTAGGGCCCAATTTGCGAAAAACATGAAGTTTTAAGGTTTAAAAATGTTATATGGCTAAAGTTGGAGTCATAAATGTAAATAAACCAAATTTGGAGGTGAAAATAACATTTATTTTTCAAAATGGACCAAAAATGTTAAACTTTCCAAAATTGGGCCGAAAATGTGAAGTTTTACAAACAAAGGGCAGAAAATGCACTTTTCTGCAAAACAGGTTCCTAAATGTGAAAATATAACTTTTTGGGCTAAAATCGTAAGTTTTCAAACATTTGGGACAAAATTGCAACTTTTTATAAGTTATGGACTAAAGTGTCATCTTTACAAAACTTTGGGCTTTAACTAAAAATTTGAGGATCATTGGACAAAAATGTCGTTTTTTTACAAACAGAAAGCTTCTTAACGTCAACTTGGTAAACTTTGAGCTAAACAAGCAACGAAACAAAATGAACGAACGGAATATGTTAATAATCAATTTTTGGGCTTAATGTTCATGATACCTGGCTATTAGGCCCTAAGGGCCCAACTAAGTGTGCATTGAGCCCAATGTTTTCCATGACATATTTAGTGGGCCTTACAACCCACCTACATGTTAATTTGGGCCTAATTTATGGGTTACATGTTTATTGGGCCTTTGTGGCCCATTTTCATGCCTATTGGGCCTAAATTACCCTTTTATTATGTTATTGGACCTTTGTGGTCCATTTACATATTAATTGGGCTTGGAATGAAAATTCACATACTTTGCAGATAGTAAATATACCTCTACGTAGTTTATGAATTTGGATACTTACCTTTGGAATGGGAAATCTATAACCTACGCGTAAAACATTAAACATGGGAAAGAAAAACACATTGAATGGGAAAGGTTGAGAATCTAGTGAGACTTGTCGGTTGGCACCTTTGAGTGTACAATCTTAGCCTGTAGTTATAACCAGTGTTTCCTGGAGGGAAAGCGAGAGTTTGTGTATAGATCTATACGGGGTGACTCCCCACACCTAAGTTGTTCGCTACAATTAGACTCGGCCAATCTAGGGTGACAAAATCTTGAGCAATACCGACGCTTGGAAAATGCCAAGACGAGCGACTTAGTCATGATCATGTATGGTTATAACGGCTCATGTAGGGATTCAACACCACTTAAACACAGAAGATTAATTCTTTAACTGTGTCAACACAAAAAACACTTAATCAACGAGTCAAGAACCTAGACATTAAGGCAGAAAATATCGGATTTTCTGGGAGAAATAGTCATATAACTATCGGAGAAATAGTCATATACAGTTATCACTTATTCACGATACAATACACACATACAAGTTATAACTATTAATTTCACACATGCATTTATACTCGATCACATCATTTTCAGACAATTTACAGAAAATATCGGATTTTCTGGGTTTTTATGAAAGATATAAGATTTCTATTCAACCATACTTATGAACTCACCAACATTATATATGTTGACCGTTTTCAAAATAACTTGTATCTCAGGTAATCGTTAAGCTGGAAGATATGCGAGTGTGTTTGGTTTTGTTTATGTAACGTCGCTTATCGTACTTTGAACAATTAGAATTTATGTATTTTAACAATGTACTTGATGTGAACAATGTTGGTTGTATTATGCAATGTGGGTGATGAATGTGTTATGTTTCATGTATATTCATTGTGATGATTATTCAATTGTTAGTCACACGAGCCCCCGGACGTTTCCGTCGTCTGGTTCGGGGTGTGACATAACTTTTGTTAGAGAGTGGTAAAAAACATGAGATAGTCTGCCTCAAAGGTTGGGGAGATTTCGAAAATGTCGAGAGGAATCAATGTCGTTTTGTCTGACAATTGACTGAATCTTTGAACGATTTATAGGGTGAGTTATGGGATTGGCCACGTCGTGGCCTTGAGATTGCTACGTCGCGGGGAATGGATCAACCCGAGTCTGACACGTGTCGCCTTCTCATCATGCCACGTGTCAAATCGATGTAAGATTTGTCCTCGTGACTCACCGTAATTAGGGCGCTTAAATAAAACCCTAATCAATAGAGTTCATAATATGGAATTAGGTCGACATGATGTTAAGCTGGCATAAAGAAACCTAAAAATATTGTTCTATATATAAAGATGATGAAATCGGTAGACATGGGACTGTGTAAAAACAAGTACTAGGAAACTCCTTACTAGTGATTGGAGAGGCGACCTGGGAATCGTTATTCAAAACAGTTTTGTTGTTGTATTATTATGGGACGTAATCATCCTAAGGGGGAGGTAACTGTAACGCCCGAAAATTCGGGTTAGGAAATTAAAGATACAAGAAGACATTATTAATAAATAAAATCCCCGAATAAGGTAATCATTAGTTGTGTACGTTGCAGACTATACAATATAGGCCTTTTTAGTAAATTTATCAATGAGCGATAAAATAACATTTTTGTTAGAAGATTATTTAGGATTAATAATCTAAACAGAAGTTATAGTAAACGTAATGAAGATTTTTTACATATAAAGAACACCCAAATTTGACTTCATAAGAAGAAGTTATGATCTTCCAAAGTTTTCGCGTTCAACCCTATACGGCAAAATGTGTCGTAAAATATGAATCATAGATGGTTGCTTATTAAACTAAGTGATCTAAATGAAAGTTGTAGTAATCATAAAAGTGAGAGCATACATGTGAAGAACGTCTAAATCTTACTTCGTATTAGGAATTTATGATTTTCTGAAGTTTTCGTGCAAAACAATATAACAGTATGCGGCACAAAAATCGAAATTTATATCGGTTGATGGTTAGCCTAAGCAATGTAAATGAGAGTTGAATATCTTATCAATACGATTTCGTCGATATATAGAACATCGAGAATGGAGTACGTACGAAGAAGTTATGATTTTCGTAAGGATTTTAACAGCCTAGGCTCTATAAAATATGAATTTTTTGATAGATTGTGAATTAGCTATTGGGGTCTAACAGAAAGTTGTAGAGCTTGTCGTGATGATTCTGGAGATATAAAGAACATCCAAAACAAAGATCGTATTTGAAAGTTACGATTTTTCGAAGTTTACAAAAAAATACTTTGTAGGGCGATGACGTGGCACCACCAGGAGATGCCACATGTTGAGCGGCCGACTTTGCCGAGAGACATGGTGACGTGGCACCATGAGAATGAAACATGTGGCGCCACAAAATGAGGACACTTGGTGGATTCTAGAAGCAATGACGCGGACGAGCAACACGACAACATGTGGCGATCAAACAAAGGAGCGACGTCATCAGAAGGGGGCGATGCGCCTATTACCTGTGTGTGGAGCAACCCCCCCCCTAAAGCCTATATATTTTTCAGTTTTCTTCCCCATTTGATCACACCAATCCTCCAAAATCTCGTTGGGCTATTTTCTTCCCTTAAGCAAGATTTTCCTAAGCCTTTAGAATATATTAGCGAAGTTATGGAGCACCAGAGAGCCCGGTGAATTAGAGTTTTCGGTTTCAGAGTTCTACCCACGAAATTTCCCGGTTTTCGCCAAAAACTTTGTAAGTTAAGTTGCACTTACTATGCTTTAAGTGTAGCTTATATTTATATTCATAGTCGTTATTCTGAACCTATAAATAATATTTATTAGTGATTCCAAGTCAAAATATTGATTGATCTACTTACGAGAGTAATGTCTAGGCTAGATCCAACGATGTGTTTAAAGTGGGGTATCCAAACAGTATACTCTATAAACTAAACGGACCCTACCTCCAATATGATCTCACTTGGTTATTCCCTACTTGATAGATCTTGGTGTAGACATTTGGATTATTGAGGAATTTAGACTATTACTATTATAGTCGCAAGAAATATAAGACTAAGACTTAGTGGTACCTATACCTAGGTCTTTTAAAGGAAAAATCTAAAGTGATAGGCAAATTGCTGCCCAAATCATAATTCATCCACCAAAGTTAGGTGATTGCATAGTCCATTTTATGAATATGATTTTAATACAAGTATTAATTAAAGTATTAAAAATCTGTTAAAATTTATATGTGAAACATATGCTTATTACCTGGAATATATGTTAGATGTACTATGTGCGAACACGATATGGTTCTATATGTGTAGGATGCATATATGACAACATTACAATAATAATAAATTTATTGTAAGTGAGAAAGATAAAAGTATATTAATACCTAAATGCTATGTGTTTAAACATATACATTAAATTACGATAATCTTTCCTAAACAGAGTTGGTATTAGAAGTTGATTATGAGTCTTGTAGTCTTGCCTATTAATGAGATAAGACTTACACAAGATGCTTAGTTTGCGTTATACCCTGTATTGTAAAAGTATTCCATAGGCAAGGAAATTTATGTTGATCTCAGGATTTGCAGTCAAAGTCAAGGGTCAAGGTACAAAAGTCAATATTTCTTATTAGCCAAGTACGCCCTGCGTACCAAGAGAGTATGCTCCGCGTACGCAGCTCGATCCCAAAACTCCATTAAAAGCGTGTTCTATTAATCCCTTACAACCAAAACTCAGATCCAAGCCCAAAATGATGTCTTAAGTAATAAAGTTTCCAACTTTATGACTTTGCATGGCTATAAACTGTCCAAAACCCTAAGTTTTTAACCCAATAAGACATCACAACTCTTGTATGGAAGGGATGGAAGGGCCAAGATCAATTTTTTATGGTTCATAAAAGTTTCATAATGGATAAAGTTTCCAAATTTATCCATTGGAATGGTCCCAACACATAAGATCTAGTCTTTAAGTCTCAAAGGGAACCATAAGCGCATCGTTTTCAATTTAATGCATTAAGTACAAATCTCCAACCTTGATATGTGAATCAAAATGATGTTTAGATGGATTAAGTTTCCAGCATTATCCATAACAAGGTCACAAACTTTCAAGATCTAAACTTTATGAACTTAAAGTGACCAAAAGATCATAATACCCAAAACTAGTTAGATCTAACAATTTCATCATCAAGATTCAAACCTTATACCTTGATCAAAGTGAACAAAGTCTGGATCTACAAGATCCAATGCAACTAACACTTCTTCAATGACTTCCTTCTTCTCCAAGGTGCACCAAGAACAACCCAAATCACTTAAAAACACCTTCTTTCTGCTCACGAGGCTCAATCTATGGTTAGGATTACAAGAGAGGGTGTTGGAGAGGTGGAGGCTGAGAATGGAATGGGTTTAGGGAAGTTAAGGAGCTTAAATAGGGCTCAAACCATGGAAATAGGGTTTGGGCACTGATCGCGTACTTCATGCATACTCAAATTACGCCGAGCGTACTAGGGATGCCCTAGTACGCCCCACATACACGTTGAGTATGCGCTGCGTATGAGGCTCAACCCAAAACAACCCTAAGTTCAAACGGTCATAACTTCTTCGTTCTAACTCCGTTTTCAACGATCTTTATATCCACGGAAAAGTATTGAAGAGCTCTAAAATATTATCTAAATATGTTGAACTAAAAACTTCTTCAATCCATATTTCATCTAAGTACACATAACTTTTCCCATTTTACCCTTTAACTCCAAAACACAATTCAATAGTTTAGATCTCATAACCATCATTACCTCCTTCCAAAAAGGTTACACATCACCTCCTTAAGGCCCAAATATTTTACACAATTGACTTCGAACCCACGACCTTCAATCACAAAATGATCCCGAACAGGGTGTTATAACTTTCCCCGACTTAAATTAGATTATGTCCTCATTTTTATTCCTTGCTATCTCCTTTACTAACTAAACGGTCCTAACTAAACTCCCTGAATCCCAAAAATGATTGGGGAAGTTACCTCTATCTGATGACCGCCAACCCTCAGTGTTGTTGAAACCAAATAGCAAATATAACAATCCCTAATAAAGAATGGACCTCAACTTTTACCCTGAGCCAATGAGCATCCAACCGCTATACCTAAAATTAAAAATCCTGAACAATGTCCGACACCCTGAACAATGTTAGACAACCCCCCACCCCCCGCGGACAGACAGAACCAATCAAAATTGTTCCAAAAAAGACTCAACTTCACAAACCAAAACGAACAAACCTATCCGGTCTAAACAAATTAATAGATACCCGAAGATATATCCACCCCGAACACCTACCAGATCCTTGACAAAAAGTCGACCCTATCATACGATGGGATTCTAATAATCGAACCTATCCTTAGTTGAACTCACATACTGACGACAGATGAATCCTTGCTCCCACTGACCTTAACCAATAAAGTATAACCATCACTACTCAGCTCAAAAACCAGGAATCTAATACCTTATCCGACTTCCCGAAAAACAAAACCATTTGAAAACACAGCCAATATGGCTCCACTTCGCAATCTAATCCGAACAAAATCCTTACAACCCTAAACTATCCTGCTGACCCACATTTGCATTTTCGATCTATCCAAGATCTTTTGAGCTCCGAGCTGATCTACCAATTATCTGAAGAGCCGGATTCCCGAACGGTCACTGAAACCGACATCCTTTCCAATAACTGTACCACGAGACTCTATTCAAGAGTCTTTCTGGCCAAGATACTCTAACCGGCTTGTATATAAGGCTTCAATATCCTTCCTGTTCCAACTAGGGATATCATAACCAACCATCACACTGATGAAATGTAACTTAATTTTCTCTAAATGAATACTACACGTACAACTATAGTCTTACATCACGACCGACCCCATACGGTCCACATCCTTCCTTGATTCCACGAATGTTATAGCCTTCCCACAGTCTTACAACACCTCTATTACTAACTGCCAACCTAGTGAATTTTATGGCCACCCCGCAGTCTTACAACACATTGTTAGGTGCTATTTGTGCATCTTTTTGCACACATTTGAGTCCCATTTCATGCATCTATTTAGCACAATTGTTCTTCCTTTTTCTTTCATTTCATCATATTCATGTTGGTCTCTAGAACAATCTTACTTGCACACTTTTATGTCTTTTTCAGGTAAACTAGAGGTTGGAAGGCACTTTGGGAAGTGCCGGGAAGCATTGGTGAAGATTTCGGGATGATCGGGCGAAGAACGAAAAAGTTGGAAAAATCAAGTTTGGAATTGGAGTCAGAGAGGTACACAGGGCGTGTTGAATTTACACTGAAAAGTGGGCACGGAGCGTGTTTGACCAAGAAGAAGCTGTTGACCATGATGAACACGGGCCGTGTCAGTTTAGTACAAATCAACACGGGCTATGTTGGCTGTTGAACATGACCCGTGTCAGTTTAGCCTGTTTTAACATGGGCCGTGTTCGATCCCAAAACCAACTTTTGGCAGTTTTTCCTATCTTTCATATTACGGTTTGAGGGCCATTTTTACATAGACACAACATATCAGAGCACCGTTGGAGAGGAGAATTCGAAGGTTTTTGCAAGGGTTTGTCCGTTAATCATTTGGAAACATTAATTCTTGTTTTTGTAAGTTGTAATTACACTTAATTTCATCTTTTAGACTTGTGATCTTGTTCTAGCCATGTGTGGCTAGAACCCTAGTTTCTCCAATTTCATGTTTTGACTTCTTGGTAGTGACTTCAATCATATGACCTGATGTTTTTTATTAATTTCTATCTAGTGAATTAGATTTAGCTTTAATCGAATGTTTAACTCTAATTGTGATTCTTATTGGCCATTTGAATTAGGGTTAGGTCATTCAAGTTATCTCTTTTACAAAATCTATAATTGTTTTGTCAAATTGAACAAGTAACAAGCACTAAACTGATTTCCATTGAATGAATTTAGTGTAAATCTTATTCATACACTCTTACGCTCCTGAGCTTGTGAGGAGTCTTGGGTGTTGTTGGGAACATTCACATAAAGTTTAATGTAATCTTTCAACCTGATTCTAAGAGCGTGTTTAGATTAGGTTAGTAAGGTTAGGGTTAATCAAAGAGCTTGTTTTGGTTAACTAATGTGGTGAATGGGAAGTGTAGCTTGTTAACACTTTCAAGTACCAACTTAGATAGAATTAAGCAAATATCATGTTATCTTGGAATAACATTGCTAAGTTGTCATACATGAGGTTGGAGTCCTTACCATTTCTGAATTTAATTCATTCTTTTAGTAGATTACTTGTGTTTTTAAGTGTTTGTTTTAATTATTATATTCTAAACCCCTCCCCTCCCCCCCCCCCTCTTTACTGTTGGTGACCATAGTACCTTGCGCAAAGAGGTATAGACTAATTATCACATGTCTCTGTGGATCGACCATACTTGCCTTGTACTACCTTTTAGTGCAATATAGTGGGATTCTTTTGGAGTATATCGTACCCCTATTATTTGTTGGGTTTGACATGCCTAACACACTTCCACACTACCTGCTAACCTAGTGACTGCCATGGCCACCCCGCAGTCATACAACACTTCCACACTACTTTCTAACCTAGTGAGTGCTACGGCCACCCCACAGTCTTACAAAACTTCCACACTGCCATGGACCAAACCTATGGTCTTATTGTGCATCTACCATACCAACCATAATCATCATGAGTCTAAAACTTATTCGACTATACCCCAATCAGGTGTTTAGGTTATGCTTCGAAACCCAAAGCCTTCATCTGAAAAAAAACATGCAAAGATGCTTTAACAAAATCCCTCAATCAGAAACTAATCACGTACCCTCCATGTGTCACCACTAATGCGTAAGGTAACCTGCAATCTCATTCCTTGTGCAATCCCTTAGTCAAAGCGGTTCTCCCCTACTTGGCTTCAACTGTGCTTTTCCAACAATAAAATTGATAAAATTCCAATCTAACTCTCAACCTGACTGCTCGAAGCTGCCAACAACCCGAGCCCACAAGTAATAGCGTTCCATTACTAGCTAATCCTAGTGAACACATACCTGCCAAAATTGAATGAATAATCCTTGAAATCTCAACGAGCTCAATATTCCTGAGCACTTTCTACTGAATCCACTATAAGTCCTCGATGACTTTATCGGATGATGAAGAACAAAATCTCAACTATCGAAACGGGTGCCCAACCAATTCAACAACCTACTTGCACTAGAGTAATTCCCATGCGAACCTGCAACTGACCATATTTTGAAGGTATGAACTTGACAATTACCGATCTTACACCCACAGTCAAACCAATTCCTCATTGCCTCGTATTCCCGAATGACCCCTACAATTCCTGCATTCTAACCCATCAAGCCCACCTTGCGAATTCCTTGAGTTCCTTGCTGACACCACCAAAGATTGAACTGAATGTTGGTATCCTCTCACTCAAATCTTGCTCTGATGGTGTTCAATGCCTCCCACATCACCATCCAAAACCAACTCACCCGAATATCTTCTAAACATGGCTCTCAGTATGCAAAATGGCAAAGATTCTGAAAATAAAATATTTGCGACGTCAACTGGTAGAACTCGGATCTCCTCAGCCCATGACTGCAATGCTCGACTCCTCACCATGGGAACATTCACCCTTCCATCGCGACCATTAGTGATCCTTAAAGTAACTGGAGCGGGTACACACACTTCACCACCACACAACCTCTGGTAGTTGGCCTTTTGTGGCTCACCTGGTTGTAGTGGAAACATAACAGACTCGTCCTCCGGAGACAATCTATGCTGACCTGACCAAGCCCGCAACACTTATAGCAAGCCGAACCCTTAAATCGACAAACTTTATTGTGTTGCACCCCGGACATGCTGCACTGACCTCGACCTTGCTGGCCTCTCACTTGGTGATCAAAAGTCCTTGGTCTCTTCAAAGGACCCCCAACTGTCTGCACTTGCTTTGGTTTCCTCTTCCTGAGGTGCTCCAAATCAATCTACCGCTCTCGAGATCAAGCTATCATGTCCTCCAAAGTCCGACAAGCTGAAAAGCTGACAAACTCCCTCATACCATCTCACAACATATCATGGTACCCTGTTTTCTTCATCTCCTCATATGTGGTATACTGAGAAACCAAAAGAGCCCTTTCCCAAAACTTGGTAATGATCTCGGCCATAGTCTTAATCGTATGCGTAAAGGTCCTGAAACTCCCTTGCCAACTGTTGCACCTCGATAGCTGGTGCAAACTCTATCCTAAACCAGGTTACAAAATTATCCTTAGTCATCGTCTCATTGCTATCGCCTCTCAAAACGAAGTCCACCTCCTCCCACCAATCTCGGGCTCTTTCTTTCAGAAGACAATAAGCATTATAACCTTCGACACCTCAAGGTAGAAGCTTGACTGAAAAGTGTTCACCATGTCCACTAACCACCTCCTAGTAGCAATGTGGCCCTTTCTCCCCCAAAGAATTCAGGAGCTCCACAAGCATGAAACTTGCGGAAGGAAAGAGTGCAAGCCCCCACAATAGCCAAAATCTCCATGTGTAACGTGCCGAGGCGCTCATCCAAAATCTTCATAATCCATTCCTTGACCAAAACAAAGATCACAGGAGTCTGGTCCAAAATGTTACAGGTGATCTCCGATGAGATGAAGTCCCGTGTCTGCTCATCCATCAGTTCAATGCCAGCACCTGATCCTGAATCAAAACTTGAACCTCCTCCATGAGTTCTCATCACCATATTGAAAAGCAACCATACGATAATAGAAACATACTCAAAGAATCATCCTCCCATAGGCTTCCTAGATTCCCCGTGTCTCCCCTCAATTCGAGTATAGATCCTGTGCTTTCAGTAGTATGAGCCGGATACTACCTTCCACACCTACCCATACTTTCCTCAAGAGTTATCCTGAATCCTCCGAGTCACCTTCTTAAATCGACACTCCAAGTACCTGCTAAATAGAATAACCCAACACGCTAAATCACTTCCTAGGCTCTCCTAGGTTCCCGACCTCATCCTGCCTTCAGTTGCTGAAAAACTTTCAATAATGTCATCTAACCGCTTCATGAATACAATCACATGCAAAACAGCTTAGATAATCCTTCAAGTAAAAGACTCAACCCTACAACATTTGAACTCAGACAAGAGCTGCGCAATAGAGTCAAATCCATCACTCTGAGATTATCTAACCTTTGCAACATGTGGATTAACATATTCACTTAATAGTTAACTCACATCACTAAGAGTTCCACAAAGCATAAAGCAAGCAACATTTGTGCAGTAACACTCCAAGCCATAAAACAAAAAAGGGGCATCCTACACTTACTTGTTACTACCATGATAGGAACTTCCACTCTCATGTCCGGTTGCCTTATTGTAACGCCCCGTTTCTGGTATGTGATTTAATTAAAGTATCTTCATTTCTTAAGGGGTACTCGACGAGTCTGTAGCCCGACTCATCGAGTAGAATCGGGGTGATAACGCGATTTAAGTTGGCTACTCTGTGAGTTCATATGATGGGACTCGGCGAGTCTGCCTGTCTGGATGAAGCCCTAATTTCAAGGGTTTGTACTCTATTTAAACGTCATTATAGCCTCCCACCCCAGCCGCGAACACCTTTAGACCATTTCCCTTGTAAACCTTAGCCCCCATTGTTGAGGTTTAGTGTGTTTGTGTTAGTTTGGAAGCTTTGAAAGAGAAGGAAGGAAAGAAGGTACATAGAAGAGATAGGAGATCCAAGAGTTAGCTTCCATCTGTTTCTCACTCAGTTAATAAGTTATTACCTTGTGTATTCCTCCATTAAACCCTCTTTTATGCTTGTTATGTCTCTTTTGGAGCCTTATATGATTCAAACTCGAGATATGGACTCTCCTTTGGATGGAATCCTTAGATCTAGACGTTATTGAACTCCAGGAGCTCAATATAACCACCTTTATGCAAACATGGCCTTGTTCCAAACCCTAAGTGCTTAGTATTTGATGATTTTGGTATTTTAGCCTCATTCTTTTGCACATGCACGTAAAGTTGGAAACTTTACGTGTAAAACCAGTCCTAGAAGCTCAGATCTATGATTTGGAAGCACTAAAATCGACTAGAATCGACTATATAGTATTAGCATGCATGAGACTCGACGAGTCGTTCTTAGGACTCGGTGAGTTGGTTCATGCTCAAGAACAGAATCGACGAGTTGTTCATAGGACTCGGCGAGTCACAGACTGGACGTGTTCATATGATGAAGGAGAACTTGATGAGTTGTTCATACAACACGACGAGTCAGATGAAGTTAGACTCGATGTTAGTATCGAAGCAGAACTCGTCGAGTCTTTGCCAAACTCGACGAGTAGAAGCGGGTAGAGGATTAGAATGGATGATAGGGACTCGGCGAGTTGGCGGCCCAACTCGGCGAGTCCGGTCAACTGGAAGTTGACTTTGACCAGGAAGTTGACTTGACCAGGGGTAAATAGTCATTTTACCCTGAGAATTGTTTTTAGTATTTGACTTAGTGTTTATGGGATTTGTAGCCGGGGAGTTCCGGAGCACCAGTCAGCCAGTTTTAGAGCCAGTATCTCAGCAGCCAGCGTGACGAGGTGATTTTCCTTCTAGTAGGAACGTGTCTACGGCCACAATGTCGACCCGTCTAGTTAGCAGTAGTTCCAGACTCGGTCAGATGCTGTAGTTCAGTGTGCTTGATGTCTTTGTGATTCAAGCATGTCTTTATGTTATGTGTTCTGTACTTTGGTCCAATGCAGTATGCAGTATATGTGTTTATGCTAGTAGTTATGATTATGCTATGCTATGTTCAGTTAGTTTCCGGACTTCGGTCCGATGTAGAGGGCAAGTCCCTGGTTAGTTCTGGACTTCGGTCCGATGCAGTTTTCGGACTTCGGTCCGATGCAGAGGGCAAGGCCCTAATTAATTCCGGACTTCGGTCCGATGTAGTTTCCGGACTTCGGTCCGATGCAGAGGGCATGGCCCTAGTTAGTTCCGGACTCCGGTCCGATGCATTTTCTAGACTTCGGTTCGATGTAGTGGGCAAGGCCCAATATGTGTTTATATGTTGTTGTATGGTATGGGGTAATTGGGGGAGCTCACTAAGCTTCGTGCTTACAGTTTCATTTTTGGGTTTCAGGTACTTCCACTAGCAAAGGGAAGAGCTCGGGTTGATGGCATCGCACCCACCACAACTTCAGTTTTATTCTGGGAGTTTTATTCAGATATTTTTTTTATGATTGATACAGTTTTGTTTTGACACAGTTACTATGACTTTTGAGTACTCATTCCATGGTTCTTATTATATATGACATTCGATGATGTGATTTTTATTAATATTAAAACAAAAAATTTTGGGTCGTATTTTGGGTCGTTATAAGTTGGTATTAGAGCCTTGGTTTGAGGGATTCAGGCATACTTTCGAGTGTGTCTGAACTCAAACTAAGGAAATGGTGAAAGATTTTTAAAAGAGAAACGTTTTTGATTTTTTTTAAAAAGAACTTAGAAAGAAAAAGAGATTTCTTAAAAAGGGGTGTGGTGCATGCGATCAGCCGAGCTCAAGTAAGTACTCCCAAATTACCCATACAAGCTTATGTTATGATTATCAGTTTCAGTTTCATTAGAACAGAATGCTAGAATAGGACTAAGGATCTAGGAGGATGCCTTATGTGCCTGCTATATGTGTTTCAGCTTTAAGAGAATTTCATGCTAGTATTGAGTAGATAGCAGTAGGATAGCCTGTTTAGGTTATGCCTGATAGTATGAGCTTAGCATTGTATGCTAGTACAGTTTCTAGTTATGATGATGGAAATTTTTGAGTAGTTCCCGGATCCGAATGCTGCTTGCTTTGTGCTCTATGGGACTCTGAGTGATGGGAGTTAACCATTAGGTGAATACTTCACATCACATGGGATCAGGGTTGAATAATCTCATAGTGTTGGATTTGGACTTATTAAGCAGCTCTTGTTTGAGTCCAACCGTTGTAGGGACGAGTCTTTTACTCGAAGGATTATCTGAGCCTCGTCACATGTGATGGTATTCAGGTGATGATTAATTGGCATTATAAAGAGGCCTTCAGCAGCTGAGGACTGGATTTTATTGAGTCAGGGATTTCCCTAGGGCAAGCCTAGGATGAGAGTAGCAGAGATCAATAGTAGTAGTGACTTGCTGGAGTTGAGGTAGTTCTTGAGGAATGTATAGATAGATGTGGAAGGTAGTAGGGGCCCATACTACTGAAAGCAGAGGATCTGTACTTGAATCAAGGAAGGCCAAGGCAAAACCAGGAAACTTGTAGTAATACTGATCCCTCGAGATATATCAGTATTTATGACGTTGTCACTATGTGTTTCAGAATGGTGGTTTTACGCCCTAGACCAGTAGTCGGAAGTTCAGGTGCCGGTGAGGGATCAGGACCAGGCTCGGGAGCCGAGCATTTGGATGATCAGACTAGGGAGTTTCTCTCTTCAGAGATTACTCGCATCATACTCGAGCAGACTCCTGTGATCTTTGGTTCGATCAAGGAGGGTATTTTGGAGCTGATGGATGAGAGGTTAAGCACCTTTCGTGCTGAGGTGGCGACCGTGATGGGGTCGCGCGCGCTCACTTTCATGGAGTTTAGAGCCTGTGGAGCTCCTGACTATCATGGTGCACGGGACCCCATAGCGAGTACCAGGTGGTTGGCGGATGTCGCCAATGCTTTCCGCACCAGCGGATGTCCCGAGGGGGACAAGGTCAGACTAGCATCCGGTCTTCTGAAGGACAGGGCACGAGATTGGTGGGAGGAGGTCGGGCATGTCATCGGGGATGACACAACACTTGATGCGATGACTTGGGCTGATTTTACTACCAGGTTCATAGCCAAGTTTGCACCGGTCATCGAGGTGCAGCAGTTAGCCAGGGAGTTTCAGGATCTCACCCAGACTATAGAGAAAATGGCGGAGATTACCGCCAAGTTCAGGGAGAGGGCTCTTCTCATTCCTCAGTATGCAGTTGACGAGGAAATGAAGAATACCCGTTATCATGAGATGTTACGGAGTGACATTCGCCAGTTTGTGAGCAGGTCCAGCTGTAAAACGTTGGATGACATGATTGCTAGGGCTCGTGAGAGAGAGATTGATCTAGAGATGGAGAAGAAGAAGAGGAAGCCAGAGGCGGTATCTGGCACTGGGAGTTCGGGCAAAAAGCCCAAGGTATCAGATCACAGATCTAGAGGTCAGTAGAGCCACGGTCGGTGTGGCAAGTGTGGGAGATTACACGATAGGGCGTGCAAGGCAGGGAGTCTCGGTTGCTACAAGTCCGGCCGGACCGGGAATATGAGCAGAGATTGTACAGCTACTCCCACCATTACCGCGGTATCTGATATGATTTGCTTCCATTGCAATCAGAGCGGATATAAAAATTCCCAGTGTCCGAGTTTGACAACAGCAGGGAAGGTGGTAGCACCTGCCCCTGCAACATTGAGGATTACAGACGGCCATCACGGCCGAAGTGAGGCGCCAGTGGCGAAGAGTAGAGCTTTTAAGATGACAGCAAAGTAGGCGCGAGCGACTCCTGATGTGGTGACGGGTATGTATCTTCCCTTCATATCTTTATTAATTTTGATTGTTTATTATGGTTATATGTTTTTATATAGGGTCGTTCTTAGTGAACGACATATCAGCTACGGTATTGTTTGATTCGGGGGCTACCCGATCATTTGTTTCACTTGTGCTTAGCAAGTGGTTCAGCAGAGCTCTGAGGGAGCTGGATTGTCCACTTGAGGTTGAGATAGCTGATGACAGGACCGTCAAGGTCGCAAGAGTACATAGGGCTTGTTCGCTGCAGTTATTTGATGAGCAGTTTTAAGTGGACTTTGTTCCCATTCCCCTGCGACGGAATAAGGTTATAGTGGGTATGGATTGGCTGAGCCCCAATGGGGGCAGTGATTGATTGTGAGCTACAGTTAGTGAGGGTCCGCACCCCCGGTGTGGGGGAGAGTTAGTGATTCAGGGCAAGAGGCCACATCGCGGACCGATCCTTTGTTCGGCAGCGAGAGATCGACGCTACTTCCAGCAGGGTTGCGTGGGGTACGTCGCCTATGTTTTAGATGCCCGGGAGAAGGGCAAGGCAACTGTTGACGATGTACCAGTGGTACGTGAGTACCTAGATGTATTCCAGAGGATCTGCTTGGGATACCTACAAAGAGACAGGTTAAGTTTCGGATTGACCAGGTTCCGGGTGCAGCTCCGATAGCCAAGGCGCCATATCGGTTGGCTCCTCTAGAGATGCAGGAGTTGTCTACACAGTTGCAGGAGCTGCTAGACAAGGGTTTCATCAGACCGAGTAGTTCACCATAGGGAGCCCCAATCCTGTTTGTAAAGAAAAAGGATGGGTCGCACCGTATGTGTATAGATTACCGGGAGTTGAACAAGGTAACGGTGAAGAACCCTTACCCACTCCCGAGGATAGATGACTTGTTCGATCAGCTTCAGGGAGCATCTTGGTTTTCCAAGATTGATCTGCGCTCCGGCCGTTTGGGCTCACCAATGCTCCAGCCGCATTCATAGATCTCATGAACAACGTATGCAGGCCGATGTTGGATCGGTTTGTGATAGTGTCATTGACGATATCTTGTTTTATTCCAAGACTCAGGAGCAGCATGAGGAGCACCTGAGGGAGGTGCTTGAAACTTTGAGGAGGGAGTGAATTTTCACGAAGTTCTCCAAGTGCGAGTTCTGGTTGCGCGAGGTGCAGTTCCTTGGACACCTCGTCAACCAGAAGGGGATACTAGTGGATCCGACCAAGATAGACGCCATGATGCAGTGGGAGGTCCCGAGGTCTCCATCTGAGATTCAGAGCTTCCTAGGGTTGGCAGGGTACTACAGGAGATTCATCCAGGACTTCTCCAAGATAGCAGTTCCACTCACCCGACTAACTAGGAAGTCGGTGGTGTTTCGCTGGGGGCCTGAGCAGCAAGCAACATTTGAGACCCTCCGACAGCGATTGTGCGAGGCACTAATTCTTACCCTGCTAGAAGGAGTGGATGACTTTGTAGTCTATTGTGATGCTTCGATCACAAGGATGGCAGTAGTGTTGATGCAGTGAGGGAATGTGATAGCTTATGCCTCTAGACAATTGAAGCCTCACGAGGCTAACTATTCGATGCACGATTTAGAGCTGGGGGCAGTGGTGTTTGACCTCAAGATTTGGAGACATTACCTCTATGGGGTCCGCTGTACCATTTACACGGATCACAAGAGTCTGAGGTACCTCATGGACCAGCCGAATTTGAACATGAGGCAGCGTCGATGGTTAGATGTGGTAAAGGACTACGATTGTGAGATCCTTTATCATCTGGGCAAGGCCAACGTTGTGGCCGATGCCCTGAGCTGCAGGGCGATGGCGGCACCGATCAGAGATATATGTCTGAGGATGACGATGATTACTCCATTGCTGGAGCAAATTAGAGAGGCACAAGTCGAGGGCCTGAAGGAGGAGAGGCAGAAGTGTGAGAGGATTGTAGACCGAGTAGTTCTTTCGATTATGACAGTCGAGGATTGTTGACCCTTCATGGGAGAGTCTGGGTGCCGTATTAGGGAGGAGTACAACAGGTACTGATGGATGAGGCCCACAAGTCCCGGTTCTCCATCCATCCAGGGGCGACAAAGATGTATAGAGATCTTCGACCCGATTATTGGTGGCCCTGCATGAAGCGGGACGTAGCTTGGTATGTAGAGAGATGCCTGACCTTCAAGAAGGTCAAGGCAGATGTAACACCCAGTTTCCCAGGTATATCGATTTATGTTGTATTTCTTTAATTATGTAAGGTGACGCGACGAGTTGGTGCTTAGACTTGTCGAGTCTGGTCGCGATTGGATGACGTGGTTAATGAGGGGACTCGACGAGTCAGGGGAGTGACTCACCGAGTCAGAGCTGACGAAAGAAACCCTAATTTCTCGGGTTTGGGACCTATTTAAAGGCCCTTATGGCCTTCATTTTCGGCTACCAGTCCATAGAGAGAAACCCTAGAGTGCTTCAGCGTTTTAAGAGAGAAAGGAAACCCTTCTTGACCTTTGTGGTGTTGTTTAGCAAGAAGAAGGAGGTCCTAGCCAAGAGGAAGAAAAGGAGGTTGCTATTCTGTGGATTTGAAGCTAAGATCATCGCATTTGAGGTATTAATTCGGCTCTTCTTCTGTTTTATGAAGAATATATGGATTTAGGGTTTCTTATGCACTTTGCTAGGTTGATTTGATGTCCAAATAGTCCCTTTCTGGTGATGAGGCTTTGAATCTGGATCCAAAGAGGTCCAGAGAGCCATACTCATCAAGCTTTATGAAGAACAATGGACGTTATCACCTTGGGTTAAGGTATTTGGGACTAAATCATCATATATGGTCATATAGACGTTGCATGTGCATCAAGATAGAGACTTTACGTGATTATTGAACTTGGGAAGGTTAGATCTAAGGATTAGAGGAATAGATCTGGCCTCAAAAGGTTGTTTGAGGTTGTGCATGAAATGAACTCGCTGAGTCCATGAGCAGACTCGACGAGTCGGAGCGGTTTGTCCCGTGACTCAGATCAGTGGATGACTCGCCGAGTTGGGTGAGTGACTCGGTGAGTCAGAAAGGATTCAAAGGGTTCGAGTTCACATATGGACTCGACGAGTCGGGTCAAAGGTTGACCGTTGACCAGGGTTGATTAGTGTTGACTTAATAGTGTTAGTCAAACTTGTCACACCCCAAAACCGAGAACGACGGAAACGTTCTGGGGCGGAGGACATCATGTAATGTATCACAACACAGTAATAGTAAGCAAGAAAACAACATCATCCATTGCATTAAATATATAATTTTAATACAAGTGTGTTCTGTACAGTTATAGACACCAAAAATAATGTAAATCAAAATAAAGAGATGAGTCCTGAATGCGCTCCATCTTCTCAAAAGCTGGTCTCGGTACCTGCCTACTGATGACCTGAGAATACAAGTTATTTTGAAAGAGTTTATCAGCATTAAGCTGGTGAGTTCATAAGTATTTTAGTGTCGGTGTTTGTTATCAAAACGTTTGAACAAGGTCACAAGTGTAAGTTTGTAAAATGTATGTAAATGTTGTAAGTGTTTGTAAAAGTTTGAATCTCTCAGAAAAACCTATATTTTCTATTAAAGTAGCCTTCTACCAAGGCTTAACTGTTTTGTAGGTTCGTTTGTTGTAAAAGTGTGTAATTTCCCAAATGTAACTATCATTTAACAAAATATAGTTTGTACATTAATGTTTAAGTGACATAATCACTAAATATATGTAATGGGTAAATTATTGTAGTATTGTAGTGTCGTATTATAGGAACTACTGCTATACTATCTACCTTAAACCGGATTTATAATAAGGTATCATGTGATTAATTGTACCATACTATCGACTGGGTAATAACGACAAATGTAGGTCGTAAAAAGGTATGACGTTTGGCACCCGCAGACCTGCAGGTCCGGCTGTAGCTAGCAGCAAGGTGTAGGATAGTCAATCCAGTATAGATCTATACGCAAACTCGCGCTCTCCCTCCAAGAGACTCTGGTTACAACTCGGGCCATGACATTTAAGGCATGCCCGATACAGTGGATCACAATTGTAAACGTATTCATGTATAGGTAATGTAATGTTACTTGTTCTAGTATCATTGTATATGTTCTCTTCCTAGTATATTTGTATATGTTCTTCTCTAGTATAGTTGTATATGCTCTTCTCTAGTATAGTTGTATATGCTCTTCTCTAGTATAGTTGTATATGTTCTTCTCTAGTATAGTTGTATATGTTCCCTTTCTAGTATAGTTGTATATGTTCTTCTCTAGTATAGTTGTATATGTTCCCTTTCTAGTATAGTTGTAAATGTTCTCATAGTAATGTAATGTATATGTTCTCATAGTTAATAAGTATTGACTCATGAATGAACTAACTCATTGATCTAGAATTTGTAGTAGTATGATCCTGTGTTACCCCGATGGTAACCTACTAATGATGTAACTGATACGCATGCATATGGAAGTACTTTTATGTCTATATATGCACATATGATATATAATTAATATTGAAACGACCCTCGGACGGCTACCCGACATCCCACCACACCACATCCAAATCGAGGAAAAGGAAATAGGGCGGATGGCCTTCCTAAGCCCTTTAAACATTTCTTATATATCTATACATATATGGGCATGAAATTTATAAAAAGTATAATAAATTTTAAATAAAAGTATTTGATAGGTAAAAGAGTTTGTAAAACATTTTGAAGTAAAACAGTTTGATAAACAGTGATGAAATCATTGGTTTTGTAGTTATTAATCACATGTGATTGATGTAATAACTATAAGTATTCAACTTGTATTCCCCCTCCCCATAAAAGTATTTAAAACATTTAAAAGTATTTCAAAGGTTAATTAAAGGGGTATGAACTCACCTGTAGTGAGTGGTTCTGATGACAAAGTTGGATTTGATGTTAGGTGTCAAGTGGTGACTTGAGTACACACGCGAATCCTATTTAGCATATATTGGCACATATATGGATATAATTAGTGTTATGAACAACTAATTGATGATTTTGGGACCATCTTAGGGACTAGTAAACACTTATAATGAAGTGTTATAATCATATATGATTGTATGAGGGTTTATAAGGCTATACAAGAGGGTGTATGGCCAAAATACACACTATATGTATGTGTGCGGCCAGGTGTGCGGCCTAGTGTGCTGCCAGCACATGTGTGCGGCCCTGTGTGCGGCCATGTGTGCTTCCAGGTGGTGTGTGCTGTCATGTGTGCGGCCAGATGGTGATCTTGGTGTTCTTGGTGTTCTTGGTACCTTTTTATGAAGATCTTCAAGGAGGATGGATGATACTTGAGAGGATTTCGTGTTCTATGCTTGAAGAAGTGAAGGAAGTGTTCAAAAATGATTCAAGTGTGGTATATATAGGTGGAGTGTGCGGTTGGGAAGGGTGTGAGGCCGCTAACAAGAGTGTGTGGCCGCACACTCAAGTGTGAAGCCGCACACTCCATGTGTTGGAGTGTTTGGCCCGGTTTTGATTCCTACACTTCGAGTTAACCCTTTTTAACACTCCTACCTTGATTATATCACATTTAGAACGCTTCATTAGACTTTAAGGGGACTACTATATAGTAAAATAAGTCTAATATTGGAAAGAATTGAAGAGTGCATGCGAGAAGTTTTTTGGGTTGTCACATCATCCCCCCGTTAGAGGGAATTTCGTCCCGAAATTCGCATTTAAGTTACTAGATTATTACAAATAACTAAGTAAAAAGATGAGGATATTTCAGTTTCATCTGATCCTCTCGCTCCCATGTAAATTCCGGTCCTCGCTTGGCGTTCCAGCAAACCTTCACTATCGGGATGCGGCTTTGTTTCGTCTGTTTGACTTCGCGGTCCATGACCTCTACAGGTTCTTCCATGAAGTTGAGGCTCTCGTTGATCTCGATCTCGTCGAGTGGGATTACAAGAGTCTCGTCAGATAGACACTTTTTCAAGTTGGAAACGTGGAAGGTAGAATGTACGCTACGAAGTTCGTTTAGTAGATTGAGTTTGTAAGCCACTAGGCCGATTCTTACGAGAATCTCGAAAGGCCCAATGTACCTTGGATTTAGCTTTCCACGCTTTTCGAAGCGTATCAAGCCCTTCCAGGGTGAGACCTTCAATAAAACACGGATTTGGACAATCTTCTCCGTCGTTTCCCGAATGATTTCAGGGCCTGTGAGTGTACTGTCAGAAACTTGCCCCTTTGCTAACTGGGTGTCACCCACTTCAGCCTAGCACAGAGGGGATCTGCACTTCCGGCCGTAGAGGGCTTCAAATGGGGCAACCTTGATGCTCGTGTGATAACTGTTGTTGTAGGAAAATTCAACAAGAGGTAAGTGAGTATCCATGCCTTTCCAAAATCAATCACACAGGCTCTCAGCATATCTTCCAGTGTTTGGATGGTCCTCTCACTTTGCCCTTCGGTCTGAGGATGGTAGGTTGTGCTCATGTCTAGCCTTGTTCCTAGGGAATGTTGCAACGATTGCCAGAATCTTGAGGTGAACCTACTATCTCTATCGGAGATAATGGATATAGGAACACCATGTAGTCGCACGATTTCCCTAATATATGTTCTCGTAAGTTTCTCCATCTTATCGGTTTCCTTGATAGGTAGGAAGTGTGCAGACTTGGTCAATCTATCGACGATAACCCATATGGTATCAATTCCACCCATTGTCTTGGGCAACTTGGTTATGAAATCCATAGTGATCCGCTCCCACTTCCATTCTGGGATCTCTGGTTGTTGCAGTAAACCAGAGGGTTTCTGGTACTCGACCTTGACCTTTGCGCAAGTAAGGCATTTACTTACGAAGGTAGCAATCTCTGCTTTCAAATTAGGCCACCAGTATAGCTTTTTAAGATCCAAATACATCTTATCTGAACCTGGGTGGACGGAATACCGAGTGTTGTGTGCCTCGGTCATGACCAAGTCTTGGAAACCCCCGTGTTTCGGGGTCCAGATCCGGTCCATGAAAAATAGGGCTCCATCACCCTTGGCTTCTAAGTTCTTATCTATTCCTCTGAGGGATTTACTCGCCACATGTTCAGGTTTCATCGCTTCAAGTTGAGCCGCCTGAATTTGTTTAGACAAGTGCGAATGGATAGTCATTGTCAACAAATTGACTCTTCGACCAGAATATTCCTTCCGACTTAGGGCATCCGATACTACGTTGGCTTTACCCGGATGATAACGAATGTCGCATTCGTAGTCATTGAGTAGCTCGACCCACCGTTGTTGACGCATGTTGAGCTCCTTCTGATTGAATATGTGTTGTAAACTCTTGTGGTCAGTAAAAATAGTGCTTTTTGTACCATACAAGTAATGTCTCCAGATCTTCAGGGCAAACACAACTGCCCCCAGCTCAAGATCATGTGTGGTGTAGTTGACTTCGTGTGTCTTCAGCTGCTCGAGGCGTAGGCGATGACCTTACCCCGTTGCATTAGGACACAACCGAGCCCTTGGTTTGACGCATCGCAATAGACCACGAAGTCTTCTATCCCTTCCGGTAGGGATAGTATTGGTGCGGTGCACAAGGCTCGCTTGAGTGTTTGAAATGCTCTCTCTTGTTTCTCTTCCCAGTCAAAGGCCATGCCATTCTGGGTCAGTGTTGTAAGAGGTTTCGTAATATTGGAGAAGTTCTGTATGAATCTGCGGTAGTAGCCAGCTAGACCTAGAAATTGACGAATTTCTGTAGGCGTCTTTGGTGCTAACCAGTTCTCAATAACTTTAATTTTGGATGGATCCACGTGGATTCCCTCTTCACTTACCACATGTCCTAAGAATTCGACTCTTCGGATCCAAAATTCGCACTTCGAGAACTTCGCATAGAGTTTTTCCGTTCTTAAAACTTGTCGTAGGTGATTGCCATGCTCTTCCTTACTCCGGGAGTAGATCAGAATGTCATCGATGAAAACAATTACGAACTGATCCAAGTAGGGTCGGCATACTCGATTCATCAGATCCATGAAAACTGCAGGCGCATTGGTCAGTCTGAATGGCATCACCACGAACTCGTAGTGTCCGTAACGAGTCCGGAAGGCTGTCTTCGGAACATCCTCCTCTAGCACTCGTAACTGGTGATATCCGGATCTCAGATCAATTTTGGAAAAATAATTCGCCCCTTGGAGTTGGTCGAATAAATCGTCAATGCGAGGCAGACGGTAACGATTTTTGACCGTCAGTTTGTTGAGTTCCCTGTAGTCGATACACATACGGAATGATCCATCTTTCTTCTTAACGAACAAGACCGGTGCTCCCCGAGGTGAGAAACTCGGTCTTATAAAGCCTTTGCTGAGAAGTTCGTTAAGTTGCCCGGATAATTCCTGCATCTCTGCTGGTGCTAATCGGTAGGGCGACTTGGCTACTGGGGTAGCTCCTGGGACTAAGTCGATTCTGAATTCGACCTGCCGTTGCGGAGGTAATCCTGGTAGCTCTTCTGGGAAAATGTCGGGGAAGTCGCTCACTACTGGAATGTTCTTTAGTTCTTTCGTTTCGAGGCTCGTATCGACGACGTGAGCAAGGAATGCATGGTATTCCTTACGTAGATACTTTTGTGCTTGAATACTTGAAATAATACAAAGACTTGTACTGGGTTTGTCGCCGTAGACGATAAGAGTTTCGTTAGATGGGAGGTTTAGACGGACTGCTTTCTCAAAGCACATGATGTCGGCGCGATGAAGACTCAACCAATCCATGCCGATGATAACGTCAAAGCTTTTAATTGAAACCGGCATGAGGTCGATTGGAAATGAATGGTTATCTAGAGTTAGGTTGCATCCTAAGTATATGCTCCTGGTGCTTTCAGTTTTCCCATTAGCCATTTCTACCGTGAATTGTTCTTTAAGTGCGTGCGATTGATGTTTAAGTATGTGAGCAAATTTATGGTTCACGAAGCTTCGCTCCGCTCCACTATCGAACAGAATACATGCATAGGAGTTATCGAGAACGAACGTACCAGTCACCACCGTCGGGTCAGCAACCGCTTCCCCGTGGCCTATTTCCAGTACTCTCCCCCATCCACCTGCATTCTTTGCTTTGGGGCAGTCCCTCTTGTAGTGGCCTGCTTCACCACATCCATAGCAGGTTGGGCTCGCGCCTGAGCCAGGGACTTGAGTGATCGGTCTTGCCGGAGACCTACAGAAACGGACAGTGTGTCCTTTCTTGTCGCAGTTAGAACACTGCATTTCACGGCAGGGGCCGTTGTGGTGGAAGTTGCATTTGTTGCACTTAGGCAAACTTCCAGCATACTGCTTCACCGGAGCAGTAGCAGCAGTAGGGGTTATCGCAGCATGTACAACCACAATTTGCTGCTTTTTGGCAGCTCGCTTCTTCTTCTTGTCATCCCAGAACTTCCGCTTAGAGTCAGCGGGTTTGGAGGGTTCTGAGACAACTTGGGTTGTTGTCGCTGTTGGGGATTGGATTCCATGGTCGATGAGTCGCTGTGCCAGCCGCTTGGCACTGTCGAAAATAGTAGGGTTTGATGATAGGACATTTCCTTGGTACAGAGGCACTAGCCCACAGATGTACCTTTCGATCTTTTTCCATTTAGTGGGAACCATATTGGGGCAGAGAGCCACTAGTTCACTAAATCTGGCGGTATAAGCGACTATGTTGGAGCCCTTCATGGTTAGGCCCCACAGCTCTTGCTCCAATTTCTGGATTTCTCCTCTCAGGCAATACTCCTCAATCATGAGGTCTTTCATTGTTTCCCAGCCCATGTTGTTGGCTCCGACGAGAGTTAGAGCTTTAACGTGGCCGTTCCACCACATCAGGGCTTTTCCTTCAAAGGTGCAGGCGGCATATTTAACCTTGCTCGCCGCAGGACATGAACAAATTTCGAAGACCGATTCAGTCTTCTCGAACCATTGCAAGAGGGCAATGACTCCGCCGGTTCCATAAAAGGACTTCGGCTTACAGTTGGTGAAATCCTTGTAGGAGCATTCTCTCGTGCGCACATGGATCTCAGCATGAGTAGATTCAACAGGGGTTCCACCTTGGTTGTTGTTAGTTGAGTGATATTGAGCCATGGCAGTTGCCACTGCCGCAGCTACTGCAGCATTTAGAGCCGCGATATCGATGACAGGAGGAGGAGGTGGTGGGGGTGCAGGGTTACGTCTTGTTGACTTACATGGAGGCATCTTTCAGCTATAAGTTTATAAAGACAGATACAATGGTAAGAATCAATTGTAAGCAAGTTGAGAGTGACTCATGGACTAAATAGCCATAGTCAAACAGTTGAATGAGTGTACGAATTGAATTCACAATAGGGAAGAATAGTAGGAAAACACGAGTGCAAGGATTTTCTCACAGATTAGTTAGCTGTCATACTACTGGTATTATTTATGTAATGGGTTCCGGGGAAAAATTGACCTAACAGTAGGTCTTACATCATACCATACGGAAAAGTTTGACAGATACTAGATTCCTAGTTAGCGTACTGAGAGTTAGGAATATTTTACAGACAAGCGTTACTAAAAGCCCAGATACTAAAGGCCATTCCTTAATCAAAAGACAAAGATGTACTAGACATCTTCTAACGACGACGGGAATTCCTTTGGCGAATCCTCATATCTGCCAGTTGGCGAACCACGTCTTGAAGGTGTCGTTCGTGAGCTCTTTGACGAACTCGAAGTTCTGCGATTTCGGTGGTTAATTGTTGTCGCAGTGCGTCATTGGTTCTCCTCGTCCCTTTGAGTGCTTCTTCTAGATGTCGAATACGGACGGTATTAACGCTTGAGTTGGCATCAATTTCCATGACTCGGTCGATGGCTGCTCGACCTTGCTCGATGTTTCGAGCAATTCTACGGACCATGACGGGCAGAGCTCTATTCGCAGAACCACCTTCGCTAACGTTGTAAAAGCGTCGGTCCCTAAAGTAAGGTAAGGGTTGACCCTATTCGTCGCTCTAGCGATTCAAGTTGTTTACCCACAAAGGGGTGGGACCTGGAAATGCTGGTCGGGGATCGTGGTTCGGGGCTTGACCTACTAGCGGTAGGTTGTTGACTTCAGGCTCTGAGTCGGATCCATCAGAAAAGACTTCTGCGAGGTGATCATCCAAAGCGATTGGATGCTCATCTTCGGGCTCTTCTTCGATCCACCCTGCATTGCCTTCATCTGGAAAGTACGGGTCACCGTGATGGAATCCAGCCATGATATCTACGCGAGAAGAGAGGTATAAGAATATAGTATATATGTAGCTAGTAGTACAAAATACACCTATAGTATTTTAAACCTATGCACTGTTCTAGTGTTCCTATTGTAGTAGTGTTGGTAAGTTTTTAGACTTGTTAACACATCACAACCATTCTAGGGCATATGCTAATCACTCCTCGGACCAGCATAGTTGATCAAGCTATGTTATTCCCAAGACTGACCATACATCCCCGAGCTCACTTGTGATATTTAACAATCGTAATACTTTTGTTCTTGTCATTGTGACACTGATTTTAGTATGAATGCAACCTAGTATACTTAATTAAATATTTTAGTATTTAATGTATAGACTCTCGGTCAGAGTGTTTTAATCCCACATGGGTTTATAGTTTAGTATATCTTTTATGGGTTGATATACTCAATTCACTATAAACAATGCTCTGATACAAATCTGTCACACCCCAAAACCGAGAACAGCGGAAACGTTCTAGGGCGGAGGACATCATGTAATGTATCACAACACAGTAATAGTAAGCAAGCAAACAACATCATCCATTGCATTAAATATATAATTTTAATACAAGTGTGTTCTGTACAGTTATAGACACCAAAAATAATGTAAATCAAAATAAAGAGATGAGTCCTGAATGCGCTCCATCTTCTCAAAAGCTGGTCTCGGTACCTGCCTACTGATGACCTGAGAATACAAGTTATTTTGAAAGAGTTTATCAGCATTAAGCTGGTGAGTTCATAAGTATTTTAGTGTCGGTGTTTGTTATCAAAACGTTTGAACAAGGTCACAAGTGTAAGTTTGTAAAATGTATGTAAATGTTGTAAGTGTTTGTAAAAGTTTGAATCTCTCAGAAACACCTATATTTTCTATTAAAGTAGCCTTCTACCAAGGCTTAACTGTTTTGTAGGTTCGTTTGTTGTAAAAGTGTGTAATTTCCCAAATGTAACTATCATTTAACAAAATATAGTTTGTACATTAATGTTTAAGTGACATAATCACTAAATATATGTAATGGGTAAATTATTGTAGTACTGTAGTGTCGTATTATAGGAACTACTGCTATACTATCTACCTTAAACCGGATTTATAATAAGGTATCATGTGATTAATTGTACCATACTATCGACTGAGTAATAACGACAAATGTAGGTCGTAAAAAGGTATGATGTTTGGCACCCACAGACCTGCAGGTCCAGCTGTAGCTAGCAGCAAGGTGTAGGATAGTCAATCCAGTATAGATCTATATGCAAACTCGCTCTCTCCCTCCAAGAGACTCTGGTTACAACTTGAGCCATGACATTTAAGGCATGCCCGATACAGTGGATCACAATTGTAAACGTATTCATGTATAGGTAATGTAATGTTACTTGTTCTAGTATCGTTGTATATGTTCTCTTCCTAGTATATTTGTATATGTTCTTCTCTAGTATAGTTGTATATGTTCTTCTCTAGTATAGTTGTATATGTTCCCTTTCTAGTATAGTTGTATATGTTCTTCTCTAGTATAGTTGTATATGTTCCCTTTCTAGTATAGTTGTAAATGTTCTCATAGTAATGTAATGTATATGTTCTCATAGTTAATAAGTATTGACTCATGAATGAACTGACTCATTGATCTAGAATTTGTAGTAGTATGATCTTGTGTTAGCTCGATGGTAACTTACTAATGATGTAACTGATACGCATGAATATGGAAGTACTTTTATGTCTATATATGCACATATGATATATAATTAATATTGAAACGACCCTCGGACGGCTACCCGACATCCCACCACACCACATCCAAATCGAGGAAAAGGAAATAGGGCGGATGGCCTTCCTAAGCCCTTTAAACATTTCTTATATATCTATACATATATGGGCATGCAATTTATAAAAAGTATAATAAAGTTTAAATAAAAGTATTTGATAGGTAAAAGAGTTTGTAAAACATTTTGAAGTAAAACAGTTTGATAAACAGTTTGAAACAGTGATGAAATCATTGGTTTTGTAGTTATTAATCACATGTGATTGATGTAATAACTATAAGTATTCAACTTGTATTCCCCCCCCCCCCCCAATAAAAGTATTTAAAACATTTAAAAGTATTTCGAAGGTTAATTAAAGGGGTATGAACTCACCTGTAGTGAGTGGTTCTGATGACAAAGTTGGATTTGATGTTAAGTGTCAAGTGGTGACTTGAGTACACACGCGAATTCTATTTAGCATATATTGGCACATATATGGATATAATTAGTGTTATGAACAACTAATTGATGATTTTGGGACCATCTTAGGGACTAGTAAACACTTATAATGAAGTGTTATAATCATATATGATTGTATGAGGGTTTATAAGGCTATACAAGAGGGTGTATGGCCAAAATACACACTATATGTGTGTGTGCGGCCAGGTGTGCGGCCTAGTGTGCTGCCAGCACATGTGTGCAGCCCTGTGTTCAGCCATGTGTGCTGCCAGGTGGTGTGTGCTGCCATGTGTGCGGCCATATGGTGATCTTGGTGTTCTTGGTGTTTTTGGTACCTTTTTATGAAGATCTTCAAGGAGGATGGATGATACTTGAGAGGATTTCATGTTCTATGCTTGAAGAAGTGAAGGAAGTGTTCAAAAATGATTCAAGTGTGGTATATATAGGTGGAGTGTGCGGTTGGGAAGGGTGTGAGGCCGCAAACAAGAGTGTGTGGCCGCACACTCAAGTGTGTAGCCGCACACTCCATGTGTTGGAGTGTTTGGCCCAGTTTTGATTCCTACACTTCGAGTTAACCCTTTTTAACACTCCTACCTTGATTATATCACATTTAGAACGCTTCATTAGACTCTAAAGGGGACTACTATATAGTAAAATAAGTCTAATATTGGAAAGAATTGAAGAGTGCATGCGAGAAGTTTTTTGGGTTGTCACAAAACTAATCCAGGAAAGTATTAATTAGAGATGTATTCATGATATAGGAGTATGATAGGTCGGGGAATCGAGCACGAGTGATTATCCGACATCCGGCGAGGTGAGTCTTCTCACTATACTTTACCTTGAGTGGTAATTAGAGTTATGTGACAGAGTTATTGTATGCTATTTATGTGATGTTTTGAACTGCATTATTTCTATGTGATTTATGTTGTGTGTATATTAGTGTATATCAGAGTTAGAACCGGAAGGTTCACAGAGCTAGGACCAGAGGGTCCACAGAGTTAGTGCCCAGGGGCCCACAGAGTTATAGCCTTGAGTGGCTAGTATGTGTTATGTGTGGTATTTTGGGGAACTCACTAAGCTTCGTGCTTATAGTGTTTTGTGTTATGCGTTTCAGGTACTAGTGAGGATCGCGGGAAGGCTCCGGCATGATCAGTACATACACACGGAGTTTTATATATGTTATGATCTTGGGGTTTGACTTATGTTTGGATATATGAAACAATGAGTTTTATAATATTATGAAATGAAGTGTTTTTAAAACGTGAAAATTTGTTTGATATTTTACGACTTTACAAGTTGGTATCAGAGCCTTGGTTTGAGGGACTCGGATGCACCTTCGGGCGTATCTGAACTCAAACTGAGGATTTGAGGAATTTTTTTGATAATAAAGTAATTTTCAAAGAGTAAAAGAGTTTTGAAACAAACAGAGCAGAGCCGTGTGTACGATCAGCCAGCGCCCGAACGATGATTTCCCAAAATACCCTTACAATAAGTGTTATGAGATATGTTATGCTATGATATATGATGAGTTATGTTATACATGCTAGAGTAGACTAGGTATTCTTATTAGGACTAGAGTGGCCTGATTTGTGATGCCTTAGTATAGGAGTCTTGCTGTTAGGGAAGCTTGAGAGTGATTAGATAGCAACGAGGAGTTTATGAGAGATCTGCTAGAGAATAGCCTATGATTATTGAGAATAGAGTGCTTGGGATTTTGGACCCTGGGAGGAGGAATTGGGGTGAATGTTGATGCGGTGTGGACAGTAGTATTAGGCCCGTACTACTGGAGACACTGGATCCGTGCGCAGTCCAAGTAAGAATCTTCGGGGTACCAGAGGTCAAGTAATGTTGAGTTATCGAGTGTGAGAATACTCGAACGAGTACCTGATACTTCTTATGTTGTATTTCAGAGACATCATGGTTGGGACACGCCACACACCAGAGAGCAGCGGTGCTAGTGATGAGGAGATTTGTAGGATCATTCACGAGGAGGTGGCTGCGGCCATCAGGGCAGAGATACCAGAGATGTTTGGGTCTATCAAGACCACGCTTATAGAGACTTTTGATGAGCGATATGCTACTCTTTCTGATGTTGCTGTTGCTGCGGCCACCGCAGCTGTAGCTGCGGCTAGACCACAGGGTGGTGATGTGTTGCTGTTCCGGGAGTTCAGCAACACAAAACCACCAGAGTTTGATGGGACACAGGATCTGATTGCGGCGATGAGGTGGATTTCAAAAATTGAAGGGTGTTTCTTCACATGCTCATGTCCAGACCATTTGAGGGTTCGGTTCACACTGAACCAGCTTCGCTTGGGAGCGAAGGACTAGTGGAAGTTTGTGACGGCGCACTATTCGCCTGCTGAGCTTGTTGCAGTGACCTGGGAGAGGTTCATCGCTATGTTCCGAGAGGAGTATGTTCCCCAGGTGGAGAGGGAACGATTGGCCCAGAAGTTTCTGACCCTCAAGCAGAGTACCGAGTCTGTTACAGTGATTACCCGGATGTTCCACGAGAGGGCGATGTTTTGCCCAGAGCACGTGTCTTCCGAGCAGGCACGTATGAGCCGATATCTGAGCATTTTTAGGAGGGATATACGAGAGTTCGCGGCGAACTCGTTGTACCGGACATTTGTCGAGCATCAGGCAAATGCTCGGAAGAGGGAGATAGAGCTGGAGACTCAGGCTAGGGAGGAGACGGAGTCTCAGGGGAAGGATAGGCGACCGACACAGTCTCAGCCGGCAGCCAAGCGGGCCAAGCCCGCCGATTCGAGGACAGGGAGCCAGAAGGGTCGCACTTGTGGCAAGTGCGGCAAGAGTCATGATGGGGTGTGCAGAGCAGGGTCTTGCTACAAATGTGGCAAGGAGGAGCACATGGCCAAGGATTGCCGCAAGGGGTTTGTAGTCTATTTCCACTGCAACCAGACCGGACACCGGAAGAAAGAGTGTCCGCAGTTGCGAGGGTTAGCGAAGGGAGCATCTCCAGGATCCGCCCCTGCTGCAGTGAGAGCTACTGATAGTCGGCCGGTGAAGGCCGAGGCACCGAAGGCACGAGGGAGAGCCTTCCAGTTGACCGTGGAGGAGGTCCGCGCAGCGCCCGACGTTGTGGCTAGTATGTATTCTTTCATCTATTTATTTTGAGTCTGAGATATTGTGCTTATATTATGATATGCGTAGGTACTTTTCTTGTGAGTTTTGTACCTTCCTTGGTGTTTTTTGACTCGTGTGCGAGTCGGTCTTTTGTATCTTTGGCTTTTAGTCAGCACATCAGTATTAGTCGAGAGGTGTTGAATCGACCTCTGAGAGCTTCCATAGCTAACGAGAGGGTGTTTATGCCACGGAGGTGATCCGAGGGTGTGTACTCGAGATCTTCGGTGTTGAGTTCCCGATTGATTTAGTCCCTATGGCGATGGGAGATGTCTGTGTCATCGTGGGCATGGACTGTTTGAGCAAATTTGGAGCAGTTATCGACTGCGAGCGATAGCTGGTGACCATACGAGACCCTAGTGGGCGAGTTATTACGGTATACGGTGAGGGTACGCATTCTGGGTCGGCATTTTGTTCGGCCGCTAGAGCGAGGCAGAGTCTACAGCGGGGCTGCAGTGGGTTTGTAGGGTAAGTGATGGATACGAGGGTTGATTCAGGGAGACCGAGGTCAGTTGATGAGGTCTCGTTAGTGCGAGAGTTCCCAGATGTTTTCCTTGAGGAGTTGTCGGGCGTGCCTCCCGAGAGGCAGGTAGAGTTCTGTATCGATTTGGTTCCGGGGGCAGCGCCTATCGCCTTGCACCTCCAAAGATGCAGGAGTTATCCTCGCAGCTTCAGGAGCTGCTGGGGAAGGGGTTTATTCGGCCAAGCAGTTCACCATGGGGAGCGCCTATCCTTTTTGTCAAGAAAAAGGATGGTTCACACCGGATGTGCATTGATTACCGGGAGTTGAACAAGCTGACGGTCAAGAACCGTTACCCTTTACCGAGGATCGACGATTTGTTCGATCAGTTGCAAGGAGCGTCTTGGTTTTCCAAGATTGATTTGAGGTCTGGATATCATCAGGTGTGGGTGTGTGATGAGGACATCTAGAAGACAACATTTCAGACTCGTTACAGGCACTACGAGTTCGTAGTGATCCCTTTCGGGCTCACCAATGCACTGGCGGCATTCATGGATCTCATGAACAGAGTGTGTAGGCTGATGTTGTATCGTCCGGTGATCATGTTCATCGATGAGATATTAGTGTATTCGAGATCTAGAGAACAACATGAGGAGCATTTGAGGGAGATCCTCGGAGTTCTGAGATCGGAGAGGCTTTATGCCAAATTCTCCAAGTGTGATTTCTTGTTACGAGAGGTCCAGTTCCTGGGGCACCTCGTTAACCAGAATGGGATATTGGTCGATCCGGCCAAGATTGAGGTAGTGATGCGTTGGGAGGTACTGAGATCACCCACCAAGATCAGGAGTTTCTTAGGGTTGGCTGGCTATTATCGGATATTTATCAGTGATTTCTCCAAGATCGTTGTGCCACTTACCAGGTTGACCCGAAAGGGTGTTGCTTTTTCATGGGGCCCAGAGCAGCAGGCCTCCTTCGAGACACTTCGCCAGAGACTATGCGAAACCCCGGTGTTAGCCCTTCCGGAGGGGATGGAGGACTTTGTGGTGTACTGTGACGCGTCAATATCGGGGCTGGGAGCGGTGCTGATGCAGAGAGGGCATGTGATAGCATATGCATCGAGGCAGATGAAGCCTCATGAGGAGAGGTATCCCACCCACGATCTAGAGTTGGGGGCAGTAGTGTTCGCCCTCAAGATCTTGCGTCACTATCTGTATGGGGTTTGGTGTACCATATACATGGAACACAAGAGCTTGAAGTATTTGATGGATCATCCCAACCTGAACATGCGCTGGAGGAGATGGTTAGATGTGGTGAAGGATTACGATTGTGAGATCCTGTACCACCCGGGCAAGGCTAACGTTGTAGCCGATGCCCTGAGTTGTAGGGCGGAGGGCCCCCCGATACGAGACGTTTGTATGAGACTGACAGTGATGACTCCGGTGTTGGACACCATTCGAGGGGCCCAGGCTGAGGCCGTGAGACCAGAGAACCGCAAGAGAGAGCGGGTTATCGGACAGGTATCAGAGTTCGTCACCGATAGCCGAGGGCTTATGACCTTCCAGGGACGGATTTAGGTGCCATTTGAGGGCGGGGCACATACCATCCTGATGGAGGAGGCACACCGATCGAGGTTTTCAATTCATCCCGGGGCCACTAAGATGTATTTAGACCTGAAGAGAGAGTATTGGTGGCCCTCTATGAAGAGGGATGTCGCATGGTTCGTAGAGAGGTGTTTGACATGTTGAAGGGTTAAGGCCGAGCACCAGCGTCCACATGGTATGTTGCAGCCGTTAGAGATTCTCGAGTGGAAATGGGAACATATTACCATGGATTTCATCACCAAATTGCCAAGGAATGCGAGAGGTGTCGATCCAATTTGGGTGATTTTTGGACAGGTTGACGAAGAGCGCTCATTTCCTTGCTATCAGTGAGAGCTCTTCCGCGGAGAGGTTTGCAGAGATGTACGTGAGAGAGGTGGTATCGCGACATGGAGTACCGATCTCGATCGTCTCAGATCGAGATGTGCGTTTCACTTCCAGGTTATGGAAGAAATTTCATGAGGAGTTGGGTACGAGGCTGCATTTTAGCACCGCATACCACCCGCAGACCGACGGGCAGAGCGAGTGGACGATTCAGACACTCGAGGACATTCTTTGGGCATGTGTATTGGACTTTGGAGGGAATTGGGACACATATTACCCTTGTCTGAGTTTTCCTATAACAACAGCCATCATTCGAGCATTGGTATGCCACTCTTTGAATTGTTGTATGGGAGGAGGTGTCGGAATCCCATTTGCTGGGGTGAGGTCGGGTAGCGTGTGATGGGTAGTACAGAGATAGTACTTTAGACGACTGAGCAGATACAGCAGGTCAGGCAGAGGTTACTGACGGCTCAGAGTCGTCAGAAGAGCTACGCAGACAGGCGGAGCTCGGAGCTCGAGTTTCAAGTTGGTGACTTCGTACTCCTGAAGGTATCTCCTTGGAAAGGAGTGATCTGATTCAGGAAGAGAGGCAAGTTGGGGCCTCGGTATATTGGTCCTTTCAAGGTGACCACCACGGTGGGCAGGGTAGCGTATCGTTTGGAGCTACCTGCGGAGTTGAGTCAGATTCATGATACCTTCCACGTGTCTCAATTGAGGAAGTGTATCGCCGAGGAGTTGGCAGTGGTTCCATTAGAGGACATTCAGGTGGATGCGAGTCTGAACTATGTTGAGAGTCCAATTGCGATTCAGGATAGGAGGATCAAGGTTTTGAGAAACAAGGAGGTGGCATTGGTTCAGGTCCAGTGGCAACATCGGAAGGGGTCCGAGCTGACTTGGGAGCCGGAGATACAGATGCGTGAGCAGTATCCAGAGTTATTGCTGAGAGAGACCTCGAGGGCGAAGTCTGATTCTAGTAGGGGAGAATTGTAACACCTAGTTTCCCAGGCATATCAATTTATGTTGTATTTCTTTAATTATGTAAGGTGACTCGATGAGTTGCTGCTTAGACTCGTCGAGTCTGGTCGCGACCGGATGACGTGGTTAATGAGGGGACTCGACGAGTCAGGGGAGTGACTCGCCGAGTCAGAGGTAACGAAAGAAACCCTAATTTCTCGAGTTTGTGACCTATTTAAAGGCCCTTATGGCCTTCATTTGCGGCTACCAGTCCATAGAGAGAAACCCTAGAGTGCTTGAGCGTTTTTAGAGAGAAAGGAAGCCCTTCTTGACCTTTATGGTGTTGTTTAGCAAGAAGAAGGAGGTCCTAGCCAAGAGGAAGCAAAGGAGGTTGCTATTATGTGGATTTGAAGCTAAGATCATCGTATTTGAGGTATTAATTCGACTCTTCTTCTGTTTTATGAAGAATATATGGATTTAGGGTTTCTTATGCCCTTTGCTAGGTTGATTTGATGTCCAAATAGTCCCTTTCTAGTGATGAGGCTTTGAATCTGGATCCAAAGAGGTCCAGAGAGCCTTACTCATCAAGCTTTATGAAGAACAATGGAGGTTATCACCTTGGGTTAAGGTATTTGGGGATAAATCATCATATATTGTCATATAGATGTTGCATGTGCATCAAGATAGAGACTTTACGTGATTATTGAACTTAGGAAGGTTAGATCTAAGGATTAAAGGAATAGATCTGGCCTCAGAAGGTTGTTTGAGGTTATGCATGAAATGAACTCGCCGAGTCCATGAGCAGACTCAACGAGTCGGAGCGGGTTGTCCCGTGACTCAGATCAATGGATGACTCGCCGAGTTGGGTGAGTGACTCGGTGATTCAGAAAGGATTCAAAGGGTTCGAGTTCACGTATGGACTCGATGAGTCTATACAAGACTCGACGATTCGGGTCAAAGGTTGACTGTTGACCAGGGCTGATTAGTGTTGACTTAATAGTGTTAGTCAAACTAAGCCAGGAAAGTATTAATTAGAGATGTATTCATGATATAGGAGGACGATAGGTCGGGGAATCGAGCACGAGTGATTATCTGACATCCACAAAGGTGACTTTTCTCACTATAATTTACCTTGAGTGGTAATTAGAGTTATGTGACAGAGTTATTGTATGTTATTTATGTGATGTGTTGCACTGCATTATTTCTATGTGATTTATGTTGTGTGTATATCAGTGTATATCAGAGTTAGAACCGGAAGGTTCACAGAGCTAGGATCAGAGGGTCCACAGAGTTAGGGCCCAGGGGCCCACAGAGTTATAGCCTCGAGTGGCTAGTATGTGTTATGTGTGGTATTTTGGGGAACTCACTAAGCTTCGTGCTTACAGTGTTTTGTGTTATGCGTTTCAGGTACTAGTGAGGATCGCGGAAAGGCGCTAGCATGATCAGTACACACACGTGGGGTTTTATATATGTTATGATCTTGGGGTTTGACTTATGTTTGGATATATGAAACTATGAGTTTTATAATATTGTGAAATAACGTGTTTTTAAAACGTGAAAATTTGTTTGAAATTTTACGACGTTACAGCAGAAACTAGAGACCCCAAGGCAAGATGCAGCCGTTAGACATTCCTGTATGGAAATGGGAGGATATCACTATGGATTTCATCACTAAGCTTCCCAGAACCGCACGTGGATTTGACTCGATTTGGGTCATAGTGGATCGGCTGACCAAGAGCGCGCATTTCATACCGATTCAAGAGAGCATATCGGCCGAGAAGCTAGCCGATATTTATGTGCATGGGGTAGTGGCGCGGCATGGGGTGCCTGTATCAGTAGTATCATACCGAGACGTCCGTTTTACTTTCAGGTTTTGGAACCGGTTTCATGACGAGATGGGGACTCGTCTTTATTTTAGCACCGCTTTCCACCCCCAGACGGACGGGCAGAGCGAGAGGTCGATTCAGACTCTCGAGGACATGCTTCGGGCTTGTGTCCTAGATTTTGGTGGTAGTTGGGATACATATCTTCCTTTAGCGGAATTTCCGTATAACAATAGTTACCACGCTAGTATTAATTGCCCTCCTTTCGAGATGCTCTACGGGATAAAGTGTAGGACCCCGATTTGTTGGGGCGAGGTCGGTCAGCGAGTCATAGGGAGTACCGAGGTGGTGCTCAAGACCACATAATTGATCCAGCAGGTCCGTAGCAGATTGCAGACTGCATAGAGTCGACAGAAGAGTTACGCCGACAGGAGGCGTTCGGACTTGGAGTTTCAGGTAGGCGATATGGTCCTCCTGAAGGTATCACCCTGTAAGGGTGTTATCAGGTTTCGAAAGAGGGGAAAGCTGGGCCCCAGGTTCATTGGTCCTTTTAGGGTTTTGGCCCAGGTGGGTCGGGTTGCTTATCGGTTGGACCTTCCAGTAGAGCTTAGCCAGATCCACAAAACTTTCCATGTTTCTCAGTTGAGGAAGTGTTTGGTGGATGAGTCAGCAGTTGTACCCTTAGAGGATATTCAGGTTGATAGCAGCCTGAATTATATCGAGAGACCAGTTGCGATCTTAGATCGGAAGATGAAGACCTTGAGGAACAAGGTGGTTCAGTTAGTAAAGGTGCAGTGGCAGCACCGAAAGGGTTCAGAGTGGATGTGGGAGACTGAGGGGGAGATGAGGGAGCATTACCCTGAGTTATTTTCGGATTCAGCAGCAGCGGACTTCGAGGACGAAGTCTAAGATAAGTAGGGAGAGTTGTAACGCCCCATTTCTGGTATGTAATTTAATTAAAGTATCTTCATTTCTTAAGGGGTACTAGACGAGTCTGTAGCCTGACTCGTTGAGTAGAATCGGGATGATCATGCGATTTAAGTTGACTACTCGGCGAGTCCATATGATGGGACTCGACGAGTCTGCCTGTCTGGATGAAGCCCTAATTTCAAGGGTTTGTACCCTATTTAAACGTCATTATAGCTTCCCACCCCAACCTCCAGCACCTTTAGAGCATTTCCCCTGTAAACCCTAGCCCCCATTGTTGAGCTTGAGTGCGTTTGTGTTAGTTTGGAAGCTTTGAAAGAGAAGGAAAGAAAGAAGGTCCATAGAAGAGAAAGGAGATCCAAGAGTTAGCTTCCCTTTGCTTCTCATTCAGGTAATAAAGTTATTACCTTGTGTATTCCTCCATTAAACCCTCTTTTATGCTTGTTATGTCTCTTTTGGAGCCTTATATGATTCAAACTCGAGATATGGACTCTCCTTTGGATGGAAACCTTAGATCTGGACGTTCTTGAACTCCAGGAGCTCAATATAGCCACCTTTATGCAAACATGGCATTGTTTATAAAAATATTTTTTGAAACATATTTTCTTTCAAAAGATTACCGATTCCTCGGTTTGAGTTTTAACATACCCAAGAGTGTGCCCGTATCCCTCAAACCAAGGCTCTGATAAAAACTTATAACGTCCCGAAAATCCAAGGTAAGTTTTTTTTCTTTTAAACATTAGAGTAATATCATTAATTGCCAATGCGGAAAACTCTGGGGTATGCTGTGCAGTCACGTCGAGCCTTTCCCTTTTCGAACAGAAAGTACTTAAAACAATAAATATGAAACCATAAGCACAAAGCTTAGTGAGTTCCCCAAAATACCACATACTAAAACATACAAGTTCCATGGTCTACCCCCATGGTCTTTCCTTGCAATGCTGATGGAAAAATCCTGGTCTTACATACAAGTGTCATGGGCTACCCCCATAGTCATTCATACAATTGCCAGGGGCCAGATCATGGTCTTTCATACAATTGTCACAGAGACAACTAGCATTCCACAGAACAAGTAATGGTACGAAATTGGTGCCTTTAACCCATGGATATAGTGAGAAAACTCACCTCACAGTCTGAATGAATAGCTGCATCGATCACTGCTCTAAATGATATCTCTACCGGTCAACTATACAATTGAGAGGAACCCAAATCTCAAACTATAAATCAAATTACCCGAAATGCCATTAGGTCAAACTTGGTCGACCCTGGCCAATGTCAAAGTCAAGGGTTAAGGTCCAAAATTCTTTTTTTTCCCAGTGGAGTACGCCCTACATACCAAGATAGTACGTGCAGTGTACTTTAATGTTGACCAAAAGTGGGGCGCTGACCACGTATGCACATCGTACCACAGGTACACCGAGCGTACACATCCCAGTCCCAAAACTCCATTAAGAGCTTATACCATTAAGCCCTTACAACCAAAACTCAGATCCAAGCCCAAAATGATGTCCTAAGTCAAAAAGTTTCTAACTTTATGACTTTGCATGGCTATAAAGTGCTTAATGTCCAAAACTCTAAGTTCTTAACCTAATAAGATATCATAACTCTTGTATGGAAGGGCCAAGATCACATTTTTATGGTTCATAAAAGTTTCATAATGGATAAAGTTTCCAACTTTATCCATTGGAATGGTCCCAACAAACAAGATCTAGTCTTTAAGTCTCAAAGGGGACCAAAAGCGCATCTTTTTCAACTTAATCCATTAGTATAAGTCTCCAACCTTCATATATGAATAAAAATGATGTTTAGATGGATAAAGTTTCCAACTTTATCCATAACAAGGTCACAAACTTTCAAGTTCTAAACTTTATGCACTTAAAGTGAAAAAAAGCTCATAACACCCAAAACTAGATAGATCTAACAATTTCATCATCAAGATTCAAACTTTATACCTCTAGGAGAAAGATCAAGGTGAACAAAGTCTAGATCTACAAGTTCCAATGCAACCAACACTTCTTCAATGACTTCTTTCTTCTCTAAGGTGAACCAAGAACAATATAAAGCACTTAAAAACACCTTCTCTTTGCTCACGAGGCTTAATCTAGGGTTAACGATACAAGAGAGGGTGTTAGAGAGGTGGAGGCTGAGAATGGAATGGGTTTGGGGGAGTTAAGGAGTTTAAATATGGATCAAACCGTGAAAATAGGGTTTGGGCACTGATCTCGTACGCCATGCATACTCAAATTACGCCCATCGTACTAGGGATGCCTTAGTACATCCCGCATACATGTTGAGTACGCCCTGCGTACGCGGCTCAACCCTAAAACAACCTTAACTTCAAACAATTATAACTTCTTCGTTTCAACTCCGTTTTCGACGATCTTTATATCCACGGAAATGTATTGAAGAGCTCTTCAGTATTATCTAAATATCTTGAACTCAAAACTTCTAAAAAAATCTATATTTCATGCAAGAACCCGGCCTATGACTTTTCCCGTTTTACCCTTTGACTCCAAAACACAATTCAAGAGTTTCGATCTCATAACAATCATTACTTCCTTTTAAAAGGTCTATACATCACCTCCTTAAGGCCTAAAGCCTTTACACAATTGACTTTCGGCCCACATCCCAGAATCACAAAATGATCTCGAACAGAGTGTTACATTAAGTATGATATTGGGTGGTCTCATTTTGGGGATATGTATGTATGTTACAGATGGAGAGTAGGGCTTTGTTTCTCAACACTATCAATTTTCGGTGTACGAATCACGTATTGGAGTACAACATAGTATTCCTTTTGGATGACCAGAAATGGTGGGTCTAGATCAAGCAACTGTAGTGGTATTTCTGGTCATCTCTTAGAGTAAAATGACAACACTTGATCATTCTAGATGTTCCTATGAACTACGTTGCTATTGTGGTCTCATAACCCACATACGTATATGAAATAGGATACCATATTCATCAAAATACTTTGATGGCTCAAGTGCCTTTATGACTTACACCGGCCAAGGAAGCCCTAGCTGCATAGTCAAACCTTGCTCTAAAACAGTTCATAAGGTGAGATAATTCTTCATAATAATCATGGACAGGGATACATGAGGATCGGTTGGGATGGGTATGATTGGTTTATAGATATGTAAGTTTAAGATATATCTATATTGTTTGGTAATAGTTAGTTTTGTAAGTTTGATAATTATGGAATATTATCATAATAATATTGTAGGATTGAATATATATATATATATATATATATATATATCATAATAAGATTTTGGCATCGAAATCGCTTGGTGGATTTGGGGTTGGAAGTTTAAAAACTTTAAACATAGCGTTGCTAGTCAAAGGGTGATATAGGTACAAAAGAGAGTTATCATCCCTTTGGATGAAAATAATAAATTTCATACATCTAAAAAAGAGTTTGACAATTTATTCCTGCAAAATTTGAAATCTTTTATGCTTGAAAATCAATTGCAAAGCTGGATAAAGAACTCTTGGCTTCGGATATTGATTTATAGGGCATGTTTAAAGCCTTTGTGGGCCGTGGGTATGGCTTATCTTTTTGGAATGACAAATGGGCTGATTTTGGGCCTTTATCTTCATGGGTTCTTTCATTGTATGCACTAGAATCAAAAAAGAAGTTTTGTAGTATTGAAATGGAAACTATTGATCATCTTCTTGTATTCTGTCACTTTTAGTGCCAGAGCTAGGGTCAAAGCAAAATGGTATCCCAAATTTTTATTTTTGGGGTATCACCGCAACGGTTGAGCATGAGTTGGGTTATAAACCAAAAACCGATAGTCTCATTTTTGAAAATTTTAAAACCGAATTGAACTCAAACCTATAGGTTTGTTGTTTCAGTTTTCAGTTTGTACTTGGCTTTCCACAATTTGGTTTCAGTTCTAAACCCAAACCTTAATTGTATCCTTAGCTAACCTCAAGTCTTTTTATATAAACATGAAGTTGAAGTAACTTTTGATAATTGAATCAATGTGGGACACAAAGTAGATATCAAATTAAACATGAGGATAACATGTTTATTAATAGGTGAAAATGGTGGGACTCAATATAGATATCAAAGTAAACATGAGGATAACAGATTTATATAATATGTTAAAATGGTTGAGTTTATATGTGTTTGGCGATGTGGGATAGAATATCTAGTAAGATTAAAAAAAGGTAAATAAAGGATGTAAAAAGAAAGAATTGATCATAAGACCTTTGTGTTTATAAGAGAAGGCTGTCTAAAAAAATCACACACACACACACACTACATAAAACAAATTTTTTTCCTAAAAAATTACACTATCGAATTTTTTTAGGTGTATACCAGGCTACCCCGGGATACCCCATGGATCCTCCCCTAGTCACCTTGCACAAACACTCTTGGATCATATCTCCTCTTGATGTCCAAGGAACCGCATCATTGCAAGCCAAGTCATACACATATTAACCTTCCCCAATCATTTTGATGGAGCTTTCTTATGGAAGAAATTGCATAAGGCAATATTTATAACTACATGTTGGTTTATTTCCAATAATGAAAAAGTTTTTAACAATGCCATTCCTACACATTACCATTTTGATTCGGTTAACTGGGAATTCCTTGACCATATTTAAATGCAAATGGGGTTTGGTGAAAGATGTAGGTATTGGATACAAGGCTGTCTAAACTCATCAAGAGCTTTGATTTTCTTGAACGGATCCCCAACAAAGGAATTTGATATTAGATGGGGAATCAGACAAGGCGATCGTCTATCTCCACTCCTGTTCATAATAGAAATGGAGGGTCTAAATATTGCTATGAAAGCTGCATGTGGGAGAGGTATCTTCAAGGGTATAAAAATACCAAATAGTGATTTGACCTTGTCACATCCGTTTTACGCTGATGATACACTCTTCATGGGGGATTGGAGTGAAGATAACATTAAGAATCTTGCTAGAATCCTGAGATGCTTCCATGTATCCTCAGGACTAAAAGTCAACTTCAAAAAGTCAAGAGTTTTTGGAATTTGGGTTGACCCACAAGAAGTTCTATATCTTGCTTCACCATTAGGGTGCAAACCTGCAAAACTTCTGTTCACATACCTAGGTGTTCTAGTTAGGGCAAACATGAAGCTAAAAAAGCACTGGAAACCGGTGATTGAAAACTTCCAACTAAGACTAAATTCCTGGAAATCAAAAAAATTGTCTTTTGGGGGACGATTAACCCTTACCAAAGCTGTCCTTGGCAGCCTCCCAACTTTCTATTTTTCTTTGTTTCTTGCTCCCACATGTATCCTAAAAACACTGGAAAAGATAAGGAGACGGTTCCTTTGGGGCGGGTCGGAGAATCAAGGAAGATCAACTGGGTTTCGTGGGAAAATGTGACAGCTCCGAAAGAAAACGGTGGTTTGGGATTGGTCTCATTAAAAGCTCTCAATCTCTCCCTAATCTCTAAATGGTGGTGGAGGTTGAGAGTGGAACGTACGAATCTATGATGTAGAGTTATCAATGACATTCACAACCATAAGCACAAGCCAACATATCACATGTCCAAAAAATTAATTACGAGGGTTTGGAAGAATATTACTCAGGTAAGAGGAGAACTAATAAAGGTGGGAATCGATATAGATGATGTAATTATAAAGGAGGTTGGTACAAGAGAAAATACATTGTTCTGGCATGACAGGTGGAATGGATATAAGACCTTTAAAGCTTCCTTCCCAGAGCCGTACAAATTGGAGAGACACAAATATTGCAAAGCCAGCGATAGGATACACCCCAGGGGTCCTAATTGGGATTGGAAAGCGGATATCTCCTCGGCTGAACAAGTAATCGAAGCTCAAACACTTAGTAATAGGGTCCGAAATATTCAACAAGTGACAAGAAATGACAGATTGGTCTGTAAGCTCTCCAATGATAGAGTCTTCCGCGTGGATGCCCTTAGAATGACTATTGATAGGAGAGATATGACACCTGGAGAAACAACAATAACTTGGACACACGACGTCCCCATTAAGGTTAACTGTCTTATGTGGAGAGCTCATCTAGATCGAATCCCAACCACATATGCCTTAATCAAAAGGGGTATACAAGTCGCTTCCCCTAGATGCACCTACTGTGAAGCTGACGATGAAGATGTCGCCAATGTCCTATTTCAGTGTCCAACGACAGCCAAAGTTTGGGAATAGATTCTTCAGTGGTGTGACATATCTGATTATTAATTCCAAAACATTGGCGACGCGATGAATTTTATAGCCCAATGGGGTACATGTCCAAAGAAATGAAAAGACTTAACCAACATCTGTTATGAAATCATTTGACATATCTGAAATGCAAGATGCGACTGAATATTCAAGAAAATTAGGTCCTCCCCTGCAAAAATTGTTGATTTGGTGAAAACTAATGTATTTTTATGGATTAAATATAGAAGGAATCATTGTTATCTTCGATGGGTAGAATAGTGTGTTAGCCCCTTTAATCGTATGTAATTCCTCATCTATCTTATTTTCCTCCTTCCCTCTAGCATCTTGCTAGGCAATGGCTTTTTTTTCTTGTTTAATAAAATTTACCAAAAATCGAGCAAGTAAAGTCAAAATAGAACGAATTTAATTACTTTAGATTGGGACTCTTTTTGCATTTCACATTTGTTCATGTGTCGGAGCTTAATCTAGCAAATGGCTAGTTTTCTTTTAATTAACATATATTCGCCTTTCATTATATATATATATATATATATATATATATATATATATATATATATATATATATATATATATATATATATATATATATATATATAAAATCATTAGTTTTGTTTTTTTTTTTTTTTTTTTTTTGACTAAAATGACCCTCTTGTCATTTTCTAAAACCAATGGGAAATATGCATTTGTAATTATTCAAGTTTACTTTATTAAATGTTAGGGATAATATGGTAAAACTGTATATTTACTTTTGGTAGTAGACAATAATTTTGGGACAAACTAAAATAGTAAGGTGGACAATAATTTTGGGACAGAAGGAGTATTATTTTTTCCGAGGGATAAGCCTATCATAAACAAAAGAAATAGTTTAGAAGTTGTATCAGAAGGTTTATATGTTAGCCGTTCAAAAAAAATGAAATACGCTGAAACCTTACAACTTATTATAACCTTATTCTAATATACGTTTTGGACGATTATAACCTTATTCTAATACATATTCCCATTTAAAATAAAAAAAGAAAACTAAAATATTTCGATTTGGGATTCATTTTAACCGCAAAACGAAGGATGAAAGCTGTGAACCAGTTGGAGCGTGCATATAACTCGCTCTCGAATTTTCAACGCGCCTCTCAGCTGGTTTCTTTCTTTTATATATAATACAGCAGAGAGAAGGTGCCGTGTATTCTGTTATCAGCATTCTCTCTTTCTTTTTCTTTCTTCTTCTTCAATGGCGCACCGACCTCTTCCTTCGTTTGACGACGATACCTTTCTAAAAGCCTTGCTTAAGACAAAGACAGACTCTAAGGTGCTTGTTGCCGATTTCACTGATGTCCACTGGTATGCTTTATCGACCGGGATAAAGAAATTGCTTAATATTGAAGATCTAAAAGGCCATTACACCCACGCTACGCTGGTTAATCGACGCGACGAGCTCTTGCGAGCTTTTGATCCTGAAGGTGAAGATCCCCATTCTCAGTTGTGCAGACGTGTCTTTGTGGATCCCTTGTTTGGTGAACACGGAGCTGATAATCCCCAACTACAAAACCCTGAAGATGCTGCTAATGAAGATGCTGCTGATGAAGGTGCTGGTAATGAAGGTGCTGGTAATGAAGATGCTGCTAATGAAGGTGCTGGTAATGAAGATGCTGGTAATGAAGGTGCTGGTAATGAAGATGCTGCTAATGAAGGTGCTGGTAATGAAGATGCTGGTAATGAAGGTGCTGGTAATGAAGATGCTGCTGATGAAGGTGCTGGTAATGAAGTTGCTGCTGATGAAGGGATCCAAAACCCTAACCAAGAACCTGTGATGGATGGATTGGGAAACCAAATTCCAGACCCTGAAGGTCAACCCGAACGTGAAATTGTGCTTGAAGAAGAGAGGAGGGTGAATGATGATTTAGAGGACCAAAGGGGCGGAGAAGATCAAAATGAGGAAGACAAAAAGAAAGAAGGAAAAAGTGATGATGAGGAAGGCGGGAAAGACAAACGCGGTTGTTGCCCTATTCAATGAAGATTTCAACGTCATTAGTGGGTAATTTGGGTTTTTCAGTTTTTGAAATTTCTTTTTACGTATTTGTTAGTCTCGTTCAGTTTGAGTCAATTTGATGAGTAATTTGAGAGTCTGAAACTTAGTGTTCATTTTAATCTTTGATTTGAGAGTCGGACCTTAGTCTTTTAATTTTAATCTTTGATTGCGTTGAATATATGACTTTCATTTACAGTCTTTGGTTGGAAGCAGTGAATAACTATATATTGGAGTAATCGATAATAAGGTTTTTCTTTTTTCGAAGAGATTAAACAGTAAATTCTTTGAACTGTCGATCCATTTCAAATTGCATTTGATACTATTTCTCAGAACTGAAGATCCTCTGTTCATTAGAACTTTCGTATAGATAACATCTTTGCCCATTAAGCATCTGATCTGTTAGGAGCTTTCGTTGGAGTCCGGTCTTTGCGAGAGACCAGACGTTACCGGCGACAAGTCACCGCCTGCCGCCACGAGGATGGTTGATTTGTGTGCGTGTCCGTGTTTCATGTATGTGTGTGTGTCACTGCTGCAAGTCGGAGACGTGTGTGAGTGTATTTGTTCGCCAGAAAGCAAGTGAACCACCATGGCAGCCAACCATGGTGGCTGCCGCCGTTCTGCCGCCACTAGCCACCACCTTGGGTGGCTGTGTGGGTGTGTGTGTGTTGGATGGATGTTTTGTGTGTACCGGAATGCTTTTGATATTGTTTTTTGTGGTGATTTGAGGGGTGACTGTGTGAGAGAGAGAATTGACAAAGTGAAAGATCCCTGTAACAGTCATTCAGAAAAGTAGTGCTACTAAGATTTTCCTGCGGTGGCTGTTAGGGGCTTCTGTAGTCGGCTCCGATTATGAACGACATCGTTTGATTTCTTTTGATAGGCGAACTGGTATCTTTAGAGGCGTTGGAAATGCCGGTTCGGTGGGGCATCACCGGCGGGGTGCCCGGGGAAGATGACTGCAGAGATACGTGTGGAGAAAGTAGATAGCATAAATAGGGTTAAATAAAAAAAACACAAAAATACTTTTCTTTTTTAAATTACCTTCTACTCAAAAATTAAAAAAACAAAAAAAAAATCAAATTTAATCAACGAAATCGTAAGTCAAGTATGTCTTACCTGCTACTTCAGTATATGACTGCAATTTCGTGGCTATCCTAATATACTTTAACCCGGAAAACTTTCTAACACAATTTTCATATGAAAAAATGCTTAGAAATTATATATCACGACAGAATACGATTTTCTTATTAATAATGTTGTCCTTTCTTGTTTTTGTTTTATAATATAGGCTAAAGTCTATAATGTAATTGGCAGTTATTTTGTCTAGATTAAGAAAGAAAAATATAAATATACATAGACAAAAAAAAGCTTTAATCATGGATGTGGCGAGAGGAAGTCGGATATGGCTTTATGCCATCTCCGATTTCATGTCCAAAGAAAATGTCTAAAATCAATTATTTTTTATTTCCTTACCAAGCTATTTAAGGTTTAGTGGGAAATTAGATTCTTTCCATCTTCTTTACAAAACATGGTAACTTGAGGAATTAAATTTCGATTCCAATAAAATTCATGAAGATACATGAACCAAATGACGCCATTTGATTTAAAACGCAACCATCATCATTATTAGACTACAGTACCAAGTCCGTGGCATGCCTTGAATACCATCCCCTAACATGCTAAGGGCATGTGCCAAGCTTTGCTCGCCGGAAGACTAGCGTGATGAGAGAGGAGAGAGAGTGGGGAAACTGAAAAAAGAGAGTGTGCGGGCGGGTTGTGATTGGTTCTTTTTAGTGTTTCATATATATATATATATATATATATATATATATATATATATATATATATATATATATATATATATATATATATATATATATATATATATATATATATTATTTGAAAAATGACATCTTTATTACACTACCACTCCCGTACTCTTAAAAGCTTTTGAAGTAATGGTATCAAAGCAAAGATTTTTTTTTGATGGTTATGTGAGGTAGATTTGTTTCAAATTTGATTAAATTTGGTTTAATTTTTTTTAAGAAAATTATGAGTTTTAATAAGCATGATTCAGAGTCAAGACTAGTGATTGGTTGGATTAGCATAAGACGTGCAGATAATGACGCAAGTCGTGGTGCCGAACCACAATCACCGTCAGGATGATTCCCCTCTATTCATCATTATTAAAACAAGTAAATTTTCTTATAAAATCTTAAAATAAAATTAAAAAATATGACTAAATTTTCACGCTCATTATCCAAAAGATATATTCTTGGTAAAAATATCAATGATGAACAAGATTACGATAATAATCAGATAAATTCTATTGAAGAAACTTTGATGACATAGAACAAAGTTTAAATAATTGGACAATACCAAAAACAAATATAAATACAATATATAAAATAGGAACTTTCGATTACTTTCAAAGTTACTCAAATGACCGAACAAATCGTGTCTATTGGCCAAAACCAACAAAATTTAAATCTATTATCATTAAGATCTATTGTAGAATATAGACATAAATATAAAATTCTTCATATAGGTCTAGTACAAATTGCTATTAAACCTTTATGTAGAATTTGTATAGATGCTATGTTTTCTTAGTTTTAAGAGATAAAAGACATAATGATTTTCAAAACTCTATTTTAGCTATGACAAAAACAAATATTGCAAATGAACCAATTTATTTCAACTGTTATCCAAAATTTTATGTATGATTATTTGATAAAAATATTCTAGATACCCTAGTATTAACTATAGAAACAAAAAAGTTAGAATTCAAAGATAATACTAAATATTTAACAATAATTTATCGTGTTTGTTATAAGACTATGACAAACACTTTAAAACCAATAACCCATTTAACAAGTCCTAGAAACAAAATAATTATTTTTGAAGCAAATATTAATCATACTAAGGTCCATATGCCTAAAAGGCTTAAATGGTCAAAAATCACTCAATCATGTAATTGAAATTTGCAAAAATGTTATTAAGCCAAAGACTTTAGATTTTTCAAAACAAATTTCTAATATAATTGAACATAATGATGGATCAGTTGATATAAATTTTTCTTCTACAAATTTTTTATCATCACGTTTTTCAACAAGTTCATTTCCTAAAGTTAGTACTTCAAAACCTTCATTTTCTAAATCAAGGTCTTTAAAACTTAAAACTGTTAATTATACTAATTCCATTTCAAAACCGTTTTATCATGATGAACAAAATAGTGAAACTAGTCTATCGAGTCTTACTAAAAGGCTTAAATGGTCAAAGATTACTCAATCATGTAATTGAAATTTGCAAAAATGTTATTCAGCCAAAGACTTTAGATTCTTCAAAACAAATTTCTAATATAATTGAACATAATGATGGATCAGTTGATATAAATTTTTCTTCTACAAATTTTTTATCATCACGTTTTTCAACAAGTTCATTTCCTAAAGTTAGTACTTCAAAACCTTCATTTTCTAAATCAAGGTCTTTAAAACTTAAAACTGTTAATTATACTAATTCCATTTCAAAACCATTTTATCATGATGAACAAAATAGTGAAACTAGTCTATCGAGTCTTACTAAATCAAATTTTATTGTAGAACTTCAAAATTATAAACAACTATGAGTAATAAAACTCAAATATATTGTAATTATGATAATAACTATAATGTTAATTTACTTAATTTTTTTTTGGCAAGACTTAAACACTTCAACAAAACGCTTAAAACATCTAGAAAAAGAATTAGAAATATAAAAATTAATATTTAAAGGTTAAAATCGCTTGTTCATTTAGTTAAAATTGGTAGAGTAAGAATTGAAATTAATCATTTAAAAATAATAATTAAAAATCTTAATGGTGCAATTGACCATGTTTTAAATAATTTATTAATTTGTTAAATGTGTTTTAAAATAAAAATTATTTGCCTAAGTTCAAATACTTTTTGGAATAATTTAATTAAAGAAAGATAAAAAATTATTAAAAATATAATCATAGACATAGAAAAAATAAAAAATCATAAATTTAAAGAAGAGATTAATTTATTAAATTTTAAAAAGGAAACGAATGAATATTATCAGAAAAAATCTATTGTTTATCTAATAAGATTAACCGCAAAAACAGAGTCATTAGTGCTCAATTAGGTATAATAAAAATATTATTTAAGTTAAATCAATCAACTTGTTAATATGAAAATTTATATTAAAAATATGAATTTAGTATCATATGTTAATTTTGATTATTTAAAAGATATTGAAATCTACAAATAATATAATGCTAAAAAGAGAGTTTGGAATGAGAAAACTTTTATATGATATAAGATATTTACATTTAGAATTTTGAAAAGATTATGTTTTATCAAAAAAATTTCATTATCTATTTTTTCAATCGTTTAAATTATTTTATGCTCCTAAACATAATATTGATTATCCGTTTAAAAATAATTTTATTACTTCTATTTTGGATAAAAAAAATATACAAATATTGTCTCTAATCAAGAAATTATTTCAAAATATCCACCATAAAAAGGAATTATTATTGATAATGATTTTCTAGGAACTCTTCTTGTGAAGGTTCCAAATCAACAAACAACTCAAAAATGTTTGCAAAATATTATTTATCAAAACAATTATTCGAATGAAACTTTAATAACCATCGGAGAGCAATTAGATAGAATAAAAGAAAAGGTTTTGAAAGAAAAATCCATACAAAAGGTTTTAACAAATTTAGAAATGGATACAATAAAGACAAATAAAACATTAAGAAAATATGGAATTACAACTATTCAACAGAAATGAGAAAAGAGATGGAATAAGTTTTAATAAAAAAGATGAAGCAAGTTATAGTAATTATTCAAATATTAGTTTTGTTTCTTATCAATTTAAAGGAAATTTTAATTTAAGAAATAAAAATCTAATAGATGAATTAGAAAAAAGACTTTCAAAGCTAAATATTAGAAATATTAATACTCTTAAGCAAATAACAACTTATGAATCCGAAGAACTTAATAGTGATAGTGAAATTGACATCAATAGTCTTGCTTAACAATTTACAAATGATCAAGATATTTATCAACTTATTAATAACTTTTCTAAATTAAATAAAATTAATCAATCCAAACGTAACACATGTGGAAGAAATCGAAAGCCAACAATTCGAAATTATTGGAATAGACATTCTCTTCCTGATGTTCATATTGAAGAAAGAGCATTCCAGTATGATCGTTTGGCTTACAATGATACTTCTGTTTACAAATGGAATATCGATGGTTGTTCTAAACATCAAATAATAAATATTGTTCAAGAAATAACTATGACAGCTAATGCTTACAAGTCAAAATGTAATACTCAACTTTAAATTGTTAAAATCATTCTTTGTAGGTTCACCGGAACTTTTAAAGGCCGGTGAGATTTCTATGTTACAACCAAAACAAAAAAAATGGAATTTTAACTGCTACTAAAACCATAATAAAACAAGAAAATGGTCAACCTATCCAAACGTTAGATGAAGATATGGTTAATACATTAATTTTTGCTATTATTAAATTTTTTGTTAGAGATCCTACCGCGTTTCAAGAAAAACTTCCAAAATATTAATGAATTTACATTATAGAAACTTACTGATTTCCGATGAGATAATGATAATTATCTTATTAAAATCTTTTGAAGACCTGACTACAAAGAAACTTAATGGAAAGAACGCTTTATTGTTGGCCTTCCAAAATTATCTGCAGAAAGAGTTGGACAAAACTTCAGAGCGAACTTTAATAATCAAATTTCTTATCAAAATCTAACTTATAAAGATCTAATTAATTATATCAATAAATAAAGATTAGCAATTTGTGTAAATCTTAGGTTTAAGGAAAAACTAAAAAAGGATAGAATCATTAGTAAAAATGAATTAGAAAATTTCTGTCAACAATATGGATATCAACCCTTAATTGGACCATCCACATCAAAATCAAAAGGTTATAAGAAAACATCCTCGAAATATTTTAAGGAAAATAGAAAATATAATAATTCAGAAAATTATCATAGAACGAAAGACTACTCTAAAAAACATTACAAAAAGGCATCTAAAAAATCTAAAAGAAAATCAAAAGACATTATTATTAGTCATAAATGTGGACGTACTGTTCACACAACAAATAATTGTTATGGCAAGACAAAATTTAATGAGTTAAATTGTTTTAAATTTAGATTCTGACTCTAAAGAAAGTATTTTTGATTATCAAACAAATGATTTAAATGTTTTAGAAAAAACTACTTCTGATTCTGATAATTCAGATATATGTTAATGTATTGGTGAGTGTCATTGTTGTAACGTCATTATTTTTACAATATTTTTTTTCTTTTTAAAAACATTTATTTAACAGAATACGTTAGCGGAACACTTAGTTTTTTTATTCAAAACATTTTTGAAACCACAACGTTACTTCAAAAATTCAAACATAATTCCAAACCATTTAAAATGTAAACAATAGTACTTTAAAGTAATTATGTAACACCCGGTTGGGAGGGGACTCGGCGAGTTGGTGTTTAGACTCGCCGAGTATGGTCGCGGATTCTTATCCGGGTTCACAGCTGGACTCGGCGAGTTCATGAGTGGACTCGGTGAGTCCACGCTGTTTAATGAAACCCAAATTTCCTGGGTTTGGGACCTATTTAAAGGCCTTAGGGCCGTCATTTGCGGCTACCAAACCCCAGAGAGAAACCCTAAGAGATCTAGAGCGTTTGTGAGGAAGGAGAGGCCATTTTTGATCATTTTGTTCGTGTAATTGCAAGGAGGAGGTGAAAAAGGCAAGAGGAGGCTGAAGGAGGTGCGATTCTGGTGATTTCAGAGTTCAGAGACTTCCTCTTGAGGTATTTATTCGGACCTTCTTCAGATTTGGTGTTGATTCTTAGAGTTAGGGTTTTCTAACCCCTTTAGAGGATGGATATGTGGAGCAATTGGTCCCTTCTCGAGTTTATGCTTTGGATCTGGACTCAAAGAGGTCCAGAGACCTTAACCCTTGGAGCTTTATGAGTTATTTTCGGAGCCATGAACTTAGGATGTTATTTTTGGGGCTAAATCACCAAGTGAGACCATCTAGATGTTTTATGAGTGTCAAGCTCTGAACTTTACGTGATTATCATGCTTGGGAAGGTCAGATCTATGGATGGAAGGAACATATCTGACCTTAGGAGGTCAAAGGAGTTTGTGCATGGCATGAACTCGCCGAGTCCAAAGAGCAGACTCGGTAAGTAGGGTTAGGGTTTCCCGTAAAACACTCAGTGAGCAGAATTGCCGAGTTGGGGAATTAACTCAGTGAGTCAGAGGGGATTAGAGGACTGGAGTTCAAGGTGGAACTCGCCGAGTTGTTCTTGAGACTCGGCGAGTTGAGTCGAGGTGGCCCCGCGACTCATGCCAGGTGTGACTCGTCAAGCAAGGGGAGGAACTCGACGTGCCAGGCGGGACTAAAGAGTTAGTGGACACGTATAGACTCGCCGAGTTGCCCAAGTGCACTCGACGAGTCAGGTCAAAGTTTGACCGTTGACTTTGTTGACTTTTAGAGTTTGGTCAACAATGTGGCTTTTAAGCCAAGGGAGGGGTAAAATGGTCTTTCACCCTTCCGAGGGTGCTAAGATAGGGTTGAGTATAGTTATATTTATGAGAGCATTTACTTTATGTGATTAGGCAGAGGCTAGATCGTATTTCTACCGAGTCAGAGATTTACCGAGACATCTGAGGTGAGTCTTCTCCCTATACTTTGCCTAGTATGGTAACATAGTTATGTGACAGAGTATTTTAGAGTTATATGCCAGTGTATTTGCATGTTATTATGTGTTTTGAATTATTTTGATATGTAATGTGCATGATTCAGAGTTTACAGAGTTAGGAACAGTGGGTCCACAGAGTTATGGTACCAAGAGGGTCCCACAGAGATATTCGACCAGAGGGGCAATAGAGTTACAGCCTTAAGTGGCTGATCTGTGTTTATGTGGTATTTTGGGGAACTCACTAAGCAATTATGCTTACAGTGTTATGTGTGGTGTTTCAGGTACCAGCGATGATCGCGGGAAGGCGCCGGCATGACTCGTACACATGCACACTGGAGTTCATACGTTTTGATCTTGGGGTTTTGTATTGGGATGATGTTGATACAATGTTTTAAAAAATGAATGTGAATGATATTTTATGTTTTTTTTTTTGTGAAAAATTGTTTAAATTTTTACGGTGTTACAAGTTGGTATCAGAGCCTTGGTTTGAGGGATTCGGATGCATCTTCGGGCGTATCTGAACTCAAACTGAGGATTTGAGGAAATTTTTGATAATAAAGTAAAATTTTTGAAAAGAGTAAAAAGAGTTTTGAGACAAACAGAGCAGAGCCGTGTGTACGATCAGCCAGCGCCCGAACAGTGATTTCCCAAAATACCCTTATAATAAGTACTATCAGATATGTTATGTTATGCTATATGATGAATTATGATATGCATGCTAAAGTAGACTAGGTATTCTTATTAGGACTAGAGTGGCCTGATATATGATGCCTTAGTCTAGGGGTTTTGGCTGCTAAAAATGCTTGAGAGTGTTTAGGTAGCAGTGAGGTGCTTATGAGAGATCTGCTAGTGAGTAGCACATGATTTAAGAGAGTAGAGTGCTTGGAAATTTGGGACTCTGGGAGGAAGACTTGGAATGAATGCTGAGTCGGTGTGGTCGGTAGTATTGGGCCCGTACTACCGAAGGCACCGAGTCAGTGCGCAACCCAAGTAAGAATCCTTAGGGTACCAGAAACCAAGTAGGATTGGGGGTATCGAGTGTGTTCATGCTCGAGTGAGTCTTTGATATCTTGTGTTGTATTTCAGAGATGTATCATGGTGGGAACATGCCACAGACCAGGGACCAGTGGAGGGGGTGTGAGTGACGAGGAGCTCCGCCAGATGATTCATGATGAGGTGGCTGCTGCCATCCGCGCTGAGATTCCAGAGATGTTCGGGTCTATCAAGACTACCCTGATAGAGACATTTGACGAGAGATACGCTACTCTTTCTGATGCTGCTGTTGCTGCGGCTAGACCGCAGGGTAGTGATGCATTGCTGTTCCGGGAGTTCAGCAACACAAAATCACCGGAGTTTGATGGGACCCAGGACCCGATTGCAGCGATGAGGTGGATTTCAGAGATTGAGGGGGTGTTTCTTTACTTACTCATCTCCTGAGCATTTGAGAGTCGGGTTCGCGTTAAACCAGCTTCGCTTGGGAGCGAAGGACTGGTGGAAGTTTGTGACGGCGCATTATACGCCTGCTGAGCTTGCTGTAGTGACCTAGGAGAGGTTCACTGCTATGTTTCAATATGAATACGTTCCCCATGTGGAGAGGGAGCGATTGGCATAGGAGTTTCTGACCCTCAAGCAGGGTACCCAGTCTGTTATGGCGATTACTCGGATGTTCCATGAGAAGGCGATGTTCTGCCCACAACACGTGTCCTCCGAGCAGGCACGTATGAGCTGATATCTGAGCATTTTGAGGAGGGATATATGGGAGTTCGTGGCGAACTCAACGTACCGGACATTTGCTGATCTTCAGGCAAATGCCTGGAAGAGGGAGATAGAGCTGGAGACTCAGTCTAGGGAGGAGGCGGAGTCTCAGGGGAGGGATCGGCGACCGGCGCAGTCTCAGCCGCCAGCCAAGCGGGCCAAGCCCGCTGATTCGAGATCTGGGAGTCAGAAGGGCTGCACTTGTGGCAAGTGCGGCAAGAGCCACAATGGGGTGTGTAGAGCGGGGTCTTGCTACAAATGTGGCAAGGAGGGGCATATGGCCAAGGATTTCCCTAAGGGGTTTGCAGTATGTTTTCACTACAACCAGACCGGAAGGCAGAGTGTCCACAGTTGCGAGGGACAGCCCAGGGAGCACCTCAGGGATCTGCCCCTGCTACTATCAGAGCTACTGAAAGCCGGCCAGGGAAGGCCGAGGTACCGAAGGCGCGAGGGAAAGCTTTTCAGTTGACTACGGAGGAGGTCCGCACTGTGCCAGACGTCGTGGCTGGTATGTATCCTTTCTTGTATTTATTTTAATGTTGGGATATTGTGTTTATTTTGTGTTATGCGTAGGTACTTTTCTTGTGAATTCTGTATCTGCCTTGGTGTTATTTGACTCGGGTGCGAGTCGGTCTTTTGTATCTTTGGCTTTTAGTCAGCACATTAGTATTAGCCGAGAGGCGTTGAGTCAACCTCTGAGAGTTACCATAGCTGACGAGAGGACGGTGTATGCCGCCGAAGTGATCCGAGGATGTGTACTCGAGATTTTCGGCGTCGAGTTTCCGATTGATTTGGTTCCTATTGCGATGGGAGATGTCTGTGTCATTGTGGGCATGGAGTGGTTGAGCAAAGTTGGAGCGGTCATCGACTGCGAGAGACAGCTGGTGACTATACGAGACCCTAGTGGGGGAGTTCTTACGGTGTACGATGAGGGTACACGTGCTAAGTCAGCATTTTGTTCAGCCGCCAGAGCGAGACAGAGTCTACAGCAAGGTTGTAGGGGATTTGTAGCATATGTGATGGAGGCGAGGGTTGATTCAGAGAGACCGAGATCAGTTGATGAGGTTCCGATAGTGCGCAAGTTTCAGGATGTATTTCCGGAAGAGTTGCCAGGTGTGCCTCCCGAGAGGCGGGTAGAGTTCAGTATCGATTTGGTTCCGGGGGCTGCGCCTATCGCCAAGGCGCCTTATCGCCCTGCGCCTCCATAGATGCAGGAGTTATCCTCGCAGCTTCAGGAGCTGCTGGGGAAAGGGTTTATTCGGCCGAGCAGCTCACCTTGGGGAGTGCCTATCCTTTTTGTGAAGAAGAAGGATGGTTCACACCGGATGTGCATTGGTTACCGGGAGTTGAACAAGCTAACGGTCAAGAACCGTTACCCATTTCCGAGGATCGACGATCTGTTCGATCAGTTGCAGGGAGCATCTTGGTTCTCCAAGATCGATTTGAGGTCTGGATATCACCAGGTGAGGGTGCGAGACGAGGACATCCAGAAGACAACATTCAGGACTCGTTATGGGCATTACGAGTTCGTGGTGATGCCTTTCGGACTCACCAATGCACCGACAGTATTCATGGATCTCATGAACAGAGTGTGCAGGCCGATGTTGGATCGCTCGGTGATCGTGTTCATCGACGACATATTGGTGTATTCGAGATCCAGAGAGCAGCATGAAGAGCATTTGAGGGAGATCCTCAGAGTTCTGAGATCGGAGAGGCTTTATGCCAAATTCTCCAAGTGTGATTTTTGGTTGCGAGAGGTCCAGTTCTTAGGGCACCTCGTTAACCAGAAAGGGATATTGGTCGACCCGGCCAAGATTGAGGCAGTGATGAGTTGGGAGGTGCCGAGGTTACCCACCGAGATCAGGAGTTTCCTAGGGTTGGCTGGTTATTATCGGAGATTTATCAGGGATTTCTCCAAGATCGTCGTGCCACTCACCAAGTTGACTCGGAAGGGTGTTACTTTTTCATGGGATCCAGAACAGTAGGCCTCCTTCGAGACACTTCGCTAGAGATTATGCAAAGCTCTGGTGTTAGCCCTTCCGGAGGGGATGGAGGACTTCGTAGTGTATTGTGACGCGTCGATATTTGGGCTGGGAGCGGTGCTTATGCAGAGGGGTCATGTGATAGCATACGCATCAAGGCAGCTGAAGCCTCATGAGATGAGGTATCCCACCCACGATTTGGAGTTGGGGGCGGTGGTGTTCGCCCTCAAGATCTGGCGTCACTATATGTATAGGGTTCGGTGTACCATATACATTGACCACAAGAGCCTGAAGTATCTAATGGATCAGCCCAACCTGAATATGCACCAGAGGAGATGGTTGGATGTGGTGAAGGATTACGATTGTGAGATCCTGTACCACCCGGGAAAGGCTAATGTTGTAGCCGATGCACTTAGCCGTAGGGCGGAGGGCGCCCCGATGCGAGATGTTTATTTGAGATTGACAGTGATGACTCCGGTGTTGGACACTATTCGTGGGGCCCAGTCTGAGGCCATGAGGCCAGAAAGCCAGAAGAGAGAGCGAGTTTTCGGGCTGGTATCGGAGTTCGTTACCGATAGCCGGGGGCTTATGACATTTCAGGGTCGGATATGGGTACCGTTTATGGGCGGGACGCGTACCATTTTGATGGAAGAGGCTCATCGATCGAAGTTCTCGATCCATCCCGGGGCCAATAAGATGTATTTGGACCTGAAGAAGGAGTATTGGTGGCCCTGTATGAAGAGGGATGTCGCATGGTTTGTAGAGAGGTGTTTGACATGTTGAAGGGTTAAGGCCGAACACTAGCGTCCACATGGTAAGCTGCAGCCGTTAGAGATTCCCGAGCGGAAATGGGAACAGATTACCATGGATTTCATCACCAAATTGTCAAGGTCTGCGAGAGGTGTCGATGGAATTTGGGTGATTTTTGGACAGGTTGACGAAGAGCGCTCATTTCCTTGCTATCAGTGAGAGCTCTTCCGCGGAGAGGTTTGCAGAGATGTACGTGAGAGAGGTGGTATCGCGACATGGAGTGTCGATCTCGATTGTCTCAGATCGAGATGTGCGTTTCACTTCCAGATTCTGGAAGAAGTTTCATGAGGAATTGGGTATGAGACTTCATTTTAGTACCGCATACCACCCACAGACTGACGGGCAGAGTGAGCGGACAATTTAGACGCTCGAGGACATGCTCCGAGCATGTGTGTTGGATTTCGGCGGGAGTTGGGACACGTACTTGCCCTTGGTAGAGTTTTCCTACAACAACAACCATCATTCGAGCATTGGTATGCCACCCTTTGAGCTGTTGTATGGGAGGAGGTGTCGGACCCCCATTTGCTGGGGAGAGGTAGGTGTAACGCCCGCAAATCTGGGCTAGTCAAATTAGAGGCAATAGGGGTCGAAAACGACTTTTCGACAAAAGATTATTTAGAATAAATAATCTTAACCAAGTTGTAGAGTATGTTACAAGGTTTTCGTACATATAAAGAACGCCGAAAACCGAGTTATAACGAAGAAGTTATGACCCGTTGAAGTTTCGCGACGGAACCGGCACGATACCGGGAAACGTAAATAGTGAATTTATGATAGAGCGAGATTTAGCCTTAGCGATCTAAATGAAAGTCGTAGAATATGTTAAACTAAGAACATCAATAAAAAGAACGCCCAAATCTGACTTCGTATGAGGAGGTTATGATTTTTCTAAGATTTAGCATAGCAGTGCACAGCCCGAAATCTGAATTTTAGATCGGTCGATTTTTAGCCGACGGGATCTAAATGAAAGTTGTAGTACTCGTAAATACCAACGCGTGGATATAAAGAACGTCGATAATAGAGCTCGTATGCAAAAGTTATGGACGAAGCTTAGTCCCTACTTTTCGAGCGCGGTGAATTCGATACAGTTTTGTAAATATGAGATAGAATGAGAATTAGCCAACGAGGTCTAAATGAGAGTTGAAGATCTCATTAATAGGAACTCAACGGTAAAAAGACAGACAAAATGGAACTCGTATGCGAAAGTTATGGACGAAGCTTAGTCTCTACTTTTCGAGCGCGGCGAATTCGATACAGTTTTGTAAATCCGAGATAGAATGAGAATTAGCCAACGAGGTCTAAATGAAAGTTGAAGATCTCATTAATAGGAACTCAACGGTAAGAAGACAGACAAAAACGGAGCTCGTATGCAAAAGTTACGGACGAAGCTTAGAGACTACTTTACTATAAAACTCCTATAAATACAAGGGTGAACTCCTCATATTTTCTTCACACCATAAGCCTCTCTTTCTCTCTCTAACTTCTCTCTAGCCTCCCTAAACCCCTCCCAAGTCTACGGAACCTCCCTAGCACGAGAAGAAATCCCCGGAGCGCCCGACGGCTCCGAGAAGAAAAGCTTTCGGCTTGGAAACGCTGCTCCAGCGAAGCCCGGTTTTTAATAAAAACTCGCTGTAAGTGAGCTACGCCTATACTATATTTAATATAGATTTTATTTAATTATAGTAACATTATTAGGACCTTAAAATAATTATTTGGGCTATTATTATGAGTTATATTGAGTGTTATTTAACGCTTATATAATAGTAATAATAGCGAGACTATTAATTAGTCGTGGTTAACGTTAAAAACTAAACCCTAGTGGTATTGATACTAGGTTTTGTCGAGGAAAATTGTTTTGAGATAACGAAGTGCTGTCTGAGTTCGGAGTCACCACCTAATCAAGTGAGTACATAGTTACTTTCATCTTACACATAGATATGAAGTATTTTATTATAAATTTACGTGCTATGTGTGCATATTGTCTAAATACTTGCTGTCTATGCTGGTGAAAGATTTTTATACATGTTTTAAATGATGTAAACTGTATAAAGTATTTTATATCTACAAGATATGTTGGGTAAAACATGGGTAGATGAATGATGATGGATAAAAGCTGAAATAGAGGAACATTAGTAGTACGGACCTAGTGCCCTATAGGTATACATTGGCAGCAGTGGACCTAGTACCCTATAGATGAGCACTGGCAGCTGCGCCACAAACCGTAGATGATTTAGATCTACGGTAAACGTCCTAGCAGCTGCGCTCCAAGGATAGTATCGGCAGCTGCGCCTAATAAGGAGCCTTATGACCATGACAGTAGTGTTTAAAGGTCAATACCGGCAGAAGCGCCTCATAGAAAATGTCCTAATTCTGGCAGCTGAGCCTAAGTGACAATATTAGCAGCTGCGCTTGACCAATGTGTCATTGGCAACAATGGACTTCATGTTGTTTTCTTAGGATGATCCTTAGGAATGAATGAATGAGAAATAGCTGATTCTTAGGGTAGATCCTTAAGAATAAAGAAGATAATGGGGATGGGTAATTGGGTTGATTGTTTGATTGTTTAAACATAATAATTATATTATTGTGGGTTGAAAACCCTATGTACTCACCAGGTTTCCCAACCTGACCCAATTAGTTTATTTATATCACAGGTGTTGATATGAAGTGACATTACACTGAGAGATTTAAAGAGATGTAGATCACTAGTGTAAATAATTGTAAGTTCTGTTTATGCTTATGTTTCTGTATTAACGATGACATCCCAAACGTTTTAAAATGAAATAAATACGTTTCTTCGAAAATGTTTTAATAACGTATTTACCATGTTTTTCTGGGAACAAATTCCGCAACATTTTTATAAAATGAAGTACTCTGATTTTTATAAAGCATAAACAACATCGGTCTTTTTTGGCCGTGAAAATGGGGATGTCACAGTAGGGCAGTGTGTGATGGGTAGTACTAAGATCGTGCTTCAGACGACAGAGCAGATTCAGCAGGTTAGACAGAGGTTGTTGACCGCTCAGAGTCGTTAGAAGAGTTATACGGACAGGCGCCAGTCCGAGCTCGAGTTTCAGGTCGGCGACTTCGTGCTTCTGAAGGTCTCTCCTTGGAAAGGAGTGATTCGGTTCAGGAAGAGGGGCAAGTTGGGGCCCCAATATATTGGTCCTTTCAGGGTGATCGCGAGAGTAGGCAGGGTAGCCTACCATTTAGAGTTACCTGCAGAGTTGGGTCAGATCCATGACACTTTCCATGTGTTGCAGCTGAGAAAGTGTATAGTCGACGAGTCGGTAGTGGTGCCATTAGAAGATATTCAGGTGGATGCGAGCTTGAACTATATTGAGAGACCGGTGGCAATTAGGGATTGGAAGATCAAGATTTTGAGGAACAAGGAGGTGCCTCTGCTGCAGGTCCAGTGGCAGCATCGGAAAGGGTCAGAGTTGACTTGGGAGCCGGAGCGTGAGATGCCGGAGCAGCATCCAAAGTTGTTTATAGAGTAAGACTTCGAGGCGAAGTCTAATTCTAGTGGGGAGAATTGTAACACCCAGATTCCCAGGTATATTATTTCATTCCTTTATTTTGGAGGTTGGGAGGGGACTCGGCGAGTTGGTGTTTAGACTCGTCGAGTATAGTCGCGGATGCTTATCCGGGTTCACAGCTGGACTCGGCGAGTCCACGTTGTTTAATGAAACCCTAATTTCCTGGGTTTGGGACCTATTTAAAGGCCTTAGGGCCGTCATTTGCGGCTACCAAACCCCAGAGAGAAACCCTAAGAGATCTAGAGCGTTTGTGAGGAAGGAGAGGCCATTTTTGATCATTTTGTTCGTGTAATTGCAAGGAGGAGGTGAAAAAGGCAAGAGGAGGCTGAAGGAGGTGCGATTCTGGTGATTTCAGAGTTCAGAGACTTCCTCTTGAGGTATTTATTCGGACCTTCTTCAGATTTGGTGTTGATTCTTAGAGTTAGGGTTTTCTAACCCCTTTAGAGGATGGATATGTGGAGCAATTGGTCCCTTCTCGAGTTTATGCTTTGGATCTGGACTCAAAGAGGTCCAGAGACCTTAACCCTTGGAGCTTTATGAGTTATTTTCGGAGCCATGAACTTAGGATGTTATTTTTGGGGCTAAATCACCAAGTGAGACCATCTAGATGTTTTATGAGTGTCAAGCTCTGAACTTTACGTGATTATCATGCTTGGGAAGGTCAGATCTATGGATGGAAGGAACATATCTGACCTTAGGAGGTCAAAGGAGTTTGTGCATGGCATGAACTCGCCGAGTCCAAAGAGCAGACTCGGCGAGTAGGGTTAGGGTTTCCCGTAAAACACTCAGTGAGCAGACTTGCCGAGTTGGGGAATTAACTCAGTGAGTCGGAGGGGATTAGAGGACTGGAGTTCAAGGCGGAACTCGCCGAGTTGTTCTTGAGACTCGGCGAGTTGAGTCAAGGTGGCCCCGCGACTCATGCCAGGTGTGACTCGTCGAGCAAGGGGAGGAACTCGACGTGCCAGGCGGGACTAAATAGTTAGTGGACACGTGTAGACTCGCCGAGTTGCCCAAGTGCACTCGACGAGTCAGGTCAAAGTTTGACCGTTGACTTTGTTGACTTTTAGGGTTTGGTCAACAATGTGGCTTTTAAGCCAAGAGAGGGGTAAAATGGTCTTTCACCCTTCTGAGGGTGCTAAGATAGGGTTGAGTATAGTTATATTTATGAGAGAATTTACTTTATGTGATTAGGCGGGGGCTAGATCGTATTTCTACTGAGTCAGAGATTTACCGAGACATCTGAGGTGAGTCTTCTCCCTATACTTTGCCTAGTGTGGTAACAGAGTTATGTGACATAGTATTTTAGAGTTATATGCTAGTGTATTTGCATGTTATTATGTGTTGTGAATTATTTTGATATGTAATGTGCATGATTCAGAGTTTACAGAGTTAGGACCAGTGGGTCCACGAAGTTATTGTACCAAGAGGGTCCCACAGAGATATTCGACCAGAAGGGCAATAGAGTTACAGCCTTGAGTAGCTGATATGTGTTTATGTGGTATTTTGGGGAACTCACTAAGCAATTATGCTTACAGTGTTATGTGTGGTGTTTCAGGTACCAACGATGATAGCGGGAAGGCGCCGACATGACTCGTACACACGCACACTGGAGTTCATACATTTTGATCTTGGGGTTTTGTATTTGGATGATGTTGATACAATGTTTTGAAAAATGAATGTGAATGATATTTTATGTTTTTTTTTTGTGAAAAATTGTTTAAATTTTTACGGTGTTACAAATTAATCAAAAACTTGTCCAAGAGTGGTATCGTTAATATAAATCTACTACCCATAAGAACCCCTCTCACCAAGGCCAATCTTCTCTGCCTGCACCAATCATAAGGCACAAAAGAGAAACGATACAAGTGTCAGCCCCTGCTTAGTGAGTTCATAAAGTTGCACATAAAACATACAAACCCCAAATGGGTCAATCATTCATTTTATGATGAAGCATAAAAATGATAGACAGATACGACTTAGGAAACAACCGCATATCATAATTATTCAACCGCAAAGATGCATATATGTTTAATCACATTTCTACCACATAACATATATGATCAACCAAATATCACATAAGCAACCACATAACATATAAATAATCACATTTCATATTTAAGCAACCTTTAATTGTTCAACCTTTTATTAATAACCAACCTTTGTTATATATTCAACCTTTTAATATGCAACCAACCTTTTGTTACATGTTCAACCTTTTATTAATAACCAACCTTTGTTATATATTCAACCTTTTAATATGCAACCAACTGTTTGTTACATGTTCAACCTTTTATTATATCTATCCAACTGATTGATAGAAAAATGTCTCTTAGTGAAACCTAACCCAAGAGAAACACCCCATTTACTACTTGTGTGCACGGCCAGCCGAATGCTCTAAGTGGCTCATGACTTCCACTCGAAACACCAACCCCGTGACTCCAATTTCGCTACTCCGACTTTGCAAAGTACAAGTACCCCGCGGTGTCGTTCAGGATCAGTACAAACGGGGCCAATTCCAACGGTACACCTCCCGATTCCCACGTGATGTTTGCGCTGGCCGTGAACGAGGGACCAACATCACTCCAGCCCACGAACACCGAAATGCCCGCAAACCATGTGTCACACGGTCATCTAGAAAGACCGGCAACTAATCACCGTTGTGGCTACAACTCTTCCTATAGGTACTCTTTCAACCTAGTAGGCACCCTCAATGATCCGGATAAGGTTTTAGGCAAAGGTCATCAAACTACCCAAACCCACTACGCATAACCCCGCAATGTCATTTATACATTAAGTAAAGCATGTAATGCATACCATATAAATGTGTATTAAACATGAAATGTATTTATAACCAACACATTAAAACATAACCATACATCATATTTCAAATAACTTAAGCTAGCATGTCGTATACATCAAGTACATCAAAGTGTAAGCAACATAGCAATTACGTCATATCATGGCATTAGCACAAAACGTATATTAGCATCACCAATATGATATCATCATCAAGCACAAGTAATGACATGGTCATCCTAAAGTGAATCAAATCACCATCTACGGATTGCACGTTTCAATAATGCAACCTTAGTGAGTTAAAACTATGAACTCACCTTTAGCCTTGATGAAAATTTCCTTCTATTCTAAGTCTTGAACTTACTTGAAGTTCTCAAGGCTCCACCTAAACACCACACATAACATTCAATTAACAAATAAAGTATATGTTTCAAAAATATTCTAACTTTTATATTAATTTTTATATTTTTCCTGCCCGACCCCCTGTCAGTGTTTTGGGCATAAAATAGAATCCGTAACTCCGATTAAGCTGAATCTGAACTTTCTGAAAACTAGAATCGATTTCCTACATTCTATCCATAGAGTGGTATCAACCAATTCTACTTATATTAGCAGATACAACCCTCGCAAGATGGGACAAAGTTGCTGTGCAGAATTATAGTATTTGCCAAAATACACAAACACGTAAAGGCTTTAGCCAATGGATTAAGAATACATAAATTTTCACCAATTTGGCCTTGAATGAGTGCATTAAGATCTCATGGTTTGCTCCCTGAATAGTAATTCGTAGTTTGCTAGAAACTTTGAATATTGGTTATCTTTTGTTAAACACCAAACCTCACTGTCCACTTGATCAAACTCTTGAATCTATATAACAATTTTTGTACGATTTATATTTTAAATGAGATAATCCACCGTCCATAAAAACAATTAACAAATCTTGTTAAGCTACTTGTTTACTCCACCAATCACACACCATCCATTCATCATATATATGTATATATCCATGCATGTGATTAATCCCATGAATTGTAACTAATACACGTAGAAAGATTTTACCTTATATTCACGGGAAGCAACGTGTCTCTCACTGTCCTTCACAGTGGCCAATACATGTAATATGCAACCTATCTACGCCTTCCACAGAGCTCCTACCCACCTCGCACCATGCTTGTGTAAATATTTCTTCCCATTCGTGGTTCACTGAAATACCACATCAAGATCTCATCGGAGTTGGTTTCCCGTTGTTTTTCTCTGTCGGTTTCCATTGTTGAAACCACTTTAAGCCACCACAACCGTCTCCTTGCTCCTTCCTGTATTCGCGTTTCTTTTGTTTTTTCTTTCGTTCCTTCCCAGTTGATGCCAAGCAAGAACAGTAAGCAAGCTTGATTTTTGGGTTGCATCTTATGCCACTGAGGAAACGGATTGGAGAATAATCGATCCAATTCCCTTGAAGGTTATAAGTAATTACTATACTCGAAGGAAACGACAGAAAATAAACACATATCGTAACTATCAGTTAAATTGAATTGAAAATAGAAATGTTACACTTTAAGTCCTTCGATTTATTTCAAGATAATTCTTTTAACCTTTTAACAAATTCTTTAATAAATCAAGTTTCATTCAATGAAATTTTAACCCCTCTATGTCATTCATACGTTTTAATGAATTATATATATACATTATTTCTAAAAAAACACAATTAATTAAATTATATACTCGTTAAATATGTCGATTAATTAATTTAGGTATTTATTGACACCCTTTTTGTTTAGCTTATTTCATTTTATACCCTTAGAATCGAAATATCTTTCCAACAATTAATTTTTGAGTAACAGAAAGCTAACATCATAATGGAAGGATTTTCGTTACAATTGTAATTCAATTAATGTTATCACAAATAATTCAATCAATGTTCTCACTCAAAATGATAAGGAATTACTAAAAAGCTTAGATTTTATTAAAGATAAAAATATTCAAGAATTAATTATTAAACAAATACTTAGTAAGAAAGATAGTGACATTATTGTATCTAATAATACTGAATTATTTAATCCTAATAACATATTTGAAAGATTTTCTAAAGAAAAATCAATTTCAACTCAAGAACTTCAAGAGGAATTAAAGTTAGTTAAACAAGAAATAAAAGAAATAAAAAAATAGACTTCTTATTATTGAAAGGGGAAAACAATCCCTAACAAATAAAAATGATTTTCAAAAAGTTGAAAAAGAAGAAGTAAAAATTGGAAAGATTATAGATTAACAACTTTCTTACAAAATGGAATACTCAGATTACTCCAGTAAAAAATAATTTTCAAATCACTATAACAACTTTAATTGATAGTGTGAATATATGAATTGCATCCAAGAAGGAATAATTCATACTCATTTTTATGAAAAAACTTCTTCTAGATTAAATGGAACAGGTGGCTCAAAATCAATCGTAAATTACAAATTTCCGATGTTCATTCTTGTAATGATTAAGACTAATTTTCTAACACTCATTTAGTTTTATAAAACATCTTACTCTCCTCTGATTTTAGGAACACCTTTTATGACTATGATATATCCATTTAATGTCCATGAAAATGGAATTAAAACTAATATTTTCGGCAAAGAAATTATGTTCAAATTTTGTGAACCTATTCAATGCTCAAATATAAATATACTCAACTATAAAACGAAACAAGCTAAGTATCTTATTAATGAAATAAATGATATTCGTATAATTAGTCAATTAGAAGATAAATATATTTAAGAGAAAATAACAACTTTAAAATCAAATTTAAAAAAAAATGTTTGCTCTAATATTCCAAATGCCTTTTGGAACAGAAAACAACATATTGTTAAGTTGCATTACATTAATTTTTTTTTAATGAAAATGACATTCCTTCAAAATCAAGAGCCATTCACATGAATAATGAATTAAATATTCATTGTAAAAAAGAAATTCAATATTTATTAAATAAAAAACTTATACGGTCTTCAAAATCACATTGGTCTTGTTCGACCTTTTATGTTATAAATGCTACCGAATTAGAAAGAGGATCACCAAGATTAAGTATCAATTATAAGCCATTAACCAAAGTTTTAGAATGGATTAGGTATCCTATCCCTAACAAAATAGATTTATTGAAAAAACTCTATGATTCAAAAATATTTTCAAAATTTGATATGAAATCAGGTTTTTGGCAAATACAACTTCAAGAAAAATAAGAAATACAAAATTAGTTTCAATGTTACGTTTGGCCATTACAAATTGAATCTTATGCCTTTTTGATTAAAAAAAGACAAAACTTCAAAAATGGTCCTTGTGGTTTCCAAAAATATCAAGTTTAGTCCCTAAGTTCAAAAAACCTCACAGATCGTCCCTGTGGTTTCAAAACTTTTAACAAATGGTCCTTCCGCCTAACTCCGTTAACATTTAGCCGTTAAGTCAGGGACATTTTTGTCATTTCACTCCTCAGGGACCATTTATGAGGTTTTGTATTCCTTTTTTTTAAATAAATAATAAATAAATAAAATTTAATATGCAAGGGTCCCATCTCTCTCTCTCTCTCTCTCTCAAGTCTGAAATCAGTTTCCCTTTGATCGTATTCTTCAATATCAAAAGCAAGAAAACTACATCCATCGCTAAAATCCCAAATCTTAAATCAAAGACGATGATGATGAATTTTTTGTTTTAGGGTAAATCGTGTGATGATGAAAAATTATCGTATTTTGCAGGGGTAATTTCTAGAGGCTTGTGATGGAAAAAAGTCAATTTCCTGCAACAACAACAAAAAAACCATTGATCCTACTTCATAAACAACATTACACTCAAAGACGAGATTCATCGGTCTTCAAGAACAGATAAATGTTCAAGTTCTTTAACCAGAACCGGTCTCTAGTGTTTGATTCACAGCACCGAAGACCCAAATCGGCTAACCGTTTAACCACAAACCTAGGCTATTCTCCGGCCGATGCATCCAAAATCGAGATCAAATTAGAACCGGAAATTGCCTTTCTGACTTCATTAACTAACCCAGGTGGTTGATTACGTATGAGTAGCCTTTCTGACTCCACAAACCTACCGGCGAAATGATTGATTTCTATGGCATGGGCATCCTCAAGGTACTCTTCGTTTCTCCAACCGAAATAAGTATAATTTCCGATGTATAAACTAAAATTCGATTTGGTTTTTGGATGAAATCAGAAGGTTGATGAATCGTTGAGAGCAGAAGATGTTGAGATCTATTACGATCCGGCAGATCTTATCTCGAAGCTGCTTAAGGGGGAGTTGATATCTCAGGAGGAAAACGTCGCGGATGCTCCTCTGGCGAACACCGGTAACTGCCCATTCGAGAAGCAAGTATGATCCATTGAGATCTGTTCATTCAATCTCGATCTGTTAATGCCTGTGATCTTCTAGTGTGCGTCTTTAATTTTAGTATTGGAGAGAGAGAGTGGAGGAGAGAAAGAGAGAGAGTGGGATCCTTAATTAAATAATTATATTTTTTTCTTTTTTTTTAAATAGAGAAAACTTCATAAATGGTCCCTGTGTATTGAAATGACGAAAATGCCCCTCACTTAACGGTAGAAAGCTGACGGAGTTAGGCGGAAGGACCATTTGTTAAAAGTTTTGAAACCACAGGGACTATCTGTGAGGTTTTTTGAACTTAGGGACTAAACTTGATATTTTTGGAAACCACAGGGACCATTTTTGAAGTTTTGTCTTAAAAAAAATGCTCATTTTGAATTTCAAAACATAATGAACGATATTATCATTCCTATAAACAATTTCACTATTGTTTATACTGATGATGTTCTCATCTTTTTCAAAATCTATCGACCAACATTTTAGACATCTAAACATATTCTATGATTTGATTTATAATAATGGTTTAGCCTTTTAAATACCAAAAATGCATCTATTTAAAGATCAAATTTGTTTTTTAGGACATGACATCATTAAAAACACCATTCGACCTACAACAAGAAGTTTAGATTTTTCTAAAAACTTTATTGACGAAATTAAAGATAAAAAACAACTTTAAAGGTTTTTAGGATGTTTAATTATACACATGATTTTTTCAATGACTTAGTAATTTTAAAAATTGATTTTAGTCTAATATTTACCGTGACTAATTATTAGTCTTAGCATTATTATTATATAAGCGTTAAACAATATTTTCCAACCACTATGTACATACAGGGGCCATATATAAAACACCGGAGGGCGGGACCAATATTTGCATATAGCACTTTTGAAATCCAACAACCATATGCGGCCCTTTAAACCAGATTCCCCATACCGTAAGTGGTTAAAAAGATATTATAACGACACTTATATAATTCATAATAATATCCCAGATATTTATTGTAACATACACGTTTTGAAATCGTGTTTTGTAAATTTAAAGTGAATAATATTATGAAATATTATATAATTTTGAATGTTGATTTCTAAAAAGATAGTATTTACTAGATTTGAAGTAAAACTATGTTTAGAATCACTTGAAAAATATTGAAAGTCTTATGAGATTCCAGTCAAAGGTTAAATATTGAAATTTAATGAAAATATAAAATTTAAAATAAGTAAAGTTTTATTATTGAAAGTTGTAGATAATTTTATTAGAAGCATTTAGGCGAAAACCTCATCGAAATCCGAGTTATAAAGAAGAAGTTATGATCAATCGAAGATTCGCGATAAAAACCGGCAAACACTATTCAGCGTAAAAAGTGAGTTTTCGATAAACTAATTTTTAGTCTTAGTGATCCAAATGAAAGTCGTAATATTCGTTAAACCGATAATTTCCATAAAAAGAATGTCCAAATCTGACTTCGTTTGAGGAAGTTATGATTAATTCTAAGTTTCGGATTAGCAGTAGACAGCTAAAAACTCGAAATAAAGATCGAGCGATATTTAGCCGAAACAACCTAAAAGAGAACCGAAGATCTCGTCAATAATAGTACAATGGTAAAAAGACAGACGAAAACGGACATCAGATGAAGAAGTTATTAATTTTTAACGGATTTTCCTGTTCCGGTCTGTTAAAAATAATAATATTACAAATAAATTCAAAATTAGCCGACGAAGTCTAAACGAAAGTTGTAGAATATATTCTCGCATACGCGTGCATATAAATAACGTCAAAAACGGAGCTTGTATATGAAAGTTATGGATTTTAGAAGTTCGGGGCTCAAAAACTGAGAAATTTCGCATGGATAAGTTCGGCCACGTCGCCCTCGCATGTGAGCTGCCCCGTGTCGCATTCTTCTCGAGTCCGAGGTTCTGTCCAATCAGATGATGACGTGTGTGGCTTCGGTGACGAGCCTTCGCATTCGACGTGTGTCACCACCTGTCTCGCCTCGCATCCGACATCCGAGCCTCACTGCTGCTGCCGCGTGTCCCTTCCTTCGGCCGGAGCTCCGAACCTCGCACCTATATAAAGGGGGTGCGAGACCTCCCGGGTAATATTGGAGTTTTGCCACTTTTCACCCCTAATTTCATATTTTTGCTATTTCAACTTCCCCCGAAGCCCCGATATCATTTCAACCACCCGAAATACGTTTCGAAGTGCCCGAAGAGCCCGATAAATTTATCTTTTCGGTTTTGAAGCCCAACCCTCACGGAGCCCGGTTTTCAATAAATCTCCCGGTTTTTATAGAAGAAAGCTATTTATAGGTACGAAGTGCTCCCAAATTACTATTTTAACCCCCGGTTAATTCACACTGAGTTCAATATATAGGAACAATGGTATGTTATGTGTTATATGTGCTATGTGCTTTTCAGTGTTATTATTCCGGATTATTTTCCCGTGTTATTTTTATTCGTTATTTTGATAGCAAAGTAATACCTTTGACCATGTTATCAGTGAAAGGACTTAGATTCACATTGGTACTAGTACGTAGCCTTTGTCCATGTAGAGTATGTCTCTGTAAGAGAATGACTTCTATTCTATAGCATTGGCAGAAGCTTAGACAGGGCTGAAAGCCTGAAATCTACCAAAATGTTTAATCAGAAATTGTATGTATTCTGTGCCATTTGGGCCGAAGCTTTATTGATGTATATCAAGTATTGAAATTGTTATGTCTTATCGATTGTATATCTTTGAATCAAGTCATTGATTGTTATGGAAAGCTTGTCACATGATTTCACATATGCCTTTGTTGTTCCTCTTTGCTTCTGCAATATTGATGTATATATATGGCATAACGTTATATTGTATCTATTATTGAACTCACTAAGCGTTATCGCTTGCCCCTCTCAATGTTTTAATATAAGAATTAGAATAGTTTAAACTATTACTTTTGTATTTAAGTTTTAGTATGTATAAAATTACAATATCATGGGTAGTTTTGTAATAAACTTAAACTTGGTCGGTTTGTATCCAGTCTTTTGTAATAAGACCATCATTGTATAATATAATATGTTTATGAATATTCATGTATCATGTTTTGGAGTAATAAATTGTCTAAAGTGTGGGTCTTTCAATCATGGTATCAGAGCAGTAGTTTGAGTGAATTAAATATCATGGATTGGTATTTAGACTTAAACTTTGGAAGTTCAATATATGAACTGATTCTTTATAAGTATAGGGATACAAACCATAGGAAAGACTTAAGTGAAGTATTAGGTTATAATAGATACTAATATTCTAAAATACTATTGTAACACCCAAAGTTTTGAAAGTCCAGAAAGTAAAGGAAACCCTAGATTTAAGGGGGACTCGGCGAGTCCAAGGAGGAACTCGGCGAGTCGGCCAAGGTGACTCGGCGAGTCTGGTCTGTGTGAGGAAAACCCTATATCCCGGGCTTGGAGCCTATTTAATCGCCTCATTCTTCTTCCTAGGGCTCCTTTACTGTCTCTCACACCCAGCACGCCGCACCCTAAGCCTCCATTGTGTTCATTCAAGCTTTTAGCCACTTTTGAGTGGTTTAAGGAAGAAGAAGAAGGGGGAATCTTTGAGGCATCAAGGAGTGGCCTTGGATCTGAAGTTTGGGGATCATTTCAGAGCATTTGAAGGTATTAAGTCGTTTCTCTCCTCCAGATTTTCCTTGGTTATGAGTTTTGGGGCTTTTAAGCCATGTTTAAGATCAATCTCGAGTTTGAAGTCCAGATCTGAGGTTGCTACCTTAGATCCATGCTTGTTTTGGTTTAGAATCCCGTAAAGTATCAGCCATTGAGTGGATTTTGGAGCCCCTTGGTCTTAAACCCTAGTTTATGGTGCATTTTGCCTAGATCTCCATTTCTACACGTAAAGTTTGCAACTTTACGTGGGGGATAGGCTTAGGAAGGGTAGATCTACAGCTTGGAGTCCATGCATGACTCGGAAGTCCTCTGCATGTAAGTAGATCTGAACGGACTCGGCGAGTCCTTCGAGTGGACTCGACAAGTGGCTTGAAGATGAGGAGGAACTCGACGAGTATGTTGAATAGCTCGTCGAGTCGGATGAAGATGGGCATGAACTCGACGAGTTGGATGAACAACTCGGCGAGTTGGATGAAGATTGCCTTGTGCTCGGCGAGTCTGTTCTTAGACTCGGCGAGTCAGGTCGCGTATTCCCAAACCCTTCGAGTTAAGACTCGAGTCAGCGAGTCGAGCAAGGACTCAGTGAGTTGGTCAGGACAGGATTCGGGAATCGGTAGACTCGGCGAGTCAAGTCGCGATTGGAAGGACTTTGAGCATAAGAACTCGGCGAGTCAGTAAGTGGACTTGGTGAGTAGGGTTGACCTGGAAGGTTGACTTTGACCAGGACTTTGACTTTGGCAAGGGTTGACTTGGTTGACCTTTGAGGGTCAGTTAGACTAAGTGATGTGTTGATATTGGTAGCTCGGGGAGCTAGTGGAGCAGCAGTTTGGAGTTAGTGATCGGGTAGCGGTCAAAGGGATTAGCAGCAACAGTTCAGCAGTATCAGGTGAGTTTCCCTTTGTATGAATGGGTCTACGGCCACAATGCCGGCCCATGTAGTTATGAGTAGAAGACCTGGGGGTTAGCCCTCGGCACAGTATGCTAGTAGGATATTTGGACGAGGTCCAAAGATAGAGGGCGGGTGCCCAAGAGATGGCTTATGTGATAGTTTATACTTGTTGCCTGTGTGATACTTGTATGTGCCTGGTAGGGTGGTGAGTGTGGGCGAGGTCCCGTATCTCACCAATAGCAGAGTGTGGATGGTGTTCCACATCTCAGTAGCAGCAGCCCAGGGGCGAGGCCCAAGTTAGGAAAGGAGTGAGAGTGGGCTGGGCCCGTATCTCACTAACAGCAGAAGTATGGACGAGGTTCCATGACTCATCAGTAGCAGGACACGGCGGGGCCCAGAGATAGGCGAGGCCTTAGAGCAAGAGCTGTTAGCATACGTTTAGCTTATGTGATGATTGTGTGTTATGTGTATGTGCTGTTATATGTTAGTGGGCGGGGCCCTATGACAGGCGAGGCCTGAGTGAAACAGATCTGTATCCGAGCGGGGCTCGAAGCCAGGCGAGGCCTGGAGCGGCGGGGCCGTTGTAGCGGGCGAGGCCCGAAGTAGGGGGCGAGGCCCCGGATAGCGGGCGTGGCCCAGTTTGTGCAGTATGTGGTTATGCATGGTATGTGGTAAGGTGGGGAACTCACTAAGCTTCGTGCCTACGGTTTTCAGTTTTGTTTTCAGGTACTTCCGGTAGCGGAAGGAGGAGCTCGGGGTGATCGCATGGCACACACCATAGATTAGTCAGCCTGGGAATGTTTACTCTGATAATGAACATGTGTTATGAAAACTTATACTCAGATTATGTTTTGGAATGATGTCTTTGCTTAAAGTAATGTTTTATTAAAAGAAATTTTTGGTCTTAAATTTTGGGATGTTACAACTATATTACTCCAAATTTTCAGAGCAATGGCTGAACAAGTAGGGTTGTTAATCGGGTTAACCCGATTGGGTTTCGGGTTAAACGGGTCGGGTTAGTCGGGTTTTTCTAGAAAAAATATTCACCCAAAACCTGACCCTAGTAAGGTACGGGTTACTCGGGTTCGGGTTAATCAGGTTTCGGGTTAGTAGGGTCGGGTTAATCGGGTTAGTCGGGTTGAGGTTGAAATGTAAGATGAATTTATGTTGTGCCATTTTAATACATAATCCACATGTATAGGGACTTAAAATGTAAAGTTGGTATATGATATGAATTTTTGGAGTTTCTTTTAGCATATTAGTAATGTAAACAATGAATAAAATTGGTAAAACTGTTCCAACACAATCGTACTGTATTAATAGGAGTGGAAAGTTATACCATTTTATACATCTCTATATATAGTAATTTTATTCTCTGGTTTCTTTAAATAAGAAATATGTATTAGTTGTAAAATCTCATGGGATCTTTAATTTATGTCATTCAATGCAGTAAGAAAAGTTTTGGTAATAAATTCTTAATCGGGTTATTCGGGTTGACCCGAAACCTGAATTGTTTTGAAAAAACCAACCTTAAACCCGACCCTAATAACAATTCGGGTTACCCTAAACCCGACCCTAATAACAATTCGGGTTAGTCGGGTTAAGCCGAATAACCCAGTTAAGAGTCTTGACCCTATTAAACCCGACCCTAATTACCTTATTTGGGTTCGGGTCGGGTCGGGTTAATTGGGTTCGGGTTTTTTTGACACCCCTATGAACAAGTGAGTAGTCATACACCAGAAGTAGGTGGAGATCCTCATCCTAATGAAGGAGATACTCGAGTATCCCCTCGAGAGGAACAACTCTTGGGTAAACTCATGGGTGTTATTCAACAGACTCTTGACAAACATAAGAAGGATAATAATAAAGGCAAACAGAAAGCCACTGGAGAATCTTCAGGAGAGAAAGCGAGACATCCCTCTTTCAAAACATTTAAAAGTAGTGGTGCTAGAGAGTTTGCTGGTGTCCTTAATCCTATAGTTTTTCTTACTTGGATTCAGAACACAGAGAAAAATATTCTGCATCTCCCATGTGGATAATGAAGACAAGGCTAATTATGCTTCTGCAATGCTCATCGGAGAAGCATTAGTTTGGTGGGAAGCAACGTATGAAGCTCCCAACGAGTATGAGCAGGAGAATTTATCCTGGGAAATGTTTAAAACTCGTTTGTTGGAAAAGTATTGTCCTCTTGATATGAGGAGAAGATTGGAGAAAGAATTCCTCGAGATCAAACAAGAAGGAATGACGGTGAATGAGTATGAAACTTAGTTCAATCAAAGAGCACGGTTTGCTACAAAGTACATACCAACTGAAGACGACAAAATTCAGTTATTTATGGAAGGGTTTCGTTATGAAATCCGCGATTTCGTGATAAATCAGGATATTTTATTATTTGATAATGCCGTGGAGTATGCTCGAAAGTGCGAGCATGACTTGGAGATATGTGGTGCCACTCTTTCTGTTTCAAAGCATCCGCGTATTGATCGAACTATTCCTGTTTCCTCTATTCCATCAACTCGATCTGTTCGACCTGATTCAAATTCAAGGGTGCAATCTCAAAGTGCTTTTCGTGGTCGCAGTCAATCACAATCTTTTTCTATGCAATCGCCATCATGTTGCGTTTGTCGAAGGAATCATCTGGGTCAATGCAAAATAGACAAGGAATCCATTGTCTGTTATGGATGTGGAGAAACGGGCCACATAAAGCCAGCTTGCCCAATAAAAGATGTTGCTTGCTATGCATGTGGTATTACTGGTCACAAGAAGTGTCACTGCCCTACTCTTACTAGTCAAATGGTGGGAAGTCAAGATTCTGTACAACAACCAAAGGGTACTCCAACTAAAAAGGAGGAGTTGCCAAAAGCTAAAGGCCGTGCATTCCAGATTACAAAAGGGGAGGCACGTGAGGACCCGAACATTGTGACGAGTATATTTATTGTCAACTCTAGACCTGCTTATATCTTATTTGATTCTGGTGCCTCAGACTCTTTTGTGTCTTATGAATTTGCGCATTCTTTTCAAATTGCTTGCTATGCACTCGCGCAACCATTTCACGTAGACACTGCGGGAAGTATAACAATACTTGCTGATAAAATCTATAGGGATTGTATCATAGAAATTGAAGGCTACAATTTTCTTGCTAATCCGATCCCTATTTCCCTGCCCAACTTTGATATTATTCTCGGCATGGATTGGTTGTCAAAGAACCATGCAGAACTATTATGCTACGAAAAGATGGTACGCATTCCCATCGAAGGGGAAGATCATATTTATGTCTATGGTGAACAAAGAATCTTAAAAATAATCTCTTTTCTCAAAGCTCGTAAATTTATATCGAAGGGATGTCCTATCTATCTAGCCTACACAGTTGATATCTCAAAAGAGGAGAAGAAAACTATAAATGATGGTCTTGTTGTTAACGAATATCCTGATGTTTTCCCCGATGATTTGCCTGGGCTTTTTCCGGACAGGCACGTAGAATTCCGAATCGACCTTGTGCCTGGTGCTGCTCCGATTGCAAAGACTCCTTATCGTCTTGCACCAGCCGAGATGAAAGAAATGATGACCCAACTACCGAAATTACTTGAAAAAGGCTTTATTCGACCGAGTACATCTCCTTGGGGTGCTCCAGTATTGTTTGTCAAGAAGAAGGACAGATCAATGTGAATGTGTATTGATTACCGTGAACTGAATAAGGTGACTATCAAGAACAAGTATCCACTACCTTGCAATGACGATTTGTTTGATCAACTTCAGGGCGTTAGCTATTTCTTGAAGATTGATTTGAGATCTAGCTATCCTCAGTTGAAAGTACAAGAGTAGGATGTACCGAAGACTGCTTTCCGTACTCGTTATGCGCATTATGAGTTCCTTGTCATGCCGTTCAGTTTGAAAAATGCGCCAGCTGTATTCATGGATATGATGAATCGCGTATGTCACCCAATGCTCGATAAATCGGTCATCGTATTTATTGATAATATTCTAATCTATTCGAAGTCCGAATCTGATCATGCTGTTCATATTCGTGAAATCTTAGAACTTCTTCGAAAGGAGAAACTTTATGCTAAATTCTCAAAATCTGAATTTTGGCTTCGCCAAGTTCAATTTCTCGGCCATGTGATTTCTGGTGACGGTATATCTGTAGATCCTATCAAAATTGAAGCAAAGTTCAAATGGGGTGAAGCCCAAGAAAAAACTTTCTCAAATTTAAAAGATCTTTTGACTCATGCTCCAGTCTTATCACTTCCCGAAGGTGATAATGATTTCTCTATATATAGCAATCCTTTTGGGTTGGGACTCGGTTGTGTGTTGATGCAACATGGTAAAGTGATAGCATATGCCTTAAGACAACTGACAGAATATGAAAAGAATTATCCCACTCATGACCTTGAACTCGCTACAGTAATATTCTCCCTAAAGCTTTGGAGACATTATCTTTTTGGTACAAAAAGCCAATTATTTACCGACCACAAAAGTCTCAAGTATATATTCAGTCAGCAAACTTTGAATACGAGACAACAACAAGCCATGGAGCTGATCAAAGACTATGTCTATGAAATTTTGTATCATCCTGGAAAAGCCAATGTAGTTGTTGATGCTCTTTGCAGAAAAGTTTATCGTAATAGTATGTGTTATACTATTACTCACACTACAGTAAAGTTCACTATTCTTGATGAACTAGAGAAATGGCAAGTAGAGGCCTTAAAGCCAAAAAATGTGAAGAAAGAAGGGATGGTACATTATGCTAATGTTTTACTTGATGATCCACGAGGATTGAAGGTATTCAAGAATCGTCTATGGATTCCAAATATTGGTGGATTAAGACTGAAGATTTTAGACGAAGCTCATAAGTCTAAGCTGTCAATACATCCTGGTACAAGTAAAATGTACTATGATGTACGTGCTGATTATTGGTGGCCTGGATTAAAGAGAGACATTGGAAGATACATACAAGAATGTTTGATATGCTTACAGGTCAAGACAGAGCACCAAAAGCCGTACAGAATTCCAGAAAGTCTTAGTATTCCCGTGTGGATATGGGAAGAACTGTCTATGGATTGTATTACCAAACTGCCAAAGACTGCTAGACAACATGATAGCATTTGGGTAATTGTGGACCGACTAAATAAAAGCCCACATTTTCTCGCCATGTGTGAAATGGCTCCAATGGAGAAATATGCACACGTATACTTGGATGTAATCGTTGCGAGACATGGTGTGCCACTAAAGATTATTTATGATAGTGATACTCGCTTCACTTCTCATTTGTGGGTGAGTATGCAACGTGAATTGGTGTGACAACCCGAAATATTCATTTGTTAAAACCCTAAAGTCAATCATTTCAAATTATAAGTCAAGTTCACTTTTATTTGTTTTTAGAAAATTTAAAGTTCGTTTGATTATTTTAATAATTAATCTTTAAACGAACGGGTGAAAGGAAATGCCGTTTTGGGTCTTGAAATTTCAAAACCGCAAGTATCACGTATTTATGAAAGTCACGGCCAAACTTTTATGTTTAGGCCAAAAATTTCTCCAAAAACCGTTACTCCCCAAAGTGCCTCATTTCTTTCTTGCAATCTCAAGAGTAAACTCCAAACACTCTCAAGTATCATCCAAAAAGATTTTCAAGATCTTCAATCTAGTAAGTGATTCTAGCTTTCTTAAGTGATTATATGCTTTGATCTAGTGTTTTAAAACACTTCTAACCGTGAAATCATTCCAAAAAGGTTGATTCTTCCTTTTCACCAAGAACACCAAGAACACACACTAGTGTTCTTGGACTTTTAGCTCCTTTCAAGCTTCCACATAGTAAGTACTTCTATCCTAGAGTCTTATAAAGCTTTCTATACATCTTTACATCAAGGAACTCACCCAAGAACACCAAGAACTAGGTGTTCACGGTTCAAGAAGTTCTTGAACCGTAAACACCAAGCTAAGGTGCCTTAGGGTGCTTTAGTCCATCACAAGCCTTTGTAACAAGTCTAAATCCTTCCTTGATGTGTTTAAATCCATGAAAAGCACCAAAGTCACTCATTTTTATGTGTTTACGGTTTGGGGATCTCCCAAAACCGTAAACACCCCTTAGAGTGTATAAATGGCCCATATTTATTCCTTATGCCTAGAGTCTAACCTAGATTATTACCTTGATGAGCTAAGGACTTGAAAACCCCCAAATACCATAAACCTTATGAGTTTACGGTAGTAAACTCAAAGGAAAATGGTTTAGGGACCGTAAACTCCAATTAGGAGTGAAATGGTGCCCTAGTACCTTCCATGGTAACATACATCAAGTAGAAAAGCTTCTAGGGACTCTTAAGGCTTCAAACATCAAATGGTCAACAAGTGGGTGAGCTTACGACCGTAAACCCAAGGGTTTATGATATGTGTATTTTTATATATATTTTTATGCATTATATCTTAATATTTTGGCCTTTATTATTCTCTTTTAGAACTAAAAAAGTACTTATAATGCTTTAAATTATGTTTTGTAGCTATTCGTTGACGATAAAGCACTAAAGAAAAGATTGAAGCGGAAATCGGGCTTAGAAGCTAAAAGGAAGGAAAATGCTGGAGGAGCTATTTACGCCCCGCGTAATTCACAAGTACGCCAAGCGTAATGGCTAAATTCAAATTACGCCCAGCGTAATATAAGGTTACGCCCAGCGTAATATAAGGTTATGCCCCGCGTAATGGCTGGCATCAGATAAACTCAATCGCGTATAAATCTTCATTACGCCCAGCGTAATCCGACTTACGCCCAACGTACGTGAGTCGGTTACAAGGGTTATAAAAGTCGATTATCAGCTAACCAGAGGAGGGGATTCGACTTCCAACTTAATTTAGACGGTATTAAACTTCTGTTAAGCCGTTTTGAGGGTCTAGAAGGCGGCCGGAAGGCCGTTAAGCTAACGAGAGCGGAGATCGGAAGGGTTGGAGAGCGGAAACATGTCGGTAATCATATGGGTTGTTAACATGACCATGTTTAGCATTCCATTGTGTTACTATTATGTATTTAGTTTCTGATTTGGGTGTAAAAACCTTTTACTTTGCGTTTATGATTGAATGAAGCTTTGATTATTATACTAATTGCTATAATGAATTGTTTGTTTATGTTTAATTTATCTTGCCAAGCTTATTAAAAGATCCTTACGTATTAATGATAATTATTTGCTGTTAATTATTAAGTGAATTGAGTTGTATGGACATCTGCTTGATTGCTTGTTTCTTATGATTTTGATGACCATCGAGATTATAAGTCTAGGAATAACGAATGTGAAACTAGGATTAACTTGAGAATAAGTAAGTTAATGTGTGAGCCTTGTTTGATGACCATCAACAAGAGGTTAATTGAACAACCAATTTGATTAACTATTATTTACAAGTCTTGCTTGATACGAGCTGAACACTAGGAAGCATGTTAGTTTAATCAACTGATCAGTGTTTGAATTGACTTGTTTGCTAAAGGATTAGTTATAGTGAACGCGAATCTAATCATTTTAGGAATCGCTGAACATGAATAAATGAATTTGTGTATGCAATTTTCTATGTTTTTAAGGTGTAATTTATCTAAACCAAAGTACCTGAAGAGATTTGCTTTCCTGTTAGTTTATCGAGAGTTGTTAATTAATTGTTTGTTTGAGATTTATTAAATTACTTCTTTATTCTTTTCGTATGACCTGTAACCTATAATCAAATATTTTAAATTAATTCACCACTGTTCCCTGTGATCGACACCCGACTTACCCAAGCTATACTGTAATCTGACTAGGTACACTGCCTATAAGTGAATAGTTAGTCTAAGTTTGTTAGGTTATAAATATTAAAATTAGTGGGTACTTTTGTGCACATCAAGTTTTTGGCGCCGTTGCCGGGGAACGGCTTGTCATTAATTTAGTTTATTTGATTATTCGTTATTTTTTTTAGTTAGTTTTTATTTTTAGTTTGATTTTCGTTGATATCATTTCACTTGTTGGGAAGGTTCTTGTTGTTATTTGCAGGAATTTGGGATTGTACACATTGCTTGACTTTACTTTTGCATGGGTTTCTAGAATGAAAGCGATTAGGGAATTCTTGACCTGCTTAGCCTACTACTTTGTTGATTTCTCCAACTCAATCCATGAGGCGTAGTATAGCAAGGCGTATTGTGGTGGTTAAGTGGAAGACCGAGCTCTTGCTGTTCTTGACTAGTTAGGTCACTTCTTGTTCCGATTTTAGTTAAAAGTGCAAAGAAAACAAAGGAAATATTCTAACGGGTCCCGAAAGTGGTTGTTTTCGCAAACCAATTCTTGCGTGCAAAGGTTTTTGATCAACCGTTGTTGTTTGATCTCGACATAGACAAGTGATTATGACGTCTTATTTTTTATGTCACTCATCGGAAAGTCATCAGTTGTTGAAGCAATTAAAAAGAAAAATAATTAATTATAATAAGTCCCTAAATTAATTAGTTAAAAGAAAGGAATTTCAAATAAAGAAAAGGGGAATATTTCAGTTACGCCCAGAGTAATTTTAATTACGCCAAGCGTAATAAACCATTGATCGCGTATGGACTTTTCACGGAGTTGGGGTTACGCGCAGCGTAACTTCGCGTTACGCCCAACGTAAATCGGTGACCAGGTTTTATCATTTTACCCTTGACTTTTTTGTTATTTTTTCAAATTCCCTTCCTTCGCACACATGAACTGTGACGGCCAAGCTCTCCTAAAGATTTTCGATTGTGCTTCTTTTCTTGTAAAATTCGACACATAGGTATGTTATTAGGTTACTCAATGGCTTGGATTTGTGTTTCGATCGATGAAATTGGCTGCATATTGCCTTTGTTCGAAATCTAGGGTTTATACATTTCTTGAATTTGGGTCGATTTCACAAATGAATGTTAGGGTTTGAATAAACCGATTTCCATCAATGGACTAATCCCTAGGACTTAATTTGTCCTTAATCCCGTGATAGACCCATCGATTTGAGCTCGGGGACGGACGCCTAGCGTACGCCCTATAGACTTCGATTCTTGACTGCCCTATGAAGTTCCCTGTTAAATGTTTGCTAAGCTGGAATAGACAAGGAACAAACAGGGGATTGATCCATAAAATAAAGATTGGTCCCGTTTTTTTTACTGTCTTGGACCACGAGGTTTTATATTTGATGTGGTCCCGTTTGCTAAACATGTATGCCCCCATGTGTTTGACCCTGGAGTGTTTACTAGACTACCTGCATAAGCTTAAAAGTTTTGTCATGGGTATTGATTTTAGAATAAGCAGGGGGATAGCTTCGTGAAACCTGGACGTACGCCCAACGTATGCTGGATGTACGCCCAACGTACTGTCCATACCCAGCACCATTATTTTGGTTAAAATTTTTTTTGTTAATGCTGTTATATGTTGTTTGGTTTTGTGTTGGTGTCTATTTATGCAGATTATGGCCCGAAGAACTCAAAGGACCAACCCACCCGAGGATCTGACCGATCACCGTTTCTTACAATTTCCGCAAACTCTGAACGATGCAACCCGGGCACGATATGTCACAAATTTGAGTCTGTTGCTCACCAAGGAGATCGACATAGCACCCTCATTTGACTGGGAATTGGCGACCCGGACTGGACTTGCTGCACTGATCCAGGATCTTTTTGCAATACACGCACTCGGACGTGAGTGGAGTGGATTTGTTCGTATGTCAGGGATGGGCACGATTGTTCAGGATCCAGGAGCCTGTTTATCGGGAATTTTTGCTGGAGTTTTACGCTACAGTTTCCTATGACCCTAGGAAGGCACCCGATGATAGGACAGCTTTTGCCTTCAGACTGGGGGGTGTGAGCTGGGAATGCAGTGTCATAGAGCTTGCGACTCGAGTGGGTATTTACACATCAGATGAGACGAGGAGTGTCCACTTTCCGACATTCCTTGCTGATTGTCTCACAGACCGGCCAGATGACTATAACAAGAACACTTTTTGGGCCGAGATTACAGGAGGAGTTTATATGCCATCTACTGCACGGGGGAGGATGATTAGGTGTACTACATACAGACTGCTGCACCGTTTGATTTCCATATCTCTCATGCACCACAAGAACAGTAAGAGAGTGCCTTCGATAGACTTGTATTTCCTATGGGCACTTGTTACTCCAGGGAGGCACCTGAACCTTCCAGCTGCTTTAGCTGCATATTTGGGATGGACGGCCAGGAGACTTTGGGAGGATAGCCCGATTTGCGGAGGGCATTTTGTGACAACCCGATATTTCGAGTCAATGTAATGTAAAACCAATCAAATTTAGGTCAAAATGTAACCTTCCTAAAATCTTATTCGGGTTGAATAAAGTAGTAGGAATCATATCAAGGTTTGCGTACATAAAAAGAACGTCCAAATCTGACTTCGTATGAGGAAGTTATGAATTTTTGAAGAAATCCCTTAATCACGTCATTTTAATAAATAAATAATAAAAAATAATTTCGGAATTTGCCAACGGAATCTAAACGAAAGTTGTAGATCATGGTCTCACATTCGCGTGGATATAAAAAACGTCAAAAACGGAGTTCGTATGAGGGAGATATGAATTTTTGAAGTTTATTTAAAATAAATATGAATTTAATTATAAATTCCCGGTAATATCCGAAGGGGAGTCATCGGATTGGACCGAAGTACGCCCTGCGTACCTTATACGCCCCGCGTACTGAGATCGAGGGTCTCGGATCGTCCACGTCGCGCTATCCGAAGAATCTAACCCATCCGACCCGTTCGAAGCTCCGACCCGTCCGACCCGCTGTCCCGTCCGACCCGCCGTCCCATCCGACCCGCGTACCCAGCAACCTGTCCCATCCGAACCGAGGCAGTCGAGGCTTCGGTCATGCATGACGTACGCGTACGCGCTGCGTACGAGCGTACGCCCCGCGTTCGGAGGCGGTTCAGCCTTCCTATAAATAGGATGCGAGGCTTTCCGAAAATGTTGCTCATTTCTCTCCTCTCTCTCACAACCTTGCCTCGTTTTCCGTGCCCGTTATAACCCGAAGCTCTGGTCTTTTTACTCAAGTCCCGAGGGTCGATTTTACTCCCGAGATTCCCGAGAATCCCGAGAAAAATCCGTTTTCCGAGACGAAACTCTGCCCGGTTTTCCATCTCGCTTTCTTCAATCAATCAAGTGAGTTTCATACCCCTTAATCAACCTTTTTAAATATTCTAAATGCTTTTATATGCTTTCAAGGGGGGGGGGATACAAGTTAAATACTTATAGTTATTGTTTAAATCACATGTGATTGCATTAAGCACATGTGATTAATAACTAGGGAAACCAGTGATTTTATCACTATTCAAACTACCTATCAAACTGTTTTACTTCTAAATGTTTTCCAAACCCATTTACTTTTCGAATTTACACTGCAACTGTGATTTAAACAAATGTTCCTTATACTTAATCTGTTTTAATCAAATCTACGCCTTCAAATTGTTTTATAGATTGACATCAAGTCAATCTTTCTTTAAAAATAATACTTATGTTTCAAATGTCTTATAAATACTTATTTATGTTTTTATATTATAAATTGCATGCCCATATATGTATAGACGTATAAATAATGTTTAAAGGGCTTAGGAAGGCCATCCACCCTATTTCCTTTTCCTCGATTTGGATGTGGTCTGGTGGGAGTTTGGGTGACCATCCGAAGGTCGTTTCCATGTTAAGTATATATCAAATATACATATATAGACATAAAAGTACTTCCATAACCATACGTACTAGACGCACTGTTAACAAGTTACCATCGGGGTAACACAGAATCATACTATTACAACTGCTAGATCAATGAGTCAGTTCATTCATGAGTCTATACTAGGAAGAGAATATATACAACTATACTAGAACAAGAAACATTTCATCACATATGCAAGAATACGATAACAAATGTGATCCACTGTATCGGAGCATGCCTTAAATGTCATGGCCCGAGTTGTAGCCAGAATTCTCTTGGAGGGAGAGCGTTGAGTTTGCGTATAGATCTATACTGGATTGACTATCCTACACCTTGCTGCTAGCTACAGCCGGACCTGCAGGTCTGCGGGTGCCAAACGTCATTCCGTTATTACGACCGTTCTTTATGTCGTTGTTATCAGTCGATAATATGGTGCAATTATCACATTATACCTTAATATAAATCCGGTTTAAGGTAGTAGTAATTAGTACAACAGTAGTTCTTATTATACAAAACTACAGTACTACAATGATTTACCCATTACATATTTTGGTGATAATCTCACTTAAGCATTAATGTACAAACTATATTTTATCAAATGATAGTTATACTTGGGTAATTACACACTTTTACAACAGACGAGTTTACAAAACATTTAAGCCTCGGTAGAAGGTTACTTTTATAGAAAATATAGGATTTTCTGAGAGATTCAAACTTTTGCAAACACTTTTAAACATTTACTTACATTTTTACAAACTTATACATTGAGACAGGTTCAAACGTTTTTGACAACGAACATTGACACTAAAATACTTATGAACTCACCAGCTTAATGCTGATAAACTCTTTCAAAATAACTTGTATTCTCAGGTCATCAGTAGACAGGTACCAATGCCAGCTTTTGAGATGATGGAGCGTACTCAAGACTCATCATTTTATTATTTTAATTTACGTTATATTTTTGGTGTCTAAAACTGTACAGAACACGCAAGTATTAAATTTATATATTTAATGCAATGGATGATGTTGTTTGCCTATTTACATTTACTGTGTTGTGATTACCTTACATGACGTCCTCCGCCCCAGAACGTTTCCGCCGTTCTTGGTTTTGGGGTGTGACAGATTGGTATCAGAGCATTGTTTATAGTGAATTAAGTATATCAACCCATAACAGATATACTAAACTATAAACCCATTAGGGATTAAACTCTGACCAAGAGTCTATACTTCAAATAATAAAATATTTAACTAAGTATACTAGTCTGCATTGATACGAAAATAAGTGTCACAATGACAAGAACAAAAGTATTACGATTGTTAAATATCACAAGTGAGCTCGGGGATGTATGGTCAGTCCTGGGAATGGCATAGCCTGATCAACTATGCTGGTCCTAGGTGTGATTAGCACATGCCTTAGAATGGTTGTGATAGGTTAACAAGTCTAAAAACTTACCAACAATACCACAAAAAGGTCAGAAAAACTTAAACTTAAAATACTATAGGAGTATTTTGTGCTACTAGTTACACGTATACTATATTCTTATACCTCTACTATCACGTAGATCTTGATGGCTAGATATCCATCATGGCGACCCGTACTTTCCCAATGAAGGCAATGCCGGGTGGATCGATGAAGAGCCCGGAGTTGAGCATCCAATCCCTTTGGATGATCACCCCGCAGAAGGCTTTTCGGATGGATCCGACTCCGAGCCTGAAGTCAACAAACCTACCGATTGTAGGTCAAGCCCCGAACAACAACCCACGACCAGCGTTTCCAGGTCCTACTCCCTTGTGGGCAAACAACCTGAACCGCTGGAGTGATGATCAGGGTCAACCCTTACCATACTTTAGGGACCGAACCTTTTACAACGTCAACGATGGTGGCTCTACTGACCGAGCTCTGCCTGTCTTTATCCGCAGAATAGCTCGTATTGTCGAGCAAGGTGGAGCAGCCGTCGACCGGGTCATAGAGATTGATGCCGACTCAGGTGTCAACACAGTCCGCATCCGCTGTCTTGAAGAAGACATGGAACGGACCCGGAGGACAAATAAAACCCTGCAGTAGCAGTTGGCTGCCTCACGAGCTGAAATATTGGAACTTCGAGCTCGTCAGAGGACTCAGGATCGACCCATTCAAGAGGTGTTTCGTCAAGTGTCCGACCGCAGTACTCGCCCGGGACTTTCCCATCGCCGTTGGTTGATGTCTAGTACATCTCCGTCTTTTAATTAAAGGATAGCCTTTAACATCCGTGCTCCAAGTAGCACTCGTGTGTAAAATGTTTCTAACTTTCCTTACTCAAAATTTGAAATCTAAGAACTATCAAACTTTTCTATATGGTATGATGTATGACCTACTGTTAGGTCGATTTTTCCCTGAACTTATTACATCAGTAATGCCAGTATTTTTTTGAGATCTATCTATCTGGGAAAAATCTATACACTTATGCTTTCCTTCTAATATTTCTTATTGTGGTTTCAAGCACTCTTTCAACTGTTGGACTATGTTTAGTTAGTCCATGTGTCACTCTCACGTTGCTTACAAATTGATTCTTACCATCTTTCTTATCTTTATAAACTTTTAGCTAAAGGATGCCTCCTCGCAAGTCTCCCAGAAATAGGAATAATCCTGCACCTCCACCACCTCCTCCGCCTCCGGTCATCGATACTGTAGCCCTGAATGCTGTCGTAGCTGCAGCAGTGGCAACTGCCATGGCTCAGTATCACTCTTCTGATGTCAGTAGAGGTGGAACCCCTGTGGAATCTATTCCGATCGAAATCCCTGTGCGCTCAAGGGAGTGCTCTTACAAGGATTTTACAAACTGCAAGCCGAAGCCTTTCTATGGCACCGGCGGAGTCATTGATCTCTCGCAATGGTTCGAGAAGACTGAATCAGTCTTCGAAATCTGTTCATGCCCTGTTGCGTGCAAAGTGAAATATGCTGTCACAACTGTAAATTTTGAGCCATGTAATCTATATAGTCAAGTTAATGTGAATCAAAAACTTCAAGTAAATACAACATGCTAGAACTACAAATAGTCATCAAACAATTGGAAACCCTAAAAGTCCTTGCTAAGTCCATTTTGAATTAGGACTCCCCTATTGGATCCAAATGGACCAATAAGCTTCCAATTGGACTATCATGGGCTTAGAACCCTAAATGGGCTCTAATTGGACCCACACTAAATTATTTCAACATCTTGGGTCATATTGGGCCTAGAATGAAATAAATCACAAACTTTGGTCCATAATTTAATCTAACCTAGCTCATTAAAGCATAAAAATCACAATTTTATTTTATAAGGCTAATAAGCACCCAAACTACCTCTAATGTTTGGCTTAGGGGCAAAAAGCCCAAAAATCCTTTCTTCTCTCCCCATTCTCGGCCCAAGCCCAAGGAAAAAGGGAGAGTTGACCTTGGGTTGCCACCTCACTTTTACATGTTGGACTTCCATGCACATAACTCATGTTTCCAAGCAAGCATCATATCAAGATCACTTCTTTCTTCTCTCCTCTCTCACTCTCGGCCAAACACAACACACACACACTCACAAAAATCTATCCTACACTCTCTAAATCTTGAAGAACATCTCCTTCCCCCTTCTTCAAAAATTTCGTGAATCAAGGGCTCACAAGAAAGATCCATCACCAAAAATCATCATCTAAGGTAAGTTGATGACTAATCCATGATCTAGCTACTTCATTTTGTTAAAATCTCTTCTAAATTCATTCACTCTTGTGATCTTGCATCCTAGAGGTCGAAATCTTCATCAAAGGGTGCTAAAACCAAAAATCACTTCATTTTTCTCCCATCTTCTCTCCAAAACCGAAACCACACCCAAGGTGAGCTTCATACCCCCTATTTTCTGTTTTTATGAGTTTTGTGGGGGGGGGGGGGGGAATACAAGTGAAAGTGTAGATCTATATGTGTTTTGTATGCCTTGTATGATTTCCATGCTTATATGTATGCTTTTATGTGTTTTTATGTTGGATCTAGCCTTAAAACTCATCAAAACCGAGATATATCTTGTGTTAAATGATTTTAGCTTCAAATATATTTCTAAACACCAAGTGCTTCAAGAAAAGTGGCTAAGTGGTTTAGTAATAATTTTCTTTGGGTTAAAAATACAAATTTTGGGCCTAAAATGTGAAAAATGCAAAAATAAGGGCCCAAATTGACATTTCACAGATTCTGATGGATGAAGTGTGCCAAAACAGTTTCCATAAATAAATTTCTGGAAATATACTCATTTAGGGGATTAAAAACATAAATTCCAAGCTTAATGGGCTAAAAATGAAAATTTCGGCCCAATAAGGCCCATTATGCAAATTTTTCTGTTTTGGAGGGCCAAAACTGTAACTTTCTGTAAAACAGTGGACTATAAGTGTTCCAAATCCTTTTCAAAGGTTTAAAATGCTTTTTAAATTTAAAAAGGACCAAAGTTGCAAAAATTTTCCAATTTGGGCCAAAATTGTCAAAATTGCGAAAAGAAGGGATTAAAACCGAGAAAATTGCATTTTCAGGGACTTAAACTGTTTTCTATGAAAAATATGCTGAAAAATATTAATTTCAATAATTTTTGGTGTTAAAATGTCAAGAAAAATAGTTTAAGGACCAAACCGGGAAGTATTTAATAAAAAGGGTTGAAAATGTAAATTTTACAAATAATGAGGGGCTGAAAACAGGAATATTTCAAGGCTAGTTCAATGTACACAATTTGATCAAATAATGGCACCGCGACTATCGACGAAATACAATACATTACAATACCCAAAAGTCGTTGTTAAACGAATTGGCTCGGTCTCGAGCCAATAGAAATCTACAACTACTAACACTACGACACTACGATTCATACAAGTAACGTTTGGTAATACATATACATGCGAGTGTGCACAGACGTCTACGCACCATCTTTGGGCCCCACAAGTGTAAAATCTTGTTCGTTGAGCCTAGCTAGCCCAATGACCTGATCTTAAGGCCCGAAGACATTTTTTTTACGGTGTGTTGGGTTTTACCGATCCGACACAACGTAAATGGACTTTCAATGGCTTGTATACCACCGGTCCCCAAGGGTCCTTTGGTATTGCTAGTAAAGTCTACATTTCATGCGAGGCGGGTCGGGGACCCCTCGTACATTTTATCCCCAACCGGCTAATGGAGTTACCGGGGTCTTCGTGACCTCTTTCTCTTCGGATGTGGGACTACACCTTGTCCGGGCGATTGGATAACGTGATTAGTACTGACGACGCCTTCGGGAATCGTTGGTATATCTACAAGCTGGGCGTTTGCGTAATGCGGGTTTGTAGTAAATAATCATGCTCGAGAACCTTCCAACGTCGCCTGGGACCGACACTATACGCTATGCAATGGTTTCAATGTAACATTACGTAATTCAAGGAACTAGGAGAACATCGGGTTTTCCTAGGGTTTTCAATACTTACCAATTTGAAATGCATACATTTTCAATGAACATTTTTTTTAAGTATAGAAACAAACAAGCATACCTATGGATCTTCACAAATGTTTTCAAAATGCTTATCTTTTCAGAAAATATCGGATTTTCTGGTGGTTTTTCAAACAATACAAACATTCGATTTCAAACACTACTTATGAACTCACCAACATTTCATATGTTGATGTTTTTCAAAATACTTGTATTCTCAGGGAACCAGTGAATCAAGGGAAATCATATTCAGTGACGGTTGCAGTTTATTTTTGTACGAATTGAACAAATTAATTTTTGGGAAATGTAATGTTTAAACAATGTATGATATGTAAACACTACTGGTTGTACTACGTTGATGAATGGTGACGAATGTTGTTATGTTTCATATATATTCAATGTTATGGTATTCAATTGAGTCACGACAGCCCCCGGACGTTTCCGCCGTCTGGTTCGGGGGTGTGACAGGTTGGTATCAGAGCTTTGTTTATAGTGAACTAGCATGTCGAGCCATACATTGATATGCAACTATAAACCAAAAGAGGGACTAACATAACTCTGAACAGAACAAGTAAATAAAACACACTTGCTTGCATTAGGAATAAGGATCCAACGCTGAATCAAACACCATAATACTGGTATCTCGGTTGACTCGGGACTGTTCTTAGTGATACCAAGGAGTGAATGTAGCCTGATCAACTACATTCTCTCCTAGGTAAAACTAACACACGTCTTGATGAGATCGGGATAGCCAGGGAACCTAAAACTATACCCTTTATCACCCAAAAAGAGAATATTTGCTTAGCCTGTGTAATAGTCATAGTACCCTAGGAATAATGTAGCATAATTACGTACTCGCGCAGACAGCATGGCTGGTTTTCATCACCCGGGAGACCCCTACTTCCCTAATCAAGGAAACAATGGGTGGCTAGAGGAGGAGGAGGAGCCCGAGGAGGAGCAGCAGGGTATCCAGTTTCATCAGGCCTTAGTAGCTCACGGGATGCTTGTGGATGAGCCGGGAGAGAATCCAGGAGAAGCACACGACGTCGAACCCGACGAATATGTAGACACTGACTACGAATTTGGAGAGCTCGACGATGACGACGAAGACGGCCGGGTCGGGGACCAGGACCCCATCCCGCCATGCGAGGACGAGGCACAACCAGATCACCCTGCCCCACCAGTGAACCCCCCACGAGAGAACCGTTCCCTCGAAGCTGAGATCGCTGCACTGCGACAACAGCTGTATGCTATGGAGGCTCGGGCAGTGCAAGCAGAGCATGAGAGGGATGAGGTTATAGGAGACATGGCAGAGATGGCGCAGCTACTGGCACAACATTTCGGCATATGACTTCGGCACCACCTCCTGACGCAGCTCATCGCGGTTAGGGATAGACCTATCGTAGTAGGATATTAGTAACTATGCTATGTACTCCGGCTCTATGTTTAAGTGACTACACTACTCATGGAGCCGTTATGCTGTCGGAATAGTGTTACTTATGTATGCTCCTACGAGCAAATTTTCTTGTACTAAATGCGGATAATATTAATAAACTTTTGTGTGTTTTGCTAAATTATTCTCAGTTGCTATGTGTTGAGACATTATGATTGCATGCTTGATGATAGTAATGTTTAGGTTCGCACCATACACCTAGTTAGTAGAGTCGCCACCTCACAGAAACCACGTACACTCAACATCTTTCCGTTTCATGACAGAAAGATGCCTCGCCCAGCTACTCGCAGAAATCCCGAACCAACCCCGCCGGAAGTTGACTCCACTGCTTTCCAGGCAGCCGTGTCTGCTGCAGTCACAGCGGCTATGGCACAACTTCACCGAGGGAACAACGGAGGAGGTAACGGGCAAGGATCCGGAAGTTCGAACAACGGGACGAACCAAGGACTCACTAAAACGTGCACCTACAAGGATTTTGCGAACGCTAAACCCCGAACTTTCAACGGTACCGGAGGAGTGATCGCCCTAAAGCGATGGATCGAGAAGGTAGAGTTAGTATTCGAGATATGCGAGTGCCCCGAGCAGATGAAAGTGAAGTTCGCGGCCTGCACTTTTGTGGACCAAGCACTCACTTGGTGGAATGGTCATGTGGAAGCTATGACACTCCCTGTCGCCAACTCTATTCCCTGGGCAGAGATGAAAGAGATGTTGACGGCTGAGTACTGCCCCCGAGGCGAGATACAGAAGATGGAGCAGGAACTATGGAATCTCACGGTGCAGAATGGGAACATCGATGCTTACATATCGAGATTCAGCGAACTATCTCTGTTGTGCCCGGGTATGATCACATCAGAGGGGAAGAAGATTGAACGATTCATTTGGGGACTGACATCCCCCATTCAAGGGAATATGATAGCTGCGAACCCTGAAACTTTTGACAGTGCGAAGAGATTGGCAAAGAGGCTATATGATCATAACCACAAAAAGGGCGAGAAACCGGTAGAGACTGAGAAGAAGAAGGAGAGTGATGGTAAGAAAGGATGGAACAACAAGAGGAAGGGGCGTCAAGGTCCCGAGACCTCTAAAAAGCAGCAAACGGTGGCAGTTCACGCTGTCACTGCGCCGGTACCAGTCACATCACATGCTCCAGCCTCAGCTGCTTCAAATACTTCAAGACCCTATTCTGGTAATCATCCCAAATGCAACAAGTGCGGTTTCCATCACCAAGGAGAATGTAGGGAGTTCCATTGCACCAGTTGCAACCGAAGGGGACACACTGCAAAGTTCTGCAGGACTTATCCTTCTCAGAACCAGAGTCAGGGAAACAACCAGAACAACAACAACAACCACCGCAATACCAACAACACCAATGCCGGCAGCAACAACGCAGGGCCTAGCCACACCTGTTTCGGGTGTGGGAGGACGGGACATTTCCGTCGAGACTGCCCTAACAACAACAACAACTCAGGAAACAGAGGAGCAGGAAGAATGCTGACTATGGGTCAGAGTGATGCAGTTCAGGACCCCGCAGTTGTGACCGGTACGTTCCTCCTAAACCACACTTATGCATGCATCTTATTTGATACCGGAGCGGAGCGAAGTTTCGTAAGCGAGAAGTTTAAACATTTATTGAAACAACAACCCCAAAAGCTAAATGAAACCTATACGGTGGAAATGGCCAATGGGAAGACCGAATCCACTAGGGAAATCTACGCTGGATGCACCCTAACCCTTAACCAACACGTCTTACGAATAGATCTGATGCCAGTGTCAATTAGGAGTTTCGATGTGATTATCGACATGGATTGGTTAAGCTCCCACCATGCTGAGATTATGTGCCACGAGAGGGCCGTTCGCCTTCGTCTCCCGAATCACGAAACCCTAGTAATTTACGGAGACAAACCTAGCAAGAATCTCCGCCTTATCTCGTGCATCAAAGCACAGAAACACCTATGAAAGAACAACTTAGCGTTCTTGGCCCACATAGTGGACAAGACCAAAGAAGAAACTAACATCCAAGACATTCCGGTAGCGTGTGAATTTCCGGACGTGTTTCCCGAAGATCTTCCAGGAGTACCCCCAGAGAGACAGGTTGAGTTCCGAATCGACCTCGTCCCAGGAGCAACTCCTCTCGCTAAATCACCATATCGATTGGCACCTGCTGAAATGCAGGAATTGTCCAGCCAACTCAGTGAGCTTCTGGACAAGGGATTTATCCGACCTAGCTACTCGCCATGGGGAGCTCCGGTGCTCTTTGTCAAAAAGAAGGACGGATCTTTTAGAATGTGCATCGATTACAGAGAGTTGAATAAACTCACTGTTAAAAACCGCTACCCACTCCCACGAATCGATGATCTATTCGACCAGCTCCAAGGAGCTAGCTATTTTTCTAAAATAGATCTACGGTCCGGATACCATCAACTCAAGGTCCGAGAAGAAGATATTCCTAAAACCGCTTTCCGAACCCGCTATGGACATTACGAATTCGTCGTAATGCCCTTCGGTCTAACAAATGCACCTGCCGCATTTATGGACCTAATGAATCGAATCTGTCGACCGTTCCTGGACAACTTCGTCATTGTGTTTATCGATGACATCCTCGTCTATTCTCGAAGCAAAGAAGAGCATGGCCAACATCTCCGACAAGTCCTAGAAACGCTGCGATCGGAAAGGCTTTACGCCAAACTCTCTAAGTGTGAGTTTTGGCTACGGAGCGTGAATTTCTTAGGCCACGTAGTTAGCCAAGATGGAATTCATGTGGATCCCTCTAAGGTCAAAGCTGTGGAAGGATGGGCAACTCCGACTACGCCCACGGAAATTCGTCAGTTCTTAGGCCTAGCAGGCTACTATAGGAGATTCATCCAAAACTTCTCTAAAATCGCCAAGCCACTTACCTTACTTACGCAAAAGAGTGTGCCATTCAAGTGGACAGACCGACAAGAGATTGCGTTTCGAGCCTTGAAGCAAGCTCTTTGTAGCGCTCCTGTACTATCTCTACCCGAAGGAACGGAGGATTTTGTAGTTTACTGTGACGCGTCAAATCAAGGCTTAGGTTGCGTTCTCATGCAACGTGGAAGAGTGATAGCATATGCGTCCCGTCAACTAAAGACGCACGAAGTAAATTACACAACCCATGACCTAGAACTGGGAGCTGTGGTCTTCGCCCTAAAAATTTGGAGGCACTACCTGTACGGTACAAAGTGCACCATCTTTACGGACCACAAGAGCCTCCAGCACATCTTGAATCAGAAGGAGCTGAACATGAGACAACGAAGATGGGTGGAATTGTTAAACGACTACGAATGCGAGATCAAGTACCATCCAGGCAAGGCCAACGTGGTGGCTGACGCATTAAGTCGGAAGGAATACACAAATCGCCGTACGAAAACGCACTCGATAACCATTCAGTCTCATCTGACCACTCAAATTGCATCAGCCCAGGCAGAGGCTATGAAAGCGGAAAGTAGAACTAGCGAGGCATTACGCGGAATGGAGAAGAACCTGGAAGTCAAAGAGAATGGGGTATACTACTTCATGAACCGTATTTGGGTTCCAAAAATCGGAGGATTCAGGGAGACCGTTATGAAGGAAGCCCACAAGACATGATACTCCATTCATCCTGGTTCGGACAAGATGTATTTGGACATTAAGCAGCACTATTGGTGGCCTAACATGAAGGCGGAAATCGCAACTTATGTTAGTAAGTGCCTTACGTGTGCCAAAGTGAAAGTGGAGTACCAGAAACCTTCCGGATTGTTACAACAACCGGCAATCCCTGAGTGGAAATGGGAGGGGATTTCTATGGACTTCGTGACCAAGCTGCCCAAGACGTCGGACGGATTGGACACCATATGGGTAATAATCGACCGACTGACGAAATCTGCTCATTTCCTGCCCATCAAAGAGTCCTACAAGATGGAGAGGCTGACGCGTTTGTACCTACGAGAGATTGTAAGACTTCATGGAGTGCCAAAATCCATCATCTCGGATAGGGACAGTAGGTTCACGTCACGCTTTTGGCAGTCGCTCCACAAGGCAATGGGAACTCATCTTGATATGAGCACCGCGTATCACCCACAAATGGACGGTCAAAGCGAACGAACCATTCAGACGCTTGAAGACATGCTTCGTGCATGTGTGATAGACTTCGGAAAGTCTTGGGATACCCACCTACCGTTGATCGAGTTTTCATATAACAATAGTTATCATTCGAGCATTAAGGTGGCCCCTTTCGAAGCACTGTACGGGCGTAAATGTAGATCACCGTTATGTTGGGCTGAAGTAGGTGACACCCAGCTAGCAAGAACACATACGTCGGATAGGGCAATGATAGGACCGGAAATCATTCGCGAGACCACAGAAAAGATTGTCCAGATCAAAGCTCGATTACAGGCATCGCGTGACCGGCAAAAGAGCTACGCTGATAAACGGCGAAAGCCCTTAGAGTTCCAGGTCGGTGATCGAGTATTGTTGAAGGTCTCACCCTGGAAAGGGGTTATACGTTTCGGAAAACGAGGAAAGCTAAACCCACGGTACATTGGACCTTTCGAAATCGTCGCCCGAATAGGTCCGGTAGCCTACAGACTACAACTACCCCCGGAGCTAAACGGTGTGCACCCCGTGTTTCATGTTTCTAATCTGAAAAAGTGCCTATCAGATGAAACCCTTGTCATTCCTCTTGACGAAATCGAAATCAATGAGAATCTCCTGTTCGTCGAAGAGCCAATCGAAATCATGGACAGGGAGGTGAAGCGTACTAAGCAAAGTCGCATCCCGATCGTGAAGGTACGGTGGAACGCTAAGCGTGGGCCAGAATTCACGTGGGAACGCGAAGATCAAATGAAGCAGAAGTACCCTCACCTATTCTAGCATTCTTAAATCTAGCTTTCAAACAGAATTTCGGGACGAAATTCCCTCTAACGGGGGGATGATGTCACAACTGTAAATTTTGAGCCATGTAATCTATATAGTCAAGTTAATGTGAATCAAAAACTTCAAGTAAATACAACATGCTAGAACTACAAATAGTCATCAAACAATTGGAAACCCTAAAAGTCCTTGCTAAGTCCATTTTGAATTAGGACTCCCCTATTGGATCCAAATGGACCAATAAGCTTCCAATTGGACTATCATGGGCTTAGAACCCTAAATGGGCTCTAATTGGACCCACACTAAATTATTTCAACATCTTGGGTCATATTGGGCCTAGAATGAAATAAATCACAAACTTTGGTCCATAATTTAATCTAACCTAGCTCATTAAAGCATAAAAATCACAATTTTATTTTATAAGGCTAATAAGCACCCAAACTACCTCTAATGTTGGGCTTAGGGGCAAAAAGCCCAAAAATCCTTTCTTCTCTCCCCATTCTCGGCCCAAGCCCAAGGAAAAAGGGAGATTTGACCTTGGGTTGCCACCTCACTTTTACATGTTGGACTTCCATGCACATAACTCATGTTTCCAAGCAAGCATCATATCAAGATCACTTCTTTCTTCTCTCCTCTCTCACTCTCGGCCAAACACAACACACACACACTCACAAAAATCTATCCTACACTCTCTAAATCTTGAAGAACATCTCCTTCCCCCTTCTTCAAAAATTTTGTGAATCAAGGGCTCACAAGAAAGATCCATCACCAAAAATCATCATCTAAGGTAAGTTGATGACTAATCCATGATCTAGCTACTTCATTTTGTTAAAATCTCTTCTAAATTCATTCACTCTTGTGATCTTGCATCCTAGAGGTCGAAATCTTCATCAAAGGGTGCTAAAACCAAAAATCACTTCATTTTTCTCCCATCTTCTCTCCAAAACCGAAACCACACCCAAGGTGAGCTTCATACCCCCTATTTTCTGTTTTTATGAGTTTTGTGGGGGGGGGGGGGGAATACAAGTGAAAGTGTAGATCTATATGTGTTTTGTATGCCTTGTATGATTTCCATGCTTATATGTATGCTTTTATGTGTTTTTATGTTGGATCTAGCCTTAAAACTCATCAAAACCGAGATATATCTTGTGTTAAATGATTTTAGCTTCAAATATATTTCTAAACACCAAGTGCTTCAAGAAAAGTGGCTAAGTGGTTTAGTAATAATTTTCTTTGGGTTAAAAATACAAATTTTGGGCCTAAAATGTGAAAAATGCAAAAATAAGGGCCCAAATTGACATTTCACAGATTCTGATGGATGAAGTGTGCCAAAACAGTTTCCATAAATAAATATCTGGAAATATACTCATTTAGGGGATTAAAAACATAAATTCCAAGCTTAATGGGCTAAAAATGAAAATTTCGGCCCAATAAGGCCCATTATGCAAATTTTTCTGTTTTGGAGGGCCAAAACTGTAACTTTCTGTAAAACAGTGGACTATAAGTGTTCCAAATCCTTTTCAAAGGTTTAAAATGCTTTTTAAATTTAAAAAGGACCAAAGTTGCAAAAATTTTCCAATTTGGGCCAAAATTGTCAAAATTGCGAAAAGAAGGGATTAAAACCGAGAAAATTGCATTTTCAGGGACTTAAACTGTTTTCTATGAAAAATATGCTGAAAAATATTAATTTCAATAATTTTTGGTGTTAAAATGTCAAGAAAAATAGTTTAAGGACCAAACCGGGAAGTATTTAATAAAAAGGGTTGAAAATGTAAATTTTACAAATAATGAGGGGCTGAAAACAGGAATATTTCAAGGCTAGTTCAATGTACACAATTTGATCAAATAATGGCACCGCGACTATCGACGAAATACAATACATTACAATACCCAAAAGTCGTTGTTAAACGAATTGGCTCGGTCTCGAGCCAATAGAAATCTACAACTACTAACACTACGACACTACGATTCATACAAGTAACGTTTGGTAATACATATACATGCGAGTGTGCACAGACGTCTACGCACCATCTTTGGGCCCCACAAGTGTAAAATCTTGTTCGTTGAGCCTAGCTAGCCCAATGACTTGATCTTAAGGCCCGAAGACATTTTTTTTACGGTGTGTTGGGTTTTACCGATCCGACACAACGTAAATGGACTTTCAATGGCTTGTATACCACCGGTCCCCAAGGGTCCTTTGGTATTGCTAGTAAAGTCTACATTTCATGCGAGGCGGGTCGGGGACCCCTTGTACATTTTATCCCCAACCGGCTAATGGAGTTACCGGGGTCTTCGTGACCTCTTTCTCTTCGGATGTGGGACTACACCTTGTCCGGGCGATTGGATAACGTGATTAGTACTGACGACGCCTTCGGGAATCGTTGGTATATCTACAAGCTGGGCGTTTGCGTAATGCGGGTTTGTAGTAAATAATCATGCTCGAGAACCTTCCAACGTCGCCTGGGACCGACACTATACGCTATGCAATGGTTTCAATGTAACATTACGTAATTCAAGGAACTAGGAGAACATCGGGTTTTCCTAGGGTTTTCAATACTTACCAATTTGAAATGCATACATTTTCAATGAACATTTTTTTTAAGTATAGAAACAAACAAGCATACCTATGGATCTTCACAAATGTTTTCAAAATGCTTATCTTTTCAGAAAATATCGGATTTTCTGGTGGTTTTTCAAACAATACAAACATTCGATTTCAAACACTACTTATGAACTCACCAACATTTCATATGTTGACGTTTTTCAAAATACTTGTATTCTCAGGGAACCAGTGAATCAAGGGAAATCATATTCAGTGACGGTTGCAGTTTATTTTTGTACGAATTGAACAAATTAATTTTTGGGAAATGTAATGTTTAAACAATGTATGATATGTAAACACTACTGGTTGTACTACGTTGATGAATGGTGACGAATGTTGTTATGTTTCATATATATTCAATGTTATGGTATTCAATTGAGTCACGACAGCCCCCGGACGTTTCCGCCGTCTGGTTCGTGGGTGTGACATATGCCGCCTGCACCTTTGAGGGTAAAGCCCTAACGTGGTGGAACGGCCACGTCAAAGCCCTAACTCTAATCCTAGCCAACGACATGGGCTGGGAAACAATGAAAGACCTCATGACTGAGGAATACTGCCCGAGGGGCGAGATCCAGAAACTGGAGCAGGAACTCTGGAACCTGTCAATGAAGGGCACCAATGTGGTCGCTTATACTGCCTGCTTCAGCGAGCTGGTGGCCCTCTGCCCCAATATGGTTCCCACCGAGGGGAAGAAGATCGAGAGGTACATTTGGGGACTAGTGCCTCCGTATCAGGGGAATGTGCTAGCGTCAAACCCCGCTACCTTCGACAGTGCCAAACGATTGGCACAACGTCTCATTGACCATGGAGTCAAAACCCCTACAACCACAACCACCCTAGCCATCCCGGAACCCTCCAAACCCGCCGATACTAAGCGGAAATTTTGGGATGAAAGGAAGAAGCAGCAGGCTGCCAAAAAGCAGCAATTGGTGGCAATTCATGCCGCAGTAACCCCTACTGCTACTGCTACTGCTCCGGTGAGTCGGTATGCTGGAAGTTCGCCCAAGTGCAACAAATGCAGCTACCACCACAACGGCCCCTGCCGTGAATTGCAGTGCTTTAACTGCAACAGGAAAGGACACACCGTCCGATTCTGTAAGTTCCCGGCACAACCTATCAACCAAGTCCCTGGCTCTGGCGCGAGCCCAACCTGCTATGGATGTGGTGAAGCAGGCCACTTTAAGAGGGACTGCCCCAAAGCGAGGAATGCTGGAGGAGCAGGGAGGGTACTAGCTATTGGCCACGGGGAAGCAGTTGCTGACCCGACAGTGGTGACCGGTACGTTCCTTCTCGATAACTCCTATGCATGCATTCTGTTCGATAGTGGAGCGGAGCGAAGCTTCGTAAACCATAAATTTGCTCGCATGCTTAATCAACCACCGCACGCACTCAAAGAACTATTCACAGTAGAAATGGCTAATGGAAAAACTGAAAATACGAGTAGCATATACTTAGGTTGTACCCTAACTCTAGATAACCATTCATTTCCAATCAACCTCATGCCAGTCTCAATAAAAAGTTTCGACGTCATCATTGGCATGGACTGGTTAAGCCTTCATCGTGCCGACATCATGTGCTTCGAGAAAGCAGTCCGTCTAAACCTTCCGTCTAACGAAACTCTTATAGTCTATGGCGACAAACCCGGTACAAGTCTTCGCATCATATCAAGTATTCAAGCACAGAAATACCTGCGTAAGGAATACCATGCATTCCTTTCTCACGTCGTCGACACGAACCTAGAAACGAAAGAACTAAAGAACCTCCCAGTAGTGAGCGACTTCCCCGACATTTTCCTAGAAGAACTACCAGGGTTGCCTCCACAACGACAAGTCGAGTTCAGAATCGATTTGGTCCCAGGAGCTACCCCAGTAGCCAAGTCGCCCTACCGTTTAGCACCAGCCGAGATGCAAGAACTCTCTGGTCAACTTAACGAACTGCGCAGCAAGGGCTTTATAAGGCCAAGTTTCTCACCTTGGGGAGCACCGGTCTTGTTCGTTAAGAAGAAGGACGGATCCTTCCGTATGTGTATTGACTACAGAGAACTCAACAAACTGACGGTCAAGAATCGTTATCCTCTACCACGCATAGATGATCTATTCGACCAACTGCAAGGGGCGAACTATTTTTCTAAGATTGATCTGAGATCCGGATATCACCAGTTACGAGTGCTAGAGGAGGATGTGCCGAAGACCGCCTTCCGAACTCGTTACAGACATTACGAGTTCGTGGTGATGCCATTCGGATTGACCAATGCGCCCGCAGTCTTCATGGATCTGATGAATAGAGTATGCCGACCTTACTTGGATCAGTTCGTCATCGTTTTCATTGACGACATCCTGATCTACTCCCGAAGTAAGAAAGAACATGGCGATCATCTGCGACAAGTTCTAGGGACATTACGAAAAGAGAAACTTTATGCGAAGTTATCGAAATGTGAATTTTGGATCCGAAGAGTCGAATTCTTAGGACACGTGGTAAGCGAAGAGGGAATCCACGTGGACCCATCCAAAATTAAGGCCATTGAGAACTGGTCAGCACCGAAGACGCCTACAGAAATTCGTCAATTTCTAGGTCTCGCTGGCTACTACCGCAGGTTCATTCAGAACTTCTCACGAATAGCGAAGCCTCTTACAACCCTAACCCAGAAAGGCGTGGCCTTTGACTGGGAAGAGAAACAAGAAAGAGCGTTCCAAACGCTCAAACGAGCCTTGTGCACCGCACCAATACTATCCCTTCCAGAAGGAATAGAAGACTTCGTAGTTTATTGCGATGCATCGAATCAAGGGCTCGGATGTGTTCTGATGCAGCGAGGTAAGGTCATCGCCTATGCCTCGAGACAATTGAAGACACACAAGGTTAACTACACGACCCACGATCTTGAACTAGGAGCAGTAGTGTTTGCTCTGAAGATCTGGAGACATTACTTGTATGGAACGAAGAGCACTATCTTTACCGACCACAAGAGTTTACAACACATTTTCGATCAGAAGGAGCTCAACATGCGACAACGACGGTGGGTCGAGCTACTCAGTGATTACGAATGCGATATTCGTTATCATCCGGGTAAGGCCAACGTAGTAGCAGACGCCCTAAGTCGGAAGGAATATTCTGGTCGCAAGGTCAAGTCGTTGTCAATAACCATCCATTCACACTTGTCTAAGCAAATTCAGGAGGCTCAACGTGAAGCCATGAAGCCTGAAAATGTGACGAATGAATCCCTTAGAGGAATGGACAAGAATTTAGAAGCCAAGGGTGACGGAGCCTTATATTTCATGAACCGAATCTGGACACCGAAACACGGTGGTTTCCGAGACTTGGTCATGACCGAGGCGCACAACACTCGGTATTCCGTCCACCCAGGTTCAGATAAGATGTATCTGGATCTTAAGAAGCTATACTGGTGGCCTAATATGAAAGCAGAAATTGCTACCTTCGTAAGTAAATGCCTTACTTGCGCAAAGGTTAAGGTCGAGTACCAGAAGCCCTCTGGTTTATTGCAACCACCAGAGATCCCGGAATGGAAGTGGGAGCGGATCACTATGGATTTCATAACCAAGTTGCCCAAGACAACGGGTGGACTTGACACCATATGGGTCATCGTTGATAGATTGACCAAGTCTGCACACTTCCTGCCTATCAAAGAAACCGACAAGATGGAGAAACTTACGAGAACATACATTAGGGAAATCGTACGGCTACATGGTGTACCTATGTCCATTATCTCCGATAGAGATAGTAGGTTCACCTCATGATTTTGGCAATCACTACAACATTCCCTAGGAACAAGGCTGGACATGAGCACAGCCTACCATCCTCAGACCGACGGACAGAGTGAGAGGATCATCCAAACTCTAGAAGATATGTTGCGAGCCTGCGTGATTGACTTTGGGAAGGCATGGGATACTCATTTACCCCTTGTCGAGTTTTCCTATAATAACAGTTATCACACGAGCATCAAGGCTGCTCCATTTGAAGCTCTCTACGGCCGTAAGTGCAGATCCCCTCTGTGCTGGGCTGAGGTGGGTGATACCCAATTAGCCAGGGGGCAAACTTCCGACAGTACTCTCACCGGTCCGGAGATCATTCGGGAAACAACAGAGAAAATCGTTCAGATCCGTGAACGATTGAAAGCCTCTAGAGACCGACAGAAGAGCTACGCTGATAAACGAAGGAAACCTTTGGAATTTCAGGTGGGAGACCGAGTCCTCCTCAAAGTCTCACCCTAGAAGGGCTTGATACGCTTCGGCAAGCGTGGAAAGCTTAATCCGAGGTACATAGGGCCTTTCGAGATTCTTGCAAGAGTCGGCCCCGTAGCTTACAAACTCGAACTACCAGACGCACTTCGTAACGTACATTCTACATTCCACGTATCTAACTTGAAAAAGTGTCTATCCGACGAGACTCTTGTAATCCCACTCGACGAGATCGAAATCAACGAGAGCCTCAACTTCGTGGAAGAACCTGTAGAGATCATGGACCGTGAGGTCAAGCAGACAAAGCAAAGCCGTATCCCTATCGTGAAGGTTCGCTGGAATGCCAAGCGAGGGCCAGAATTCACTTGGGAACGTGAGGATCAGATGAAACTGAAATACCCTCACCTTTTTGCTTAGTTATTTGTAATTTCTATCTTACTTAAAATTTTAATTTCGGGACGAAATTCCTTCTAACGGGGGGATGATGTGACAACCCGATATTTCGAGTCAATATAATGTAAAACCAATCAAATTTAGGTCAAAATGTAACCTTCCTAAAATCTTATTCGGGTTGAATAAAGTAGTAGGAATCATATCAAGGTTTGCGTACATAAAAAGAACGTCCAAATCTGACTTCGTATGAGGAAGTTATGAATTTTTGAAGAAATCCCTTAATCACGTCATTTTAATAAATAAATAATAAAAAATAATTTCGGAATTTGCCAACGGAATCTAAACGAAAGTTGTAGATCATGGTCTCACATTCGCGTGGATATAAAGAACGTCAAAAACGGAGTTCGTATGAGGGAGATATGAATTTTTAAAGTTTATTTAAAATAAATATGAATTTAATTATAAATTCCCGGTAATATCCGAAGGGGAGTCATCGGATTGGACCGAAGTACGCCCTGCGTACCTTCGTACGCTCCGCGTACTGAGATCGAGGGTCTCGGATCGTCCACGTCGCGCTATCCGAAGAATCTAACCCGTCCGACCCGTTCGAAGCTCCGACCCGTCCGACCCGCTGTCCCGTCCGACCCGCCGTCCCATCCAACCCGCGTACCCAGCAACCCGTCCCATCCGAACCGAGGCAGTCGAGGCTTCGGTCATGCATGACGTACGCGTACGCGCTGCGTACGAGCGTACGCCCCGCGTTCGGAGGCGGTTCAGCCTTCCTATAAATAGGATGCGAGGCTTTCCGAAAATGTTGCTCATTTCTCTCCTCTCTCTCACAACCTTGCCTCGTTTTCCGTGCCCGTTATAACCCGAAGCTCTGGTCTTTTTGCTCAAGTCCCGAGGGTCGATTTTACTCCCGAGATTCCCGAGAATCCCGAGAAAAATCCGTTTTCCGAGACGAAACTCTGCCCGGTTTTCCATCTCGCTTTCTTCAATCAATCAAGTGAGTTTCATACCCCTTAATCAACCTTTTTAAATATTCTAAATGCTTTTATATGCTTTCAAGGGGGGGGGGGGATACAAGTTAAATACTTATAGTTATTGTTTAAATCACATGTGATTGCATTAAGCACATGTGATTAATAACTAGGGAAACCAGTGATTTTATCACTATTCAAACTACCTATTAAACTGTTTTACTTCTAAATGTTTTCCAAACCCATTTACTTTTCGAATTTACACTGCAACTGTGATTTAAACAAATGTTCCTTATACTTAATCTGTTTTAATCAAATCTACGCCTTCAAATTGTTTTATAGATTGACATCAAGTCAATCTTTCTTTAAAAATAATACTTATGTTTGAAATGTCTTATAAATACTTATTTATGTTTTTATATTATAAATTGCATGCCCATATATGTATAGACGTATAAATAATGTTTAAAGGGCTTAGGAAGGCCATCCACCCTATTTCCTTTTCCTCGATTTGGATGTGGTCTGGTGGGATTTTGGGTGACCATCCGAAGGTCGTTTCCATGTTAAGTATATATCAAATATACATATATAGACATAAAAGTACTTCCATAACCATACGTACTAGACGCACCGTTAACAAGTTACCATCGGGGTAACACAGAATCATACTATTACAACTGCTAGATCAATGAGTCAGTTCATTCATGAGTCTATACTAGGAAGAGAATATATACAACTATACTAGAACAAGAAACATTTCATCACATATGCAAGAATACGATAACAAATGTGATCCACTGTATCGGAGCATGCCTTAAATGTCATGGCCCGAGTTGTAGCCAGAATTCTCTTGGAGGGAGAGCGTTGAGTTTGCGTATAGATCTATACTGGATTGACTATCCTACACCTTGCTGCTAGCTACAGCCGGACCTGCAGGTCTGCGGGTGCCAAACGTCATTCCGTTATTACGACCGTTCTTTATGTCGTTGTTATCAGTCGATAGTATGGTGCAATTATCACATTATACCTTAATATAAATCCGGTTTAAGGTAGTAGTAATTAGTACAACAGTAGTTCTTATTATACAAAACTACAGTACTACAATGATTTACCCATTACATATTTTGGTGATAATCTCACTTAAGCATTAATGTACAAACTATATTTTATCAAATGATAGTTATACTTGGGTAATTACACACTTTTACAACAGACGAGTTTACAAAACATTTAAGCCTCGGTAGAAGGTTACTTTTATAGAAAATATAGGATTTTCTGAGAGATTCAAACTTTTGCAAACACTTTTAAACATTTACTTACATTTTTACAAACTTATACATTGAGACAGGTTCAAATGTTTTTGACAACGAACATTGACACTAAAATACTTATGAACTCACCAGCTTAATGCTGATAAACTCTTTCAAAATAACTTGTATTCTCAGGTCATCAGTAGACAGGTACCGATGCCAGCTTTTGAGATGATGGAGCGTACTCAAGACTCATCATTTTATTATTTTAATTTACGTTATATTTTTGGTGTCTAAAACTATACAGAACACGCAAGTATTAAATTTATATATTTAATGCAATGGATGATGTTGTTTGCCTATTTACATTTACTGTGTTGTGATTACCTTACATGACGTCCTCTGCCCCAGAACGTTTCCGCCGTTCTTGGTTTTGGGGTGTGACACATTTTATCACGCGTTTAGCTCGATCATATCAATTGTTGACGTGTGAGATCACGAGATCGATGGTGTTTCATGATATGAGGCTGATGAGCCTTCAGTTATTAGAGTCGATGCGTGTACTAGAGCGGGGCAGAGATGGTGTCTTGCGAGTACGAGTAGATGATGTGGCGGACGAGGAGGGTACCACCGAGCCACAGCCGAGACGGGTCCAGCGGCGTAGACCTGCTCCTCGAGGAGCGCAGCAGGGACCTGAGCCGGAGATTGATATGCGCTACCTAGCTCAGGGCATTGACCGTCTTGACATGAGGGTCCAGAACCTTAGTGAGTATGTTGCACATGTGGACACGCAACAGCAGTGGTATGGGGATGCGTTGACCACATTCTTTGCCCACCAGGGGTTTCAGTACTTGGTTCGCTACCCTCCACCATTCCAGTCACGAAATGATGGGGCCGGTACTTCTGGGACACATCAGCATGATGACGGAGATGATGAGTGATTTAGTTATCCTTTTTATTTTTATTTTATGTTATTTTATATTTGTGTTGCTAGTATTAGTATTTTTATTTGGTATGTAATTAAACTTTAATTTAGGGTGTTTTACTTTTGTTTTCCATGTTGATGCTCTTTGGTTGTTTAGATCTCTGCAGAATTTTCGCCCTTAGAAAGCTGGCAGTAAGTTCAGCAGCTAGGTCCGGCTGTTGCTAGAGAGAGCCGTGTGAGAGTTCGAAGATTATAGTTAAGACCCACAATTTGTCATAAGTGTGGGGTGCATATTGATTTTGTGAGCGATTGTTTAGAAGATTGGCATTTTTACGATATTTTGACTCTTATGATATGGATGAGCTATTCCCACACCATAGAGTTTTATTTCGACGCGAGGAAGAAGTATCATCCTGGCTGCCACGACATGGTTGACACTTTCCTATGTTGTGGGGGAGTTTTTCATCGCGAGAAGAGGATGCCATTCTTGACGAGACGATGTGGTCGACACTTTTCCACGTCATGGTTATTACACATTGCATCTATTTGCAATCTTCTGCACCACATTTTTGAAGTCGGCAGTCTTGATTTTATTTATCGGCAAATTCAGAAGAAGCAGTTCCAGTTTTCAGTCTTTCAACAATATTTGAAGCATCTTGTAGCAGCCCCATTCGATCTCGCCACAACTACCCAGGGGAGTCTGTTCCTTTTTCTCCCTTTTTATTTTCTTAATTTGTTTTAGCATACAATGAGGGCATTGTATGAAATAAGTGTGGGGTAGGGGGTCGTAAAAGTAAATTAAAATTAAAAGAAAAAAATGAAATAATAGTTTGGAAATTGCTTGATTTAGAAAATTTAAAAATTTAAAAACTTGAGATAATAGTTTAATTTAGAAAATCTAGTGATAATTTAAATTTTTTGCTAATATTGTATGAGATGATCCGATGAGAACTCAAATGTTTAGTTGAGCCAATACACGTTATAGTGCATTTGTGGCCTCCCTTATTTTAGTGAAATCATGGAACAAAAACATAACCCCGCTTGGTTTAAGGGATGCAATATGTTTAGCAGCCTAAACCTGAAATGTATCCAGGAAAATTATTATCATTAACCAATAAAGGTTGAGGTTGAGCGCCTCTGCTTAAGCATGTAGGTTTTGAGTGAAAAAAGTGAGGTACATGTAAAAAAAAAGAGAGAATTACGAGTAAAGTTTGAAGAATTTTGGAGCAAATAAAGTGAAGATCAAAAGATCAAAATTCCAAGAGTTCAAAAAGTTGAAGATACCAAGAAATCAAATCAAATAAGGTGGTGAATTCAAAGAAATCAAAGATCAAATTATCAAGAAAGTGAAGAATTCAGAAGAGCTCCATAGTGGTATCATAAATTGTAATTCTAGATTATGTATGCTTAGGTTGCTCAACTAAAAATACCTTGAGGTAAGGAGGTTTTCTGAGGATGGATTCGGAGGGTTGCATAAAATGAGCATTGTTCTGAAAAAGTGGGCGAGTGTTTATGAAGATTGTGAGTATTTAAAGTAGGGGGGGTACTTTAGGAAAATTTTAGACACAAATGCATGCGTTGCGGTCTTGACATAATGGCTGAGTTTTAAATGGATTGTTTAGTGCGATATTGGTAAAATAAAAGTAAATTTGCTTGGGGGCAAGCAAAGGCTAAGTGTGGGGTATTTTGATATGTGTATTTTTATATATATTTTTATGCATTATATCTTAATATTTTGGCCTTTATTATTCTCTTTTAGAACTAAAAAAGTACTTATAATGCTTTAAATTATGTTTTGTAGCTATTCGTTGACGATAAAGCACGAAAGAAAAGACTGAAGCAGAAATCGGGCTTAGAAGCTAAAAGGAAGGAAAATGCTGGAGGAGCTATTTACGCCCCGCGTAATTCACAAGTATGCCAAGCGTAATGGCTAAATTCAAATTACGCCCAACGTAATATAAGGTTACGCCCCGCGTAATGGCTGGCAACAGATAAACTCAATCGCGTATAAATCTTCACTACGCCCAGCGTAATCTGACTTACGCCCAGCGTACGTGAGTCGGTTACAAGGGTTATAAAAGTCGATTATCAGCTAACCAGAGGAGGGGATTCAACTTCCAACTTAATTTAGTCAATATTAAACTTTTGTTAAGCCGTTTTGATGGTCTAGAAGGCGGCCAGAAGGCCGTTAAGCTAACGGGAGCGGAGATCGGAAGGGTTGGAGAGCGGAAACATGTCGGTAATCATATGGGTTGTTAACGTGACCATGTTTAGCATTCCATTGTGTTATTATTATGTATTTAGTTTCTGATTTGGGTGTAAAAATCATTTACTTTGCGTTTATGATTGAATGAAGCTTTGATTATTAGACTAATTGCTATAATGAATTGTTTGTTTATGTTTAATTTATCTTTTCAAGCTTATTAAAAGATCCTTACGTATTAATGATAATTATTTGCTGTTAATTATTAAGTGAATTGAGTTGTATGGACATCTGCTTGATTGCTTGTTTCTTATGATTTTGATGACCATCGAGATTATAAGTCTACGAATAACGAATGTGAAACTAGGATTAACTTGAGAACAAGTAAGTTAATGTGTGAGCCTTGTTTGATGACCATCAACAAGAGGTTAATTGAACAACCAATTTGATTAACTATTATTTACAAGTCTTGCTTGATACGAGCTGAACACTAGGAAGCATGTTAGTTTAATCAACTGATCAGTGTTTGAATTGACTTGTTTGCTAAAGGATTAGTTATAGTGAACGCGAATCTAATCATTTTAGGAATCGCTGAACATGAATAAATGAATTTGTGTATGCAATTTTCTATGTTTTAAGGTGTAATTTATCTAAACCAAAGTACCTGAAGAGATTTGCTTTCCTGTTAGTTTATCGAGAGTTGTTAATTAATTGTTCGTTTGAGATTTATTAAATTACTTCTTTATTCTTTTCGTATGACCTGTAACCTATAATCAAATATTTTAAATTAATTCACCACTGTTCCCTGTGATCGACACCCGACTTACCCAAGCTATACTGTAATCTGACTAGGTACACTGCCTATAAGTGCATAGTTTGTCTAAGTTTGTTAGGTTATAAATATTAAAATTACTGGGTACTTTCGTGCACATCAAGTTTTTGAGGTTATGAGGTTTTCCGCGGATAGATTCAGAGGGTTGCATAAAATGAGCATTGTTCGGAAAAAGTGGGCGAGTGTTTATGAAGATTGTGAGTATTTAAAGTATGGGGGGGGGGGGTACTTTAGGAAAATTTTAGACACAAATGCATGCGTTGCGGTCTTGACATAATGGCTGAGTTTTAAATGGATTGTTTAGTGCGATATTGGTAAAATAAAAGTAAATTTTCTTGGGGGCAAGCAAAGGCTAAGTGTGGGGTATTTTGATATGTGTATTTTTATATATATTTTTATGCATTATATCTTAATATTTTGGCCTTTATTATTCTCTTTTAGAACTAAAATAGTACTTATAATGCTTTAAATTATGTTCTGTAGTTATTCGTTGGCGATAAAGCACGAAAGAAAGGACTGAAGCGGAAATCGGGCTTAGAAGCTAAAAGAAAGGAAAATGATGGAGGATCTATTTACGTCCCGCGTAATTCATAAGTACGCCAAGTGTAATGGCTAAATTCAAATTATGCCCAACGTAATATAAGGTTACGCCCCGCGTAATGGCTGGCATCAGATAAACTCAATCGCGTATAAATCTTCACTATGCCCAATGTAATCCGACTTATGCCCAACGTACGTGACTCGGTTACAAGGGTTATAAAAGTCGATTATCAGCTAACAAGAGGAGGGGATTCGACTTCCAGCTTAATTTAGTCGGTATTAAACTTCTGTTAAGCCGTTTTTAGGATCTAGAAGGTGGCCGGAAGGCCGTTAAGATAACGGTAGCGGAGATCGGAAGGATTGGAGAGCGGATACATGTCGGTAATCATATGGGTTGTTAACGTGACCATGTTTAGCATTCCATTGTGTTACTATTATGTATTTAGTTTTTGATTTGGGTGTAAAAACCTTTTACTTTGCGTTTATGATTGAATGAAGCTTTGATTATTAGACTAATTGCTACAATGAATTGTTTGTTTATGTTTAATTTATCTTGCCAAGCTTGTTAAAAGATCCTTACGTATTAATGATAATTATTTGTTGTTAATTATTAAGTGAATTGAGTTGTATGAACATCTGCTTGATTGCTTGTTTCTTATGATTTTGATGACCATCGAGATTATAAGTCTAGGAATAACGAATGTGAAACTAGCATTAACTTGAGAATAAGTAAGTTAATGTGTGAGCCTTGTTTGATGACCATCAACAAGAGGTTAATTGAACAACCAATTTGATTAACTATTATTTACAAGTCTTGCTTGATACGAGCTGAACACTAGGAAGCATGTTAGTTTAATCAACTGATCACTGTTTGAATTGACTTGTTTTCTAAAGGATTAGTTATAGTGAACGCGAATCTAATCATTTTAGGAATCGGTGAACATGAATAAATGAATTTGTGTATGCAATTGTCTATGTTTTTAAGGTGTAATTTATCTAAACCAAAGTACCTGAAGAGATTTGCTTTCTTGTTAGTTTATCGAGAGTTGTTAATTAATTGTTCGTTTGAGATTTATTAAATTACTTCTTTATTCTTTTCATATGACCTGTAACCTATAATCAAATATTTTAAATTAATTCACCACTGTTCCCTGTGATCGACACCCGACTTACCCAAGCTATACTGTAATCTGACTAGGTACACTGCCAATTAAGTGCATAGTTAGTCTAAGTTTGTTAGGATATAAAAATTAAAATTAGTGGGTAATTTCGTGCACATCAGTTTACGACCGTACACTCTTTTCGCAATAACCACAAAACCATAAACTCCCTAATGGAGTTTTCCTTGAACCCCAAACACTAGCCCTTCCCTACAACACTTAGATGCAATTCTTGAGACTTATAACACTTGTATAAGGTGTTTAGCATGTCCTAGGGTGTCTTGACTTTTTTTTATTAGTTGTTTAAATACTAATTGGATACATATATGTTATATTATATGTTAACTAGGATCATAGAGTGTGTTCAAGACTTCACTTGACACCTAGCAATCCTACATCTTGAGTTCATCCGTACCACTCACTACAGGTGAGTTCATACCCCTTAATCAATGGTTTAAAAGTTTTTAAATGCTTTTATGGGGGGGGGGGGAATACAAGTTGAATACTTATAGTTATTATATCAATCACATGTGATTAATAACTACAAAACCAATGATTTTCTTACTCTTCAAACTGTTTATCAAACTGTTTTGCTTCAAACTGTTTAGAAGCTCTTTTACTTATCAAACACTTTTACTTAAGCTCTTTTATACTTATTATCAAATGCATGCCTATGTATGTATAGTTATATAAGTAATGTTTAAAAGGCTTAGGAAGGCTAACTCACTTTATCTCCTTTTCCACGTTGGGATGTGGCTGTAAGGGCATCGGTTATCCGTTCGAAGGTTGTCTAAATATTAGTTATATACTATGTATACATATATAGACATAAAGGTTCTTCCATTCAATTGAATTCTCTTGGGTAGCAAGGGTATACTTCCATGTTCATACGTACCAGTTACACTACTAGTAAGCTACCATAGGGGTAGCACAGGAAGATAGAAATACTATTACTAGAACAATGAAACATAAAATGAGTTAGTTCATTCATGAGTCAGTACGAGTAGCACATACAATACATTACTATACATGCTAGATAGAGAGATAACATACATTATAGCTAGCACACGCAGAACATTATAGTACATACAGGCTAGATAGAGAAAGAGTACACTTACAGTTAGCACATTTATCACATGTACATTTATGCAGTTATGTGAACCATTAAGCGGGTCACGCCACTTCTTGCCATGACCGTTTTTGTATCCCGAATCTCCTTAATTGAGGAGCGTATGAGTTTGCATATAGATCTATACTGGATTAACTATCCTACACCTTGCTGCTCGCTACAGTGGGACTTGCAAGTCTACGGGTGCCAAATGTCATTTCTTACGGCGTCTTACATCGTCGTTTTGCTAGAGTCGGTAGCAGGATACAGGTCGATCACATGTTACTTTGGACACCTTTTGTTTTAAGGTAGTTAGTACAGCGGTAGTCACTTATTACAAATACTACGATACTATGATATTTTCCCATAACATTCACTTCGTGAATATTCACACGATGCACGATAATGTAAAAACTATATTTTTGGTAAATGATAGTCAGAATTGGGAAAACACACACTCTAACAAGAGACACACGCACAAACACTAGTTTCTTGGTAGAAGGCTACAGTTAGTAGGAAACATAGGGTTTTTAGGATAGTTCAAACATTTCACAAAACATTGTACAAAACATCTTACAAAACATCTTACAAATGCTTTCATACAAACACAGACATTAATATACTTATGATCTCAGCAGCTTTAAAGCTGATACTCGCTTTCAAAATAACTTGTATTCTCAGGTCACCAGTAGACAGGTACATGTGCCAGGTTTTGAGTAGATGGAGTTCGTCCAAGACTCGTCTTTTATTTTGATATGTATAATTTGGTGTCTATATAACTTGGTAGAACATACATGTATGAAATTATATTATTAATGAAATGGATGATGTTGTTGCTTGTTTACTATTATTCATTGTTGTGATATTGTACATGACGTCCTCCACCCCAGAACGTTTCTGTCATTCATGGTTTTAGGGTGTGACAGATTGGTATCAGAGCATTGTTTATAGCGAATTGAGTATATCAACCCATAAAAGATATACTAACTATAAATACATTGGGATTAAAATACTCTGACCAAGAGTTTATACTTTAAATATTTAAAATATTTAATTAAGTATATGTGCCTGCATTCATACTAATATCAATGTCACTAAGACAGTACAAAAGTATTACGATTGTTAGGCAACACAAGTAGACGTAGAGACATATAGTCAAAACTGGGAAGATATAGCCTGATCAACTATATTATTCGAGGGTTGACTAGCATGTGCCTAAGTGTAGTTTTGAGGTTGCAACAAGTCTAAAAACTTACCCACAATACCACAATGAGAACAATAGAACCTAAACATAAAATACTATAGGAGTATTTTGCATTACTATAAGTTACTTATGTGCTAGATTCTTATACCTCTCTTCTCGCGTAGATTTAATGGTTGGATTCCACATTCCCGGAGACCCGTACTATCCCCACCACGAAAATGCAGGATGGATGGAAGAAGAAACAGAAGATGATCACCCAATTCATTTGGATGATCATGAAGCTGAAGGCTTTTCTGATGGTTCTGACTCGGAGCCAGAAGTTAACAACCTGCCTCCAGCTGATCAAAACCCTCGTCCAGCATTTCAAGGACCCACACCTCTGTGGGCCACAAACTGGAATACATGGAGCCATGAACAGGGTCAACACATTCCCTACAATGGAGACAGAAGTTTCTACAACCTCACTGATGGAGGTTCTGCTAACAGAGTCCTACCCATCATGGTTCGTAGGATTTCTCGGAACACGATACTGGGTCAATCATCTATCAATCGAGTCTTGGAGATTGACGCCAACACTGGTGTTAACACTGTCCGCATTCGCCAACTAGAGTCTGCTCATGAAAGGGCTCTGGTTCACAATGCAGCTCTTCGGAGGGAACTCGCTGAAACCCAAGCTGAAGTCAGAGAACTTCGAGCTCAGCAAGCAAGATCTGACAGGCACATGAGGGACATAGAACGTCTTCTGTCGGGATCAAGAACTCACTCTGGTATTTCTCGTTGCCAATAGATTCTCATCAGCTTCTCTCTTTTGGATGTAACCTAGTTATGTAAAACCCTGGTCTAATTCCCTATCTTTGTAAATCGTAGGCATGTTAGGTCTTGGTTAGGTTGTAATTCTGTCAAAATTTTCCCATTTTGGTTGATGTAAGGCCTACTTCTGTTGGCCGTTTTTCCCGAACTTGTTACATCTGTAATTCCAGTAATATTGACAAGTACCTAATCTTATGGGAATTATTATCCAAATGTGATCATCTATTAGTTCTAGATTTCCATTCAATCGTATCGTTGGGCTATGGAGAGTTAGTCCATGAGTCATTCTCATCAATCCTTCCATTGAAATCTTATCAATGTTTTCATCTTCATAAACTATAGATCAAAGATGCCGCCTCGCAGAAATCCAAGGAGAAACCCTAATAACGAAACACCACCTCCTCCACCTCCTCAACCACCTACTCCTCAGTTCGACACGACAGCTCTAAATGCTGCCGTAGCTGCGGCTGTGGCTATAGCCATGGCTCAATATCATTTATCTGGTTCCACTGGAGGAGGAACCCCTGTCCTGTCAACTCATGGTGAAATCCGGTGCGCTTGAAAGAGTGCTCATACAAAGACTTCACCAACTGCAAGCCATTGTCCTTCAAGGGGACTGGTGGAGTCATTGCCCTCTTGCAATGGTTCGAGAAAACCGAATCGGTTTTCGAAATCTACTCTTGTCCTAAGGAGAGCAAGGTGAAGTTCGCTGCTTGCACCTTTGAAACGAAAGCCCTAACATGGTGGAATAGCCATGTTAAGTAGCTATCTCTTATAGTGGCTAATGCTATGGGTTGGGAATCATTGAAAGACCTCATGATTGAGGAGTACTGCCCGAGGGGCGAGATTCAGAAGCTAGAGGAAGAGCTATGGAGCCTAACCATGAAGGGCTCCAACGTAGTTGCCTACACCGCCAGGGTCTGTGAACTGGTGGCCCTCTGTCCCAACATGATTCCTTCAGAGGGAAAGAAAATCGAGAGATACATATGGGGGCTGGTGCTACCATACCAGGGAAATGTTTTGGCATCACACCCCACTACATTTGATAGTGCCAAGCGATTGGCACGTCGGCTCATAGACCATGGGGTTCGTACCCCGGCCGCAACAACTACCCTGGCCATCTCAGAACCTGCAAGAACCGCTGACTCCAAGTGGAAGTTTTGGGATGACAAGAAGAAGTCTAAGGATGCCAAAAAGTAGCAGGTCATGGCAGTACATGCTGCGATAGCACCTGCCGCTGTTGTTCCGGTAAAGCAGTACGCTGGAAGTTTGCCTAAGTGCAACAAGTGCAACTTCCATCACGTCGGCGCAGACCGGGAGATGCAGTGTCTAAACTGCAACGGGAAGGGGCACACAACCCGTTTCTGTAAAGCTCCGGTGAAGCCAATCAACCAAGCCCCAGGTGCTGGAGTGGGCCAAACTTGCTACGGATGTGGCGAGGTAGGCCACTTCAAGAGAAACTGCCCGAAGGCAGGGTTTGCAGGTGGAGCGAAAAGAGTTCTGGCCATAGGCCATGAGGAAGCGGTTGCCGACCCCACAGTGGTCACTGGTACGTTCCTCCTCGATAACTCTTATGCATGCATTCTATTTGATAGTGGAGCGGAGAGGAGTTTCGTGAACCAAAAATTTGCTCATTTACTTAAGCAAAAATCACGAGCACTTAATGAACCGTTCACTGTAGAAATGGCTAATGAAAGACAGAGAGCACTAGTAGTATATTCATAGGCTGTACCCTAACGTTAAATAGCCATTCATTTTCGATCGATCTCATGCCGGTCTCAATTAAAAGTTTCGACGTCATTATCGGCATGGATTGGTTGAGTCTTCATCGTGCCGATATCATGTGTTACGAAAAGGCTGTTCTCCTTAATCTGCTGTCTGGCAAAACCTTAGTAGTTTATGGCGACAAACTCGGCATGAACTTTTGTATCATCTCGAGCATTCAAGCTCAGAAATTCTTGCGAAAGGAATTTCGTGCATTCCTTGCTTATGTGGTTGATGTAAGCCAAAAAAACAAAGGAAATTCGGAACATTCTAGTAGTATGCGACTTTCCCAACATCTTTCCATAAGAACTCCCAGGACTACCTCCGCAACGTCAAGTCGAGTTCCGAATCGACTTAGTTCCAGGGGCTACGCCAGTAACCAAATCGCCCTATCGTCTAGCACCTGCAGAGATGCAGGACCTGTCCGGTCAACTTAACGAACTGCTAAGCAAGGGCTTTATAAGACCCAACTTCTCACCCTGGGGAGCTCCAGTCTTGTTTGTCAAGAAGAAAGACGGATCATTTCGTATGTGCATCGACTACAGGGAGCTCAACAAGCTGATGGTCAAAAATCGTTATCCGTTGCCTCGTATCGACGATTTATTTGACCAACTTCAAGGGGCGAACTGTTGGATTAATGTCTAAGTCCATAACTATATTTGGTATGTACTTGACCCGACCCGACATGGTCCATTTGGGTTGCACTTCACCGACACAATTATTCAGGATAATCTTTTGAGAATAGTATGTTTATGATTAATATTAATATATTATAAGTTCTAAGATATTATTATGGAATCATATTATTTAATTAGTATTGATCAAGAATTAATTTATAATTAATTAAGTGATCAAAAGGAACTAATTAAATATGGACTCTTATATATATATGGAATGGGCCAAGTTCATTTGGGTTAGGCTAAGCTTTCATGGATAGTCCATGGAGTGTTTAACCCATGGATCCTAAGAAATGAAAGGTCATGGGTATTAGGGTTTAACCCTAATCCTCCACACTATATAAAGATGTCCTTGGTTGGTGAAATTGGCACTAGTGTGGATACAATAAGAAGGGCTAGCCAATTTCACTAGAGAGAACCAAGAATCCATAAGTTGGAACCAAGTATCCATATTCTCTAAAGTCTTCCAAGGTGTTTTGGTGATTTGTGATTCCACTTGAGGCTTCCACACTATTGGGGCTAAGCTCTTAAATCTTGAAGACATCAAGCTACATCAAAAGGTATGTATTCTATCTTGTTACATTTATTGATTTGTATGCTAGATTAGGATAATACCTTGGAAGTTCTTATTTGCATGTATAATAGAGAAAACATAGATCCAAGGTATTTAGGGTTGCATGTACACTTAGGAGTGTTAGAATGCTCAAAACCCAACAATGGTATCAGAGCCTAGGCTTGTTTTCTTGTTATACCTGCAATAGAAGCTGAAAAAACGAATTTGTTGCTGTCTGATCATCAGACTCGGCGAGTCCATCAGGAGACTCGGCGAGTCCATGCCTAAAAAGTGATCAATTCGATCCAACTCGCTGAGTTGGTTCATGCACTCGACGAGTTGGACCCCCTGACAGCATATTTTCGAGGTTTTTGGCTAGAAATGGACTAGGAACATTACCCTAAGTTGTTTTGAACTTATAAACTTGTTTTTGATGTGGTAATGTTCATGCTAATCCATTTTCAAAGATAATTGTCAATAGATTCATGTTTTGTATTAGTTTAAGGTTTAGACTAATTACATGAAAAAGTTTGATTTGAATTATCTTGTTCTTATGAGTTGCTTAGATTAATAGATAAGTTGAGTGAAATAGTTGTTTTCAATCCAAATTAATCTAAGAGTTGATTCTAAAATGTGTTTTTGTAACTTGTCCTCAAGTTATTTGAAAAGTCACATTTAAGTTTCATAAAACTCATAAAAGTTGGCAATGGTTACAAAAGATGAAGAGTCTTGTCCTTTAGTTATGGAGGTTCAAGAGTCACTTCATTAATAAATAAATAAATAAAATATGTAACCATAATTAAATCCATAAGTTATAAAATAAAGAAAAGTTAATTCTTTTATTAGTTTAAAGTCTTCCATAACTTGTCCTCAAGTTATGGAACTTGAAGAGTTTTTGGATTAAAACTACTTTAAACACATAAGTTATGGAATTAATTAGTTTTGAATAGTTTCAAAACATGCCCTCAAGTTTTGGAATTTGAAAAGTTTTCAAGTATGAATACTTTAATTCCAAGTTAGCCCTTACAATTTTAAAGAGTTAAAATTCAACCCTTATACTTTATAATATTATAAGATAATATATATATATATATATATATATATATATATATATATATATATATATATGTATAAGAGTAAAGTCAGTCTTACCGCTAGTACGCCTCATTCACGAAGCCGGTCTATAAGGTGGGTATAAGGTTGTTGCCTATAAAATGGCAACTTAATGGGTGTCCACTCTCACCCACCGCTTGCTTGACTGGTGGAGGGTCGTTAGCCGAACGGGTTTGACAGGACTGTAATTCTCCCTTCATTAAAAGTATTAATGATAAATACTAAGTAACTAAACTCTTATAAATACCTAATCTTAGTTACTTAGGAAAATGTGAATAAGGTGCTAATCCATGAAATTACACTTTACACTTTGTCAAAGTCGTTAGTGGAGCGTGTGTGGTTAACCGGCACACTAACTTGGACTTAACAAGGTAGGTAAAGAGTGACTTAATATTTATCATAGTATCGATGGAGCATGTGTGGTTAACCGGCACATTGATTAAGGGGTAAACACTTAAGGGTACCAAGTAATTTGCATGGTTACTTCACACCTTGTTTTGTGATCCTCGGCATCCCAGTCACAAAACCTGAAGGGCACACTCGAGATTGAAAGATGCCATTGAACAGTTCAATGAATCTCAAAGATCTAGGAGTTTCAAAACCAATTAAAACCTAATAATACATTTCGTTTATCTTTGTGGAAATTGGTGAATCGTCATTCACCTACCTTCAAATATTTTATAGCTTGGATTACGGCATCCCTCTTCTAAGTTATAAAATAGTTTGTTGGGTCCTAGCCTTAATATTTCATATTGGGTGTCATATTAAGGACTTTAGATCAACTATCTTGAATATCTCCCAAAACGTGTCTAGTTTAGACATTTATGATCTTCCCAAATCTCTTGAAACAAGCTTTCCTAAATGAAGATGATGTCCCTTGGAAATCATACTTCTTTCACCTCCTTCAATTATTCTCCCTAACCCACAAGTTCTTGAAAAGTTTAACGTCACTCAAGCCTTATTGGCAAGGCAAGGTATAGGTGTGGTCACATCTTGGAGATGTAGTCACATATTGACAAGCCGGGAGAGTTGGGTGTCAAAGTCTTGAGAAAGTTGGTGGTTCAATCACTTTCTAAGTCACATAGTGTGTTCCTTTGGGACACCTATGAAACAGACTGTGACAAGACCCTTAATGATCTTATCTCTTGCTAGGATCAACTTCCTAAAACTTAATGGACATTGACAATGATGACATTGGATATCTAGTAAAGCATTCTCTTCCCAATGGAAAGGGATCGGCCATAGTCAACTCGGTTGACCAAATGGTAAAGAGAAAAGCTAAGTCTGTGATAGTCCTGTGTACCTTTATCAAAGGGTCCATATGTTTATATTGCCAAAGAAAGGGGCATTGGTTGCGAAGCTGCCAAATTTACCTAAGGATGTTAAAGTCAATAAGGTTGACTCTACTTGAGGTAAAGTCCACTATCTAACTCTGTTAAGTTTCTATTATGAGATTCTTGATACATGATGTGACTGGGTCACATGGTGATGTTTTAAGAATCAAAGAAAAGTGAAGAAACTTAAAGAAAGAATATGTTGAATCTGATCGCATAGATGGATTTCTATCGCGTAGTTTGAAGATCGGGTTCTTGAGCTACTTCTTAGGAGTTATGAGATATTGCTTAGGAATAGATAACAACACGTTTTCATATGGATTGTAAGGATAAGTTTTTCCGCAAAGTTTTAAAATAAAAAGAAAAATTTTTTGATTTTATTTTAAAAATATCCTTACAATGGCATTTGAGGAAAAATTGTTGCTTATATGATTCCATTAAGAGCAAGAGTGGAAATATGAAATTGATTCTTTCATTTGTGGTAATGTCTAAATTTACCAAATAAGGAAAGATTCTCATCACCCAAGTTTCATTTGGACCGGGACTTGGAATCATGCAAGTTGTATAGCATGATGAATGAGAACTTTCAAGTTTCGGTAAACTAAGACTAATTACTTGTTCACATGGATGTGTGAGTCAAGTAAAGGACTAAGGGATCGAGTACACATTCTTGTGCACTGATTAAGTCTACCACAAAAGTTTGATAAGACTATTCGTCATAGTTTACTAAAGCTCAGTAAATAAGATTATACTTACATGCTTAAGTGTAACTCTGAGACATTGGAAAAAGGTTCCAATGTAAGGCAGAGCGAATAAGAAGAATCAAATTAGGCAGAAGGATAAAAGTTTCTCAAATCTGAAAAGATGGGAGAGTACTTTAGTATCAGTTTTTGTGATCGTCTTAATGATTAAGAAACCATAGCACAATTAGTTCTCTAAGGAAGTCTTAGTGCATTCTTATGACTAAGAAGAGGGATCTTGAATTGTTGAAATGGTTAAATCAAGAAGATGAGTCATACTACAAGTATTAGAGTCATACTCCAAGATTGTAATTTGAGTGACATGTCTTAAAGAAGGTTTAAAACACTTGTCAAATGGAAGAGTAAAAGTTTTCTACTCTTGTACAATTGAAATTGGTAAGTTGTGATGTTTTGGATAAAACGAAGACCAACTAAGGCCAATTTTGTGAAGTGTTTGTCTTGATTAGAATCTACACTATCTCTTGGATATTTGACAAGGGAGTCTTATAGGTCAAGAGGACAGTGGGAGTCTTAAAGGTCTTGAAAGTCTCAAGAACTAATCAAGGATAAAACCTAAAGTTCTTCACTAGCACACGACTTAAGGTTTATAACCTATCGTGTTGACATATCTGTGCACATTCCAGTTAAAGTTGGCTTTGCGTATGAGTTCTTAGAGTTCTCAATGTGTTGCACAACAACTTGGAAGCAATGGCAGGCCCTTGAGCTGCCAGGTGGCAAGAAGTTAAGATTGAGTTCAATCCATATGAGTTTGGATTTGTCATAATCCTTGTCGTGTGACTATGATTTTGACAATTCACATGGATAAGAACACATACACCAGAAAATCTAAGTGTCATAAGGTTTCTCTCCGATTCATGAAAATGGTGGTGAGGAAACACTTTCACTAAGTAGATTTTAGCTAGATAGCAATTGTGATATTTGCATTCTCAAAGTCGTTAGTGGAGCGTGTGTGGTTTACCGGCACACTAACCTGGACTTGTGAGAAGTGGCAAAAAGGTCTAACCATTATGATTACGGCATCCCTCTTCATAATTGTTTAGACACACAAGTGTGCTATCTAAGGAAAGGTGTATGTTTTTGATAAATTTTTATCAAAGCAATCTAGTATCAGAAATCTGAACTTTGGTAAGAAAGTCAATAAAGTATTGATTTCTAGAAGTCGAGCTTTCTGAGTACATGTCAAAGCTAGTGGGAGCATAAGTGTTATGCTAATAATCATCATGTTAGTGGGAGCATGATAATTATGATAAGTATTGCAAGTTAGCAATGTTAATTATAGAAAACAAAAGTTTCAATTCGTGAGGTTGCAGGGGTTGGAAAAGTTGTTTTGCTATAATTAAGGGAGAGGAAATTATACTTCATCTCAAATCTATAAGCTTAGATCGTGAGGTTTTAATCATTTAGTCAAGGATATATATATGAATTTCATGTTGGAATGGCTCAACATAAGGAAATTATGTATATGGGTCCATTATTTGCGTTCTAAAATTCGATTATGATTACGGCATCCCTTTTCATAATCTGAATTATGAGAACTTGGCAAATAGAAATGGAAATGTTATAGCAAAAGACTGGTTTAGTCTTTATGTGAGACATCATGAATCGTGTCCCATATGCTTCGGATATAGGATCGATTACATGTGCTATATTCATCCTTTCTAAAATTTTCAAAATGCCTGGGGCATTAAGAAGGGAAAAGGCTTAGAACTGGATATGACTAAAAGGATTAAACAATTGTCGAGGACAATCTAAGGTTTACCAAAGATTGGTTGCTCAAGGACAGTTGGAAGTATAGTGATAATTATGGAAGGACCATATTGACATAATCTGTAAGGAGACAACTCTTGTTCAGAAGTGATAGTCAAAATGGAATCTGGAAATGTTTCAAAGTTAGAAATTTCAATCTGTGTAAGATTAAGGAAACTTAATGCAAGAAGGATATTTCCAAGGAGTTGATCTCCTTTGGAATACTCTGTAATGATTGTTGCCAAGTCTTTGTGAATTTGTGCATAATCGTTACAAGAGGATCAATGCATATAAGTTTAGAATCTAACAGATCTCAGTAAATGGCATGAATTTGGAATTCTTGCATTTGCAGTAAGGATTTGGGAGTGTGAAAAGAGAATCATTGAAGTTATGTTCAATTGATCTAGGTCACAAAGTAAAGATCATAGACAAACATAGTATGCATACTTGGTGTATGGCATGACTAATGTTTAGAAAACATAGTGTACATGCTTGGAGCATGGGACAACTATTGTTTTAAATTCAAGATTAAAGTTGATAGCTGAAATAGTAAACAATGAATAATGTGTAATCATATGGTGCTAAACAAAAGGTGTTTTATTTATATTCATAAGTTCTGAGACCATATTGGATTCAATTATTATTGTGTTTCACTTTGCATGTTTTGACTTCCCGAATAAACTAGTTTATTCTTCCGGAATGACTAAGTTATTCAAACCATCCACAGTCAGTCATATGTTGGAAGTAGATATGAATTAAGACTGTCATGGGTTGGCTTGTAGAGGTCTAAGGTGTTGGACAAAGGGATACAACACTCATGAGTGCTCATAAGTTCTGAGTATTGGATTCAAACCGCGCTCATTGGAATCACTTCATGGATTTTATCACGAGTGATCATGAGACGATAATATCTTATATTCTTCAAACCAAGAGATATGGGTTGTTACTATGAGTTGATTGTACATTGATTGCACGAAAATGCATTTGGTAACTCGGTGCTATAAAACGTGCCTTTGTGTATGATTCAACAAGTAGTAGAACAAGCCATATGAGTCAAAGTTTATCCATTCCTTTTACCTTCGGGATAAAAGCGATATCTGTGGGCCCCTCGATGATTTGATGATGACAAATGGAAGTGCTCGGTTGGGCCAGGAGTGATTTGATTTGTTCAATTAGTCAGTCGTCATAAATTGGAAATCGGGAAACAAAAAATGGACAGAGAGAATGATTATAATCCATGTCTCAGTCCATATGATATCTAGAATGGAGGAATATATGATCCATTATCTAATGGACAAGTTCGTCGACAAGATCAGAGTTCGACAGCGGCTTTAAGAGCTACGATTTCCAGTTAGGTTTGAAGTCATACGCAATAATAGTTTTAGACTTATCCAAGTGGGAGACTGTTGGATTAATGTCTAAGTCCATAACTATATTTGGTATGTACTTGACCCGACCTGGCATGGTCCATTTGGGTTGCACTTCACCGACACAATTATCTGGATAATCTTTTGAGAATAGTATGTTTATGATTAATATTAATATATTATAAGTTCTAATATATTATTATGGAATCATATTATTTAATTAGTATTGATCAAGAATTAATTTATAACTAATTAAGTGATCAAAAGGAACTAATTAAATATGGACTCTTATATATATGGAATGGGCCAAGTTCATTTGGGTTGGGCTAAGCTTTCATGGATAGTCCATGGAGTGTTTAACCCATGGATCCTAAGAAATGAAAGGTCATGGGTATTAGGGTTTAACCTTAATCCTCCACACTATATAAAGATGTCCTTGGTTGGTGAAATTGGCACTAGTGTGGATACACTAAGAAGGGCTAGCCAATTTCACTAGAGAGAACCAAGAATCCATAAGTTAGAACCAAGTATCCATATTCTCTAAAGTCTTCCAAGGTGTTTTGGTGATTTGTGATTCCACTTGAGGCTTCCACACTATTGGGGCTAAGCTCTTAAAGCTTGAAGACATCAAGCTACATCAAAAGGTATGTATTCTATCTTGTTACATTTATTGATTTGTATGCTAGATTAGGATAATACCTTGGAAGTTCTTATTTGCATGTATAATAGAGAAAACATAGATCCAAGGTATTTAGGGTTGCATGTACACTTAGGAGTGTTAGAATGCTCAAAACCCAACACGAACTTCTTTTCCAAAATCAAATTGAGATCCGGATATCACCAACTACGAGTGCTAGGGGAGGATGTTCCAAAGACAGCCTTCCGAACTCATTATGGGCACTACGAATTCGTAGTGATGCTGTTCGGATTGACAAACGCGCCCACAGTATTCATGGACTTAATGAATAGGGTGTGTTGTCCTTACTTGGATCAGTTCGTCATCGTCTTCTTTGATGACATACTTATCTACTCTCGAAGTAAGGAGGAGCATAGTCAACATCTGAGTCAAATCCTCGAAACATTACGTTTGGAGAAACTCTACGCGAAGTTCTCGAAATGCGAATTTTAGATTCGACGAGTCGAATTCTTAGGGCACATGGTTAGCGAAGAGGGTATGCACGTGGACCCTTCCAAAATCAAGGCCATTGAGAACTGGTCAACACTGAAGACGCCTACAAAAATTCGTCAATTTCTAGGCCTCGTTGGCTACTATCGCAGGTTCATTCAGAACTTCTCCCGCATAGTGAAACCTCTTACAACACTGACCCAGAAGGGCGTGGCCTTTGACTGGGAAGAGAAGTAGGAAATAGCATTTCAAACGCTCATACGAGCCTTATGCACCGCACCAATACTATCCCTTCCTGAAGGAATAGAAGACTTCGTCGTCTATTGCGATGTGTTCTGATGCAGCGAGGTAAGGTCATCGCCTATTCATTGAGACAGCTAAAGACACATGAGGTCAACTACACGACCCATGATCTTGAACTAGGAGCAGTTGTGTTTGCTCTGAAGATCTGGAGACATTACCTATACGGAACGAAAAGCACTATCTTTATAGGCCACAAGAGCTTACAACACATATTCGACAAGAAGGAGCTCAACATGAGACAACGACGGTGGGTCGAGCTACTCAGTGATTACGAATGCGAAATTCGTTATCATCCGGGTAAAGCCAACATAGTAGCTGACGCCCTGAGTTGGAAGGAATATTCTGGTCGTAGAGTCAAATCATTGACTATGACTATCCATTCATACTTGTCCACACAAATTAAGGCAACTCAGCTCCACGCTTTGAAGCCTGAAAATGTGGCGGGTGAATCCCTAAGAGGGATGGATAAGAACTTAGAGGTTAAGGGTGGCAAAGCTTATTATTTCATGGACCGGATCTGGACCCCGAAACTCGGTGGTTTCAGAGACTTGGTCATGAATGAGGCGCACATCACTCGTTATTCCGTGCACCCGGGATCAGATAAGATGTATCTGGATCTCAAAAAGTTATACTGGTGGCCTAACATGATAGCAGAGATTGCTACTGTAACACCGTGATTTCCAAAAACAAAATTTTTATTTAAATAATCAATTTAATATTAAAACACTTGTTTAAAATCTTATTCACATTCGAATTACAAAACATAGTTTCATTTTCGTTATAATAGAAGACCAGGATCCTCCAAAACACAACTCTTTCTTCGGTGTGTACAATCGAACCGTTGCCATCCCGCGTTACTGTAAGATCCTGAAACAACATAACATAAACAACGTAAGCACGAAGCTTAGTGAGTTCCCCAATATACCTTACGCACATACGCCTTCCGGCCCGGACCTTCCGGTCCACATAACATTGCCTTCCGGTCCGTAACATAATCGCCTTCCGGCCCATAACCGTATAAAACATAACACATGTAACAAAACGCACATAACACATAATTCATACATCATACCGTTCTTCCTATCACATGAAGTCTCGCCTTCCGGCCCGTATAAGTATACATCATATATAAGCATACATCACATATAAAGCATCTACCTCTCTAGCCATAGCATAAGTATAACACATACGACCTTCCGGTCTCACAATCAAACCCTTCCGGGTAAGGTATAGTGAGAAGACTCACCTTGCGGACACTGGAAGATAGCAACTCCTGAAATCCCTTGCACTTGATCCTCCGAGCTACAAGCTCCCTGAAACATCATATATCCCTTATTAATACTTCTATCTCCCACGTTAACTGACCCTAAGAAATCACATCGGTCAACTCTGGTCAACAGACCATTGTCAGCTCGACTGGACTCGGCGAGTTCCCTGGCGACTCGGCGAGTCTGGTCGTCCTTCAATCCTCTCAGATTCCCCTTCTACTCGTCGAGTATCCTCTTTGACTCGACGAGTCACTCCTGGAAGAATCGCGGGGCCACCCCGACTCCACTCGCCGAGTCTGAAGAACAACTCGACGAGTCCCAGTAAATCTTCAAGCTACTCGCCGAGTCTGATCATCCGACTCGGCGAGTCCACGCCATGCAGTCGATCAAACTGCTTCCTGAGATACATATTTTCCCGAATATACAACATAGGACCTTCTGGACCTCTAAGGGTCCTAATACAAGGTTATAAACATTGGATAACGACACAACAATCCCTCTAATCTCCAAATGGGTTTCATAAACCCTCAATTCGTGTACACATCAAAATAACAGGAAAGATCCGAAACATAACCTGAAAACGTACTCTCTGCGTCCCCAAACCTCAGAACTCGATCCCCTTGATCTTCCTTTGGCCAAAATCCTTCCTCTTCTTGCACCACAATTCCTTCAAAGTCACCAATGGCCTTCAAGCTTGCTCTAGCCGCTCCAGTCGCCTAGGGTTCTTCCCAATCGATCCAAAGTCATGAAATGACGGCATAATAACCCTTATATACGACCCAATACTGAACGGCTAGGGTTTTCCACTGAACAACGTCGACTCGCCGAGTCCATACCTGGACTCGTCGAGTCCAGTCGCGAACCCGCGACCCAAGCTGCGACCCCACTCGGCGAGTCTGGCTCCAACTCGCCGAGTCTCCCCTTAAAAACACCCAAAAATGCAATTAGATAATACTTGAGATTTTGGGCTGTTACAATTCTCCCCCACTAGAATTTGACTTCGCCCTCGAAGTCTCACTCTGAAAATAGTTCTGGCTGCTGCTCCCGCATCTCACGATTCGGCTTCCCTAGACACAACCGATCTCTCCCGAGGCCGCTACTGAACCAATACCAGAGGTACCTCCTTGTTCCTCAGAACCTTGATCTCCCGATCTCCGACGGCCACCGGCCTCTCGATGTAACACAGGCTCGTATCCACCTAATCGTTCTCTAGTAGAACCACTGCTGACTCATCCGCTATACACCTCTTCAATTGCGACACACACAAGTGTCATGGATCCGTCCCAATTCCGTTGACAGCTCCAACGATAGGTCACCCTTCCTACCTTCGTACCTTCACGAAAGATCCAACATACCGGGGCCCCCCATTTACCCCTCTTCCTAAATTGAAACACCCCGACAGAAATGCGAGGTCGCCGACCTGGATCACATGCTTGCAGCGGCGTCTGACTACATAACCTTCCTGTTAACTCTAGCCGTTCACCAACTCTCTTTAATCTGCTGAGTCTGCTTTGTCAACTAAAGTACGAACTCTGAACTGCTCATCACTCTCTGTAATCGGAAATTACCCAAGATGCACTCTGCTCCAAATCTCAACGATCACTCAACCCATAAGGGTTAGGAAACCCTGAACCACCGGATCCCCGATCCAAAGCCCACTTTGCCCATTCCGGACCGACTGAGAGATCCGTTCTCCCTCTCAGATCAACTCTCACAAGTTCCCTCTTGCTATCACATACACATACTGAACTAGTCCCAACACTCGCAGGTTGAAAAACCCGATTCACTGATGATATCCTCGAACATCTCCCAAGACGAACCACTAATATCCGTCCTATACCCTGATTAGAGTCACACTGAGAATTCAAGATTCTCTATTCCCTTGCATCCTTTCTGAGTCTCGTCAGTCATCTCAACCCGGATGGGTTCCTACTTCACTGCCGCAAACACGATGCTCGAAACCATACTTGAAATACTCTAACCATAATTCTGCTCTGCAGCTTTCACTTTCGTGAACTTGCACCCCTTCGGAGTTACACACCTTCCTCTTTTCCTTTTTCCAAGGAGCCCTCTTGGCCACAATGCCACTCCAACCGGTGCCACGGTGCTCGCCCCAAGCGACACCACCCTTTTTGCGTAACCGCTATCCACATGCTCTGGTTCTCATTGCAGGGCTCTGAATCTCATGCACTCCCTCCACTCATCAAAATCACTGCCTCAGCTAAACAAGATCACCAATCCCGGGGCCCGACCTTCCAATGCCATCACACTGCAACATACACAATCCGCAATCTCAAACTGATCCAGCAATACCAACAGAGTCTCCAGCATGACTGGACCGACTCTCATAACACATACTAGCTACTCGAGGCTATGTCTCTGTGGGTCCGTACACCCAACTCTGCGAACCCTCGGTTCTAACTCTGGAACCTTCCAGTTCCCGCTCTAGAAACATGCACCACATAATCCCGTGGGATTAATGCAGTACAACCCATCACGTATCTTAAACATACCAATACTCTGATCACATAGCCCCGGTCACTTACTCAAGCTTGATCCTGACCTTCTCTCAGGCCTCCACAATAGAATGCCCTAGGTCTGTATCCCGCTCTGCATACCCGACACTCGCTCTCGTCGGCCTATACTCTGCGCTGACAACCACTGTTGAATCCCAACAGCTAAGCACCCTCACATACTCATCGATCTCCCGGAGAATTTTCTAATTCTCCCCCGCTAAAACACTGACTAACTGCCACCGATCGTCATTAACGACTTTACCGAACAATCCTGTACAAAGAGGACAATTACACACTGACTGCTTCCCACAAGCACAAGCAACCCCCAGCAAAACACACATCCTCCCTGATCAACCCACTCACAAGAATCTAGTCCTTCAATCATCCACTCCACGACTGTAGATGCTACCCGACAATCAACCCAGTGCCGCATCTCCCCTAACAACCCCCACGAACGATAACCAAAGGAATCCTCGACAATAACCCATAATCAACTCACAATCTGCCCAAAGGATGAACACCACATCGAAAACCGCACCAGACTACTGACACTAAGACACCAATTATAACCACACCCAACCATCAGGTAATAACGAATGCCCAAGCGAAAACCTGAAGCACCAATCCATAACCATGCCAGACCCGCGAAACAACGAATACCGCATCGAAATCCATACAAGATACCAGCACAAACAATACGCCAAATCAATGCAAGACAATTAAGACATCATGAAAGCATCATACCCGCAGCTGTCTCCGGCACTGCTCCGTCTCCCTCTGTCGCACGCAGATAAACACGACCCTGAGCCCTCTGGGGCTCCGCTTCATCCTGTCCTCCTCAAATCCCGAATTGGCACTGACTGCCAACAATCCCGTGCACAGTGCCCCTCCTTTCCGCACTTGCGGCATGCACCACCGGACCCGCAAGCCCCGATGTAACCCCTTTTTACTCGATCATCGACACCCATGGTCTCATGCTTTCCTACTGCATCTCTATACTCCACTTATTACTACTCCTGACAATTCTTGCTTTCTTACATACTGCACCCGGTTCTCCCCCCACTAGGGTTCGAACCAACACCAATTAGTATACAATCATCCCACGACTATCTTTCACCAGCGAAATCGTACCTGCCCCAGTAAAGTGCTGTGCAACACCCGATAGTCCCTCCCCTCATGACGTCAATCAATCCCCTATACTCTGAACCTCTAGCTAACTCTCCAGGAACTTCTCATCACGGCTGTCTCTAATCGTTCCAAATCCCATACTGATCTAATACTAAGCACCTGCACCGCTTGATAACATATCTGGCTCGTAGACCGCACCGCAGCATCATCGTTCCTCTCATCTCAACTCATCAATCCGTATCCAACGCCGGATTTGTCCCAAGAACAGGGACTTATTCTCAACATAGACGACAACTCTCCGCACTGCAAAACTCGTCTGAACTCTTCACTGCTACCACTATAACCCAACCTGTTATTCTCAATTAGGTGGGGTGTGGTTCTCGACTACTTCAGCCCCAACTGACTGTCTGTTCACGGTAAATCCCGGTCTCGCGGTACATCCGCCACCTGTTGCTCTGAGGGAAGTCATTATCGATAATTACCTGCAGGGCGTACTTCCAAATCCAGAACTGAAACACCAGGCCTCTCGCGTCTTGCACCCGAGAATAAATGACACTACCCACCCAAAAAGTGACCTCTCCTCTGTCGCCTGATTGCTCGACTCAACTGAAATTCTCCCCTGTCTTTGACTCTTACCAAAATACTCTGATAGGCACTTGCATTTCCCTTCGAGGAACGCCTCTCCGTACTCAATCATGGTCTACAGGCCTGAAACCCATAGCGTCCAATCTCTACCTCATCGGTCATAACCGAATAACAAGATAGCCACAAGCATCATCCACTACGAACCATGGTACTCATCCCATGACATCCCTCCTAAACATGCTTCAGTGTATGGTACCTGAACCATAGCACCACTCCTCAATCTGCTCCAATGTATAGCACTCGGACCACAACATCTATCTCAATCTGTTCCGATGTATGGTGCCCGGACCATAACATCACTCTGTATCCGCCCCGATGTATGGTATCCGAACCATAACATCACCCCTCAATCTGTTCCTTAGGACCTTTAGGATGCCCCCTGTATCAAGTATGGGTCCTCTGCTTTCAGTAGTACGGGCCCATACTACCTGCCACATCTACCCATACTTTCCACACGGACCATCCCAGAGTTCCTAAGTAGCTGATAAACCTGCTCTTTCTCACCAATCCCATCTTGCATGCTCGCTCCCCAGCGAAATCCTCTACTCTACCCGCGCACCCATCTTAGCTAGGTTTAATCTCTAGCCCATTCCGCCGTCCTCCCACTTCTTTGCTATCAGCTGCTGAAGAGCTCCTAATGATGCCAAACATCTACCTCCTGAGTATCGTCATACTCACTTAGTAGCTGTCTCCCATCATCGAGAACTCCACAAAGCACGAAGCAAGCAGCATTCGAGCATCGAAGCATACATAGGACTCCCTAGCTGTGATAGCTCCACCTTCTCGGCTCATCCTCGGAAGTACCACTGTACTCTGTAGCTCTACCCCTCGTGCGTTCTAACTAGATACTCTCACTCATCACATACGCACAAAAGCATAACGCACATATAACAGCAAACCCTAGACTAAGGCATCACAAATCAGGCCACTCTAGTCCTAAGATGTGAAATACTTAGCCTGTCTCTAGCATGCGATAATGTCTCATAAAGTGCATAATAGATATTTCATAATACAAAAGTAAAGGTATTTTGGGAAATCACCGTTTGGCTCTGGCTGATTGTACACACTGCTCTTTCTTGCTTTCTCTTTGAACTCTTATTCACTTTAGAAAACTATTTATTTGAAAACTTTTTCTTAATTCCTCAGTTTGAGTCCAGACTCACCTGTAGGCGCGTACGAATCCCTCAAACCAAGGCTCTGATACCAATTTGTAACACCGTGATTTCCAAAAACAAAATTTTTATTTAAATAATCAATTTAATATTAAAACACTTGTTTAAAATCTTATTCACATTCGAATTACAAAACATAGTTTCATTTTCGTTATAATAGAAGACCAGGATCCTCCAAAACACAACTCTTTCTTCGGTGTGTACAATCGAACCGTTGCCATCCCGCGTTACTGTAAGATCCTGAAACAACATAACATAAACAACGTAAGCACGAAGCTTAGTGAGTTCCCCAATATACCTTACGCACATACGCCTTCCGGCCCGGACCTTCCGGTCCACATAACATTGCCTTCCGGCCCGTAACATAATCGCCTTCCGGCCCATAACCGTATAAAACATAACACATGTAACAAAACGCACATAACACATAAGTCATACATCATACCGTTCTTCCTATCACATGAAGTCTCGCCTTCCGGCCCGTATAAGTATACATCATATATAAGCATACATCACATATAAAGCATCTACCTCTCTAGCCATAGCATAAGTATAACACATACGACCTTCCGGTCTCACAATCAAACCCTTCCGGGTAAGGTATAGTGAGAAGACTCACCTTGCGGACACTGGAAGATAGCAACTCCTGAAATCCCTTGCACTTGATCCTCCGAGCTACAAGCTCCCTGAAACATCATATATCCCTTATTAATACTTCTATCTCCCACGTTAACTGACCCTAAGAAATCACATCGGTCAACTCTGGTCAACAGACCATTGTCAGCTCGACTGGACTCGGCGAGTTCCCTGGCGACTCGGCGAGTCTGGTCGTCCTTCAATCCTCTCAGATTCCCCTTCTACTCGTCGAGTATCCTCTTTGACTCGACGAGTCACTCCTGGAAGAATCGCGGGGCCACCCCGACTCCACTCGCCGAGTCTGAAGAACAACTCGGCGAGTCCCAGTAAATCTTCAAGCTACTCGCCGAGTCTGATCATCCGACTCGGCGAGTCCACGCCATGCAGTCGATCAAACTGCTTCCTGAGATACATATTTTCCCAAATATACAACATAGGACCTTCTGGACCTCTAAGGGTCCTAATACAAGGTTATAAACATTGGATAACGACACAACAATCCCTCTAATCTCCAAATGGGTTTCATAAACCCTCAATTCATGTACACATCAAAATAACAGGAAAGATCCGAAACATAACCTGAAAACGTACTCTCTGCGTCCCCAAACCTCAGAACTCGATCCCCTTGATCTTCCTTTGGCCAAAATCCTTCCTCTTCTTGCACCACAATTCCTTCAAAGTCACCAATGGCCTTCAAGCTTGCTCTAGCCGCTCCAGTCGCCTAGGGTTCTTCCCAATCGATCCAAAGTCATGAAATGACGGCATAATAACCCTTATATACGACCCAATACTGAACGGCTAGGGTTTTCCACTGAACAACGTCGACTCGCCGAGTCCATACCTGGACTCGTCGAGTCCAGTCGCGAACCCGCGACCCAAGCTGCGACCCCACTCGGCGAGTCTGGCTCCAACTCGCCGAGTCTCCCCTTAAAAACACCCAAAAATGCAATTAGATAATACTTGAGATTTTGGGCTGTTACAGCTACCTTCGTGAGTAAATGGCTTACTTGCGCAAAGGTCAAGGTCGAATACCAGAAACCCTCCGGTCTATTACAACAGCCTGAGATACCGGAATGTAAGTGGGAACGGATAACTATGGATTTCATAACCAAGTTGCCCAAGACAACGGGTGGACTTGATACCATATGGGTCATCGTCGAACGATTGACCAAGTCTGCACACTTCCTGTCGATCAAAGAAACAGACAAGATGGAGAAACTTACAAGGACTTACATTAGAGAGATTGTACGACTGCACGGTGTTCCTTTATCCATTATCTCGGACAGAGATAATGGATTCACTTCGAGATTCTGGCAGTCATTACAAAGTTCCCTAGGAACTAGGCTGGACATGAGTACAACCTACCATCCACTGACCGACGGACAAAGTGAGAGAACTATCCAAACCTTGGAAGATATGTTGCGAGCCTGTGTGATCGACTTCAGGAAAGCATGTGATACTCATTTACCCCTTGTCGAATTTTCCTACAACAACAGTTATCACACGAGCATAAAGGCTGCTCCATTCGAGGCCCTCTATGGCCGAAAGTGTAGATCTCCTCTATGTTGGGCTGAGGTGGGTGATACCCAGTTAGCTAAAGGATGAATTCCTGAAAGCACTCTCACGGGTCCGGAGATCATACGGGAAACGACGGAGAAGATCGTTCAAATCCGTGAATGATTGAAAGCCTCTAGAGACCGACTGAAAAGCTACGCTGATAAACGTAGGAAACCGTAACGAACTTGAAAAAGTGGCTGTCCGATGAGACTCTTGTTATTCCAATCAACGAGATTGAGATCAACGAGAGCCTCAACTTCGTGGAGGAACCAGTAGAGATCATGGACCGAGAGGTCAAACAAACGAAACAAAGCCGTATCCCGATAGTGAAGGTTTGCTGGAACGCCAAGCGAGGACCGGAATTCACTTGGGAGCGTGAGGATCAGATGAAACTGAAATATCCTTGTCTTTTTACTTAGTTATTTGTAACCACTTATTTGCTTAAATTCTAATTTTGGGATGAAATCCCTTCTAAGGAGGGGATGATGTGACAACCCGAAATCTTCAGTCGATAAAACCCTAAAGTCAATCATTTCAAATTATAAGTCAAGTTCACTTTTATTTGTTTTTAGAAAATTTAAAGTTCGTTTGATTATTTTAATAATTAATATTTAAACGAACGGGTGAAAGGAAATGCCGTCTTGGGTCTTGAAATTTCAAAACCGCAAGTATCACGTAGTTAAGAAAGTCACGGCCAAACTTTTATGTTTGGGCCAAAAATTTCTCCAAAAACCGTAAACTCGTGCCTTAAGCATGAGTTTACTCCCCAAAGTGCCTCATTTCTTTCTTGCAATCTCAAGAGTAAACTCCAAACACTCTCAAGTATCATCCAAAAAGATTTTCAAGATCTTCAATCTAGTAAGTGATTCTAGCTTTCTTAAGTGATTATATGCTTTGATCTAGTGTTTTAACACACTTCTAACCGTGAAATCATTCCAAAAGGTTGATTCTTCCTTTTCACCAAGAACACCAAGAACACACACTAGTGTTCTTGGACTTTTAGCTCCTTTCAAGCTTCCACATAGTAAGTACTTCTGTCCTAGAGTCTTATAAAGCTTGCTATACATCTTTACATCAAGGAAATCACCCAAGAACACCAAGAATTAGGTGTTCACAGTTCAAGAAGTTCTTGAACCGTAAACACCAAGTTAAGGTGCCTTAGGGTGCTTTAGTCCTAGGGTGTCTTGACTTTGTTTATTAGTTGTTTAAAGACTAATTGGATACATATATATGTGATATTATTTGTTAACTAGGATCATAAAGTGTGTTCAAGACTTCACTTGACACCTAGCAATCCTACATCTTGAGTTCATCCGTACCACTCACTACAGATGAGTTCATACCCCTTAATCAATGGTTTAACAGTTTTAAATGCTTTTATGGGGGGGGGGGGTGGGGAATACAAGTTGAGTACTTATAGTTATTATATCAATCACATGTGATTAATAACTACAAAACCAGTGATTTTCTTACTGTTCAAACTGTTTATTAAACTGTTTTGCTTCAAACTGTTTAGAAGCTCTTTTACTTATCAAACACTTTTACTTAAGCTCTTTTATACTTATTATCAAATGCATGCCTATGTATGTATATTTATATAATTAATGTTTAAAAGGCTTAGGAAGGCCAACTCGCTTTATCTCCTTTTCCTCGTTGGGATCTGGCTGTAAGGGCGTCGGTTATCCGTCTGAAGGTCGTCTAAATATTAGTTATATACTATGTATACGTATATAGACATAAAGGTTCTTCCAGTCAATTGAATACTCTTAGGTAGCAAGGGTATACTTCCATGTTCATACGTACCAGTTACATTACTAGTAAGCTACCATAGGGGTAGTACAGGAAGATAGAAATACTATTACTAGAACAATGAAACATAAAATGAGTTAGTTCATTCATGAGTAAGTACGAGTAGCACATACAATACATTACTATACATGCTAGATAGAGAGATAACATACATTATAGCTAGCACACGCAGAACATTACAGTACATACAGGCTAGACAGAGAAAGAGTACACTTACAGTTAGCACATTTATCACATGTACATTTTGCAGTTATGTGAACCATTAAGCGGGTCACGCCACTTCCTGCCATGACCGTTTTTGTATCCCGAATCTCCTTAATTGAGGAGCGTATGAGTTTGCATATAGATCTATACTGGATTGACTATCCTACACCTTGCTGCTCGCTACAGTGGGACTTGCAAGTCTACGGGTGCCAAATGTCATTTCTTACGGCGTCTTACATCGTCGTTTTGCTAGAGTCGGTAGCAGGATACAGGTCGATCACATGTTACTTTGGACACCTTTTGTTTTAAGGTAGTTAGTACAATGGTAGTCACTTATTACAAATACTACGATACTATGATATTTTCCCATAACATTCACTTCGTGAATATTCACATGATGCATGGTAATGTAAAAACTATATTTTTGGTAAATGATAGTCAGAATTGGGAAAACACACACTCTAACAAGAGACACACGCACAGACACTAGGTGCCTTGGTAGAAGGCTACAGTTAGTAGGAAACATAGGGTTTTCTAGGAGAGTTCAAACATTTCACAAAACATTGTACAAAACATCTTACAAATGCTTTCATACAAACATAAACATTAGTATACTTATGATCTTACCAGCTTTAAAGCTGATACTCGCTTTCAAAATAACTTGTATTCTCAGGTCACCAGTAGACAGGTACAAGTGCCAGGTTTTGAGAAGATGGAGTTCGTCCAAGACTCGTCTTTTATTTTGATATGTATAATTTGGTGTCTATATAACTTGGCAGAACACACATGTATGAAATTATATTATTAATGAAATGGATGATGTTGTTGCTTGTTTACTATTATTCATTGTTGTGATACTGTACATGACGTCCTCCGCCCCAGAACGTTTCCACCGTTCATGGTTTTGGGGTGTGACAATTGGGATCTCGAGTTGCTCTCAGCACAACTTATCATCCCCAGATAGACGGTCAGATGGAAAGAACAATCCAAATAGTAGAAGATATGCTTCGTGCATGTATCTTGGAGTTCGGTGGTAAATGGGATCAGTACTTACCTCTTGTCGAATTTTCATACAATAACAGTTATCACACTTCAATAAAAATGCCACTATATGAAGCACTATATGGAAGCAAATGTCGTACTCCATTATGTTGGCGTGATGTAGGACAGAAAATCCTTGGAGGCCCTGAAATGATTTAAGACATTACTGATAAGATTCAAATTATACGAGAAAGAATAAAAGCGGCCTAGGATCGACAAAAGTCCTATACAGAAAAGAGAAGACGACCAATTGAATTCCAGGTGGGTGATTATGTAATGCTGAAGGTATCCCCATGGAAAGTGCTTATGCGATTTGGAAAGAATGGAAAACTAAGCCCTAGATTTGTTGGTCCTTTCAAAATCGCTCAGAGAATTGGTAAACAAGCATACTGCTTGGAATTTCCTGAAGATTTGGCAGGTATTCATGATGTGTTTCATGTCAGTTATCTACGCAAATGCTTGAGCATATATGATGAAACGGTCCCGTTATCCGAGGTGAAAGTGGATAATAAGTTAAGATATGTAGAAGAACCTGAAAAGATCGTAAATGAAAGAACGACGGAATTGTGTAATAAAGAAGTGGAGTTGGTTCTTTTCAAGTGGAAACACCATCGAGGCCCAAGTTATACACGGGAGAATAAGAATGATATAAGAACGAAATATCCCCATTTATTTTAATCGATGTAATTTCGAGGACGAAATCCCCAAAAGGAGGAGGTATTTGTAACATACACATTTTGAAATCGTGTTTTGTAAATTTAAAGTGAATAATATTATGAAATATTATATAATTTTGAATGTTGAGTTCTAACAAGATAGTTTTTACTAGATTTGAAGTAAAACTATGTTCAAAATCACTCGGAAAATGTTGGAAGTCTTATGAGATTCTAGTCAAAGGTTAAATATTGAAAATTAATGAAAATATAAAATTTAAAATAAGTAAAAATTTTAATTATATAAAGTTGAAGATAATTTTATTAGAAGCATTTACGCGAAAACCTCATCGAAATCCAAGTTATAACGAAGAAGTTATGACCAATCGAAGATTAGCGATAAAAACCGGCAAAAATTATTCAGCGTAAAAAGTGAGTTTTCGATAAACTACTTTTTGGCCTTAATGATCTAAACGAAAGCCGTAGTATTCGTTGAACCGTGAATTTCCATAAAAAGAACGTCCAAATCTGACTTCGTTTGAGGAAGTTATGATTAATTCTAAGTTTCGGATTAGCAGTAGACAGCTAAAAACTCGAAATAAAGATCGAGCGATATTTAGCCGAAACAACCTAAAAGAGAACAGAAGATCTCGTCAATAATAGTACAACGGTAAAAAGACAGATGAAAACGGACATCGGATGAAAAAGTTATTAATTTTTAACGGATTTTCCTGTTCCGGTATGTTAAAAATAATAATATTACAAATAAACTCAAAATTAGCCGACGAAGTCTAAACGAAAGTTGTAGAATATATTCTCGCCTACGCGTGCATATAAAGAACGTCAAAAACGGAGCTCGTATATGAAAGTTATGGATCTTAGAAGTTCGGGGCTCAAAAACAAAGAAATTTCGCATGGATAAGTTCGGCCACGTCGCCCTCGCATGCGAGCTGCCCCGTGTCCGATGTGTGTCGCGTTCTTCTCAAGTCTGAGGTTCGGTCAAATCAGCTAATGATGCTTGTGGCTTCGGTGGAGAGCCCTCGCATCCGACGCGTGTCGCCACATGTCTCGCCTCGCATCCGATGTCCGAGCCTCGCTGGTGCTGCCGCGTGTCCCTTCTTTCGGCCGGAGCTCCGAACCTCGCACCTATATAAAGGGGGTGCGAGACCTCCCCGGTAATTTTGGAATTTTGCCACTTTATCACCCCTAATTTCATATTTTTGCTATTTCAACTTTCCCCGAAGCCCGAGATCATTTCCATCACCCGAAATACATTCCGAAGTGTCTGAAGAGCCCAAGAAATTTATCTTTTCGGTTTTGAGGCCCAACCCTCGCAGAGTCCGGTTTTCAATAAATCTCCCGGTTTTTATTGAAGAAAGCTATTTATAGGAACGAAGTGCTGCCAAAATTAGTATTTTAACCCCCGGTTAATTCACGGTGAGTTCAATATATAGGAAAAATTGTATGTTATTTGTTATATGTGCTATGTGCTTTTCAGTTTTATTATTCCGGATTATTTTCCCGTGTTATTTTTATTCGTTATTTTGATAGCAAAGTAATATCGTTGACCATGTGATCAGTGAAATGACTTAGATTCACATTGGTACTGGTACGTAGCCTCTGGCCATGTAGAGCATGTCTCCGTAAGAGAATGAATTCTAGTCTATGACATTGGCAGAAGGTTAGATAGGGCTGAAAGCCTGAAATCTACCAAAATGTTTAATCAGAAATTGTATGTATTCTGTGCCATTTGGGCCGAAGCTTTATTGATGTATATCAAGTATTGAAATTGTTATGTCTTATCGATTGTATATCTTTGAATCAAGTCATTGATTGTTATGGAAAGCTTGTCACATGATTTCACACATGCCTTTGTTGTTCCTCTTTTCTTCTGCCATATTGATGTATATATATGGCATAACATTATATTGTATCTATTATTGAACTCACTAAGCATTTTCGCTGACCCTTGTCAATGTTTTAATATATTGTAGGCAATAAGTATCCAATATAGCTATATACTGTTGGAAGAATTAGAATAGTTTATACTATTACTTTTGTATTTAAGTTTTAGTATGTATAAAATTACAATATACTAGGTAGTTTTGTAATAAAATTAAACTTAGTCGGGTTGTATCCAGTCTTTTGTAATAAGACCATCATTGTATAATATAATATGATTATGAATATGCAAGTAGCATGTTTTGGAGTAATAAATTTTCTAGTATGAAAGTGTGGGTCTTTCATTTATTATAAGTTCATAACAACAATACTTAAATTAAACATAAGCAATATTTAAAGTAGGGTAGGCGTATCTTACTGAAAGCGGGTTAAACCGGGCTCCGCTGGAGCAGCGCTTCTGAGCCGAAAAGCTCTTTTTCTAAGAGCCTTCGGGCTCTCCGAGGCTTTCTTCTAGTGCTAGGGAAGTTTCCTACACTTTAGTGAAGTTTATGGAGGCTAGAGAGAGAGAGAGTACAGAGAGAAAGAAGGAGTGGAAAGTGTGAGAAGTGAAGGCACCTTCACACTTCTATTTATAGCTGAATTTTGGCTCAACTCAACTAGTTTTGGGCCTCCAACTTGTCGAGTAGGTATCTAGTGTCACCATTATGGTGGATGAAAAGTAGTGGCCTATATTGTGCCACGTCACCCATTTTGCAACAACACACTGCTGACTTCTAAACCTCGTAACTTTCGCATATGAGCACCATTTTCAACGTTCTTTATATCCATGCGTAAGTTTTGACAATATCTATAACTATTCACTTTACCCGATCGGCTAATTTGTAACACCGTGAATTTTTAAACCAAAATTTCATTTTAAAAACAAATAAAGCTCATATTATATTTCTCAAAAACACAATAGTCTCAAATGTCAACACAATTCCACCAAATAAAAGTCACTAACCTAGAATCCTCAACACAGTCGTGAAAAGGTGTGTACAATCATGTCGACGCCTTCCCGCGATCCTAAGAAGTAGCTGAAACACATATCACACCATACGGTAAGCACAAAGCTTAGTGAGTTCCTCAAAATACCACATACACAAATAATAAGCCTCTCATGGCTATACTCGTCATGGAACCTCCGGTTTCATGCGTTTCGGTGTGGACCCTATGGTCATGTGTCTCAGTGACGACCCTACGGTCTCACAACTTCGTTTGGGCCCTCCAGTCCTGTATCTCAATGAAGACCCTCCGGTCTCATAGCTCGGTTTGGACCCTCTGGTCCTATCTCAGTAAAAAACAGAATATAGCATATATATCACAAAGACAAAATTCATAATATCACATATCTCAAATAAGCACATAAGACCGTCCGGTCACAAGATACCACTCATGGTAAGTATAGTGAGAAGACTCACCTCGTAAGTAAGCTAGGAAAATGTGTACTCCTCGAACCGCCTAATCCCCGCCTACACGTAACAAGCATCTCTAATTAACACTTAAAATCACAACTCTAGCTAAACTCATGCTAGCCCCTCCTTAACTCTTGGGAAGGGTAAAAGAACATTCTACCCCTCCATGGTCTCCATTACTCATGTTTGATCAAAACCCTAAAGTCAATAGAAGTCAACACTCGAGTCAACAGTCCATGTTGACCTAACTCGCCGAGTGCATCTATGTGACTCGCCGAGTCACCTCGTTTCTTTAGAATGTCACGAAAATCCAACTTAACTCGTCAAGTTGTCTCAACAACTCACCGAGTTACCCATGTCCAGACTCATTGGGGAAAACCCTAGCCGACTCGTCGAGTCAGCTCATTGACTCGGCGAGTCCATTTAGTCTATATTTTCATTCACACGTTTTAAGGCATATCTGCAACTCCAAACTCTAGATCTAGCCTCCCACGGCTGAGATACCACGTAAAGTCACAATATTTACGCCCATGCATGTCACTTAGGGCTTCGAAATGCCAAAAAAAGTCCTATTTGGAGTATTAAGCACAAAAGCTCTTCTATGGCAGGATAAAGCTGGGACCTTTGGACTCTAGGTACCTTACAAGGTCCAGATCTGATGTCTCAATGCTTAGTAAGCACAAGTCACACAAAATCTCAATGAAATACGGAAAAGTCCCAAAAGCTTCTCATTAACAAGATCTAAACAATATAATGAGCAAGGTGATGCCTTTTCCTTTCCAACAGAAGCTCAAAGTGGATGAACACTGGATCCCATAGTCTATCTCGTTCCTTGCTTGAGTCTCTCATCTTCTCTTTCAATGGTTCACCAAAACACTCAAATATTAGCTCTCTCTCTCTCTCTCTCTCTCTCTCTCTCTTAGCTTAAATGGCTGATTAGGGTTTCACACAGGGGAGTAAGGTGGTTGTTGAGGTGGAAATGAGGGCTTAAGGTCCTTTAAATAGGACCTAACCCCGGAGTTGGTCTCTCCGACTCGTCGAGTTGGTCATTAAACCCACGTGGCCAATTCGACTCTACTCGATGAGTTAAGGCACCAAATCGTCGAGTTTCTCAGTCAAACTCATAAATAAATATATAAATATTATACCTGGGAGTCAGGATGTTACAATTCTCCCTTACTAGAATCAGACTTCGCCCTCGAATTCATGCTCTAGAAATAACTCTGGGTACTGCTCGCGCATCTCAGACTCCATCTCCCAAGTCCACTCGGATCGCTTCTGATGTTGCCACTGCACCTGAACCAAGGGCACCACTTTATTCCTCAGGACCTTCACATTCTGATCCAAAATCGCCATCGGCCTCTCAAAGTAATTTAGGCTCGCATCCACCTGAATGTCCTCTAAAGGAACCACTGCCTTCTCATCGGCTACTCACTTCCTCAGTTGGGACACGTGGAAGGTGTTATGAATGTGACTCAACTATGTAGGTAGCTCTAACCGATATGCCACCTTCCCCACTTGAGCGGTCACCCTGAAAGGGACGATATACCTAGGAACCAACTTCCCCCGCTTCCTGAATTGGATCACCCATTTCCACGGGGAAACCTTCAGGAGGACATAATCTCCGACATGGAACTCTAACTTAGATCGTCTTCGGTCTGCGTAACTCTTCTAGCGACTCTGGGCCGTCAGTAACCTCTGTCTAACCTGCTGAATCTGCTCGGTCGTCCTGAGCACTATCACAGTGCTCCCCATCACTCTCCGCGCCACCTCTCCCCAACAGATGGAAGTCCGCCATCTCCTCCCGTACAAAAGCTTGAAGGGAGGCATGTTGATACTGGAATGATGGCTGTTGTATGAAAACTCATCCAAGGGAAAATAAGTGTTCCAACTTCCACCGAAGTGCATAAAACATGCACACAACATATCCTCGAGCGTCTAAATCATCCGCTCACTTTGCCCGTCTGTTTGTGGGTGGTAGGCTGTACTAAAATGCAGCCGGGTTCCCAACTCCTAATGAAATTTATTCCAGAACCTGGAAGTAAACCGCACATCCCGATCTGACCCTATCGATGTTTGCACCCCATGCCGAGCCACCACCACTCAAACATAGATCTCTTCCAATTTCTCAGTAGAAGAGCTCTCACTTATTTCCAGGAAGTGAGCACTCTTCATCAGTCGGTCTACAATCACCCATATCGAATCACCCCCACGTACTGTTTTTAGTAACTTGGTGATAAAATCCATGGTGATTTGTTCCCACTTCCACTGGGGAACCTCTAAAGGCTGCAACTGACCATGGGGATACTGGTGCTCTGCCTTGACCCTACGACAGGTCAAGCATCTCTCGACTACCCATGCCACATATCTCTTTATACAAGGCCACCGATAATCCTTCTTTAGATCCAAATACATCTTAGTGGCCCCCAGATGGATCGAGAATATCAATCTATGTGCCTCATCCATCAATATACGTCAAGCTCCACCTGTATATGGCACCCAAATCCGATCTCAGAAGGTCATAAGCCCCCAACTATCTATCTCAAACTCAATAACTTGTCTGATCACCCGCTCCCTCTTGCGGTTTTTTGATCTCACAGCCTCCACCTGAGCCTATCGGATGGTATCTAAGACTGGAGTCATCACTTTCATCGTCATACACACATCACGGATCGGAGCACTCTCGACTTTGCGACTCAAGGCATCGACTACCACATTGGCCTTGCCTGGGTGATATAAGATCTAGCAGTCGTAGTCCTTTACTACATCTAACCACCTCCTCTGTCTCATATTTAGGTTTGGCTGATCCATAAGATACTTCAGGTTCTTATGGTCCGTGTATATAGTGCACCAGACACCATAAAGATACTGGCACCAAATGTTGAGGGTGAACACCACCGCCCCTAACTCCAAATCATGAGTGGGATACCTCATCTCGTGAGACTTTAGCTGCCTCGATGCATATGCTATCACATGACCCCTCTGCATCAACACCACACCCATCCCTGATATAGATGCATCGCAGTAAACTACAAAGTCCTCCACTCCCTCCAGAAGAGATAACACAGGAGCTTCGCACAACCTCTGGCAAAGAGTCTTGAATGATGCCTGCTGCTCAGGCCCCCAAACAACAGTAACGCCCTTCCTTGTCAATATGGTGAGAGGAACAATGATCTTGGAGAAATCGCTGATAAATATCTGATGGTAGCCCGCCAAACCCAGAAAACTCCTGATCTCGGATAGGGATCTCGGCACCTCCCATCTCATAACTGCCTCATTGTTGGCCGGGTCGATCAATATCCCATTCTAATTAACGAGGTGTCCTTGGAACTGGACCTCTCGTAACCAGAAATCACACTTAGAGAATTTGGCATAAAGCCTCTCTGACCTCTATACCCCAAGAACCTCTCGAAGATGCTCCTCGTGCTGCTCTCTCGACCTCGAATACACCAAGATGTCGTCGATGAACACGATCACCGACCTGACACAAAAAGGATCAGCACTCCCCATGAAAAGCTACTCGGTCTGATAAAACCCTTCCCCAGCAGCTCCTGAAGCTGTGAGGATAACTCCTGCATCTCGGGCGGCGCAAGGCGATAGGGTGCCTTGGCAATAGGCGCCGCTCCTGGAACCAAATCAATACAGAACTCCACTTTCCTCTCAGGAGGCACACCCGAAAACTCCTCGGAGAACACATCCGGTAACTCGCAGACTATTGGAACCTCAAAGATAGAGCACGGTCTCTCTGTGGCAACCCGCGTATCCATCACGTATGCCAAAAAACCCTACAACCTTGCTGTATACTCTATCTCGCCCTGGCAACAGAGCAGAAAGCTGATGCAAATCTGGTACCCTCATAGTAAATGGTAAACACTCCCCCACTAGGGTCTCGTAACGTCACCATCTGACGCTTACAGTCGATCATAGCTCCAAATCGACTCAACCAATCCTTGCCCACAATGACACAGAAATCACCCATCGTTTCATAAACCGCATAGCTCCAAATCTCTAATACACATCCACAGAATACCTCAGTTTCATAAACCGCATGCTCGTTGGCTATGGAAGCCCTCAGAGGTCGACTCAACGCCTCTCATCTGACACGAATGTGATGACTAATAGCTAAGGACACAAAGGATCGGCTCGCACCCGAGTCAAATAAGACCAAATCAGGTACAAAACTCACAAGAAAAGTACTATATATAACACATAATAAGCATACACAAATATCAAAATAATAGGAATAAGGAAAATACGTACCAGCGACGACATTAGGTGCTGTGCAGACCTCCTCTGCTGTTAGATGAAAAGCTCTCCCACGAGCCCTCGGTGTCTCGACCTTTGTTGGTCGACTGTCAGTAGCACGAATAGTAGTAGGAGCAAAACCTTGGGCTGATCCCTGAATGAGCTGAGGTCACTCGGCCTTCCGATGGCCTGTCTGGTTGTAGTGAAAGCAAACAGAAAATCCAAATCCCTTTCCATGTGCCCTTCCTTGCTGCATTTGTAGCAAATCCCTGCTCGGCAAGATCCCTCGTGGGTCTTGCCGCACTTGCTACAAGTGCGGCACTTCTAGACTCTAGTCCTCAAATCAGCGGGCTTAGCCGCCGAATGCGACTATTTCAGTCTCCTATCTGTCCCTCCTCCCTGGACTGAGTCTCCAACTTAATCTTCCTCCTCATGGAATTGGTCTGCAACTCAGACAATGTCCAGTAAGACGAGTTCGTCATGAACTCCTGAATGTCTCTCCTCAAGATGCTAAAATACCGACTTAGACGTCCCTACTCAGTAGACACGTGCTCAGGACAAAACAACGCCCTCTCATGGAACATCCTCGTAATCTCAATCACCGAATCTGTCTTCTGTTTGAGAGACAGAAACTCCTGTGCTAAACGTTCCCTCTCCACCTGGGGAACATACTCATCTCAAAATAGTTTGGTGTACCTCTCCCAAGTCACTGCAGCATGATCTGCAGGGCTAAAATTGGTCGTCACTAACTTCCACCAGTCCTTCGCTCCCAAGTGAAGCTGGTCAGTTCGAACCGGACTCTCAGATGCTCTGGACATGAACACGTATAAAAGCATCCTTCAATGTCAACGATCCATCTCATGGCAGAAATCAGATCCCGTGTCCCATCAAACTCTGGTGGCTTCGTGTTGCCGAACTCTCGAAACAACAACGAGTCACCTCCATGTGGCCTAGTAGCAGTAATAACTACAGTGACTGTAGCAGCAACAACCTCAGTAACGGCAGCGTAGCGCTCGTCAAATGTCTCAATCAGGGTGGTCTTAGTAGACCCAAACATCTCCGGTATCGCCTCTCGAATGGCTATGACCACCTCCTCGTGGATGATCCTGTGGATCTCCTCATCACTGGTCCCATTTCTCTCGGGGTTGTGGTGTGTACCCACCATGATGTCTCTGAAACACAACACAAAATCACCAGAGACTCGCTCGAGCATACTCACACGCGATTCCCTATCCGTCCATTCTCCTTAGTACCATAAGGATTCTTACTTGGGTTGCATGCAGATGTGGTGCTTTCAGTAGCATGGGCCCAATACTACCTTTCACACCAATCTGTATTCAACCCAAGTCGTCCTCCTAGGATTCCAATTCATAAGTACTCTATCCCTCATGAATATCAGACTACTCTCTCAGTAGATCCCTCATATACTCATCTAGGTATCTCTCTCAGATTTTCTCTCGACTCTAAACTCTTTCTAAGTGATTTATGCTAGATACTCTTACTCAGCATGCATTCAAGGCACATAACAGATAGTAACAACTCCTAGGCTAAGGCATCACAATTCAGGAAAACTTTAGCCCTAAAATATGAAATACCTAGCCTATCCTCAAACATGTTTCACTAATAACTCATAAATATCTCATAACAGAAATAAGTAAGGGTATTTTGGGAAATCACCATTCGGGCTCTGGCTGATTGTACACACTGATCCGTCTCGTCTTCTCTTTAAACTCATACTCATTTAGAAAAATGCATTTCTTTTTTGAAATTTTTTCTCAAATCCTCGGTCTGAGTCCGAACGTACCCGAGGGTGCATCTGAATCCCTCAAACCAAGGCTCTGATAGCAACTTCTAACACCGCGAATTTTCAAACAAAATTTTTATTTTAAAAACACATAAAACTCATATTATATTTCTCAAAAACACAATAGTCTCAAATGCCAACACAATTCCACAAAATAAAAGTCACAATCCCAGAAGCCTCAACATAGTTTTGAACAGGTTTGTACAATCATGCCGACGCCTTCGAACGATCCTGAGAAGTACCTGAAACACATATCACACCACACGGTAAGCACAAAGCTTATCGAGTTCCCTAAAATACTACATACACAAATAATAAGCCTCTCATGGCTATACTTAGCATGGACCCTTCAGTCTTATGCGTCTCGGTGTGGACCCTCCGGTCTCACAAATCGGTTTGGACCCTCCAGTTATGTGTCTCAGTGAGGACCCTTCGGTCTCACAGCTCGGTTTGAACCCTCCAGTCCTGTATCTCAGTGAAGACCCTCCGGTCTCACAACTCGGTTTGGACCCTCCGGTCCTATCTCATTAAAACACAGAATATAGCATATATATCACAAAGACAAAATGCATAATATCAGGTAACTCAAGTAAGCACATAAGACCCTCCGGTCACAAGATACCACTCATGGTAAGTATAGTGAGAAGACTCACCTCGTAAGTAGGCAAGGAAAATATGTACTCCTCGAACCGCCTAATCCCCGCCTACATGTAGCAAGAATCTCTAATTAACACTTAAAATCACAACTCTAGCTAAACTCATGATAGCCCCTCCTTAACTCTTGGGAAGGGTAAAAGACCATTCTACCCCTCCATGGTCTCCATTACTCGTGTTGGATCAAAACCCTAAAGTCAACAGAAGTCAACACTCGAGTCAACAATCCATGTTGACCCAGCTCGTTGAGTGCATCTATGTGACTTGTTGAGTGACCTCGTTTCTTCTGAATGTCACGAAAATCCAACTACACTCGTTCAGTTGTCTCATCAACTCGCCGGGTTACCCATGTCCAGACTCATTTGAGAAAACCCTAGCCGACTCGTTGAGTCAGCTCACTGACTCTACAAGTCTATTCAGTCTATGTTTTCATTCATACATTTTAAGGCTGATCTAAAAGTGCAAACTCTAGATCTTTCCTTCCAAGGATGAGATGCCACGTAAAGTCACAATCTTTACGTCCATGCATTGCACTTAGGGCTTCGAAATGCCAAAACAAGTGCTATTTGGAGTATTAAGTACAAAAGCTATTCTATGGTTGGATAAAGCTGGGACCTTTGAACTCTAGGGACCTCACAAGGTCCAGATCTGATGTCTCAATGCTTAGCAAGCACAAGTCACAAAAAATCTCAAGGAAATACGGAAAAAGTCCCAAAAGCTTCTCATTAACAAGATCTAAACAATATAATGAGAAAGGTGATGACTTTTACTTTCCAATAGAAGCTCAAAGTGGATGAACACTGGATCCCATAGTCTATCTCATTCCTTGCTTGAGTCTCTCCTCTTCTCTTCCAATGGTTCACCATAAACACTCAAATATTAGCTCTCTCTCTCTCTATCAGCTCAAATGGCCGATTACGGTTTCACACAGGGGGAGTAAGGTGGTTGGTGAGGTGGAAATGAGGGCTTAAGGTCCTTTAAATAGGACCTAACCCCGGAGTTCTAGGGTTTTTTTCTCACAGCGCCAGCTCGCCGAGTTGGTCTCTCCGACTCGTTGAGTTGGTTGTTAAACCCATGTGGCCAATTCGACTCTACTCGATGAGTTGAGGCACCAACTCGTCGATTTGCTCAGTCAAACTCATAAATAAATATATAAGTATTATACCTAGGAGTCTGGATGCTACATAATTCTTGACCGATTTTAAATTTAACAATATGAGATGATTACACTGTTAAACGACCGTGTAAATTTAATAACTTCAACATACAGACTCTGTTTTCACCTGTCTTTTTATCATTGAACTCTTATTAATGAGATCTTAAAATCTTGTTTAGGATGCGTCGACCAAAAATCGATCGATCTAAAATTTGATTCCGGGCTGTATATTGTTATGTGAAATCTTAGAAAAACCATAACTTCCTCATAGGACGTCATATTTTGATGTTATTTTTATGAACACTCTTGGTTTAACGTATACTACAACTTTCATTTAGATCTCTATGTCTAAAAAGTTGTCTATCAAGAATTCACTTTTTACTTTACGCGGTGTCGTGCCGGTTTAGCCGTAAAACTTCAACGGGTCATAACTTCTTCGTTATAACTCGGATTTCGGCGTTCTTTATATATCCGGAATCCTTGTCAAGACCACTAAAATTTTCTTCATAGATAGTGGGTTTATTTATTATTTTATTTTTGATGCTTATTTTCATTCTTAATTTATTATAACTTAAAAATGAGTATAATGCAAATAAAATCACATAATTCACATAATATTCAAGAATTCATCTTTATTACTTCAAAATGAGTTACAACGGTTGACCTTGACTATTACATCATCATACTAAGGCTTAGCCTAGAAACACGGACGTTACACACACCCTATCCATATTTCATGGATGGTTTGATCTGTTCTTGTCATTCTTTGATCCATACTATGTAATTTTTCCGTAAGTGCCGCCATGTCCTTCGATGCTGCATTCATGATTCTGTTTTCAATGTCTTCGAGGGTTGTGGTATTCTCTTGAGTGTTTGGAGAATTCTTTGATTAGTTCTTTGATACCAATCAATGCTTTCTTTGTGAGTGGCCCTTGAGAATCAATAAGTTGCCTACTTTTCACGTTTACCACAACGTAGAAGATTGATACTTTTTGTTGCCTATTTAGATCGTTTTGGAGACAGTTTCTGAGTAATCCCTTATAGCGCTCCCATGCCTCATCCAATGATTCTCCCATGTTTTGCTTGAAATTCGTGATATCCTTCTTTAATTTTAAAACCCTCGATGGTAGGAAAAATTGTTGTATGAATTCTTCATGCATTTGTGCCCATGTTGTTATTGTTCCCAGTGGAAGTGCTTTTAGCCAGTCCTCTGTCGCACCCTTAAGAGTAATAGGTTGCATTCATAGAAACCCCAACTCGCGTGGTATGTTGGGAATATTGAAGTATTTGGCGATATCATTGAGCTCGTCAATGTGCTTGTAAGTTTCCTCGTGATCCTTACCATAGAATGGTATGTCTTTCAACTAACCAAGTATGTGTCCTTTTAATTCGAAGCTAGTTGTCTAGCGAGATGTGGGTTGCACAAGACCCGGTCGGTGTCATCACACATTCATCTCTTGTACTCTTGCATTTTCATGTCTGCAATGTCCTGCATGTTGTTCTTGGTCTCGTCTTTGGCTTCACATTCTCTTTTTGATTCTGTTTCATGCTCGTAACCAGATTCCTTTTTGTTAGGAGTGTTCTCAAAGATTTTGAACTTGCTTTTGTCTTCTTGGTTTTTGCTTGATTCTGAAAAGATTTTGCTTTTCTTTTTGTGAAATGTTGAATCCGGATCTCAAACAGTGGTGTCAATGGAAAATTTGATCTGCAGGTCATATACTAGCCGCAATCAAATAGAAAAGAAAACTTAAAAATAACAAAAATAATTTTTTTTTGAATGGACACGACGTCGTGGTCAAGTAGAACCACGTCGTGGTGATCTGTAAAAGTCGGTAAAATAGAATATGAAAAATTGAAAAACAAATAACTTTGTGTGGAATAAATTCCAGAAAAAGAGTCGATAACAAATAACATAAAATAAACTAACTAATTATTGAAACCGATCTGCGGAAACGACGCCAAAACTTGATACGTAATTCATATACTAGTTGTAACCAACTAATTTAACTAACTATTACGTCAAAGGCAGTGTACCTAATCGAAAATAGAATATCACTAAAACTCAGGTATTGAACACAGAGAACGAAATTATTAGCTATTTTAACCTACTAAAGATACCTCAATTATGATTAATAAAAATGGGGGTTTTTCTCTAGTTTTGAAAGACTATAAAATTAAACATTCAAGTAACACTTTAAAAGGAAAACTACTAGCAAACAGAAGAAAAACTAGGAAAACAAGAAACGATTTTTACTAAAACAATTAAGAGACTTTCATTTGGATTCGATATACTTGCTTTTATGGTTGATTTAGTGGAAGTGTAATGGATTAATGCTTCCTTGATTACCGATTCCTAAGGTGACTAGATTAATGTTGACTAACCTAATCCTTTGGCAAATAAGTTCATTCATTCGTTGATCAAGCAGATAAACTAAAAAATTTACTAGTGTTCGGTTCGAGTTATGTGAGACTTATAATGGATTGATCTATTCGGTTAATTTAATCAACACAATATATGATTGGTATTCATATATTAGCTCATGCATTCACTTATACACTTTTCTATTTCGCGCTAGGTTTTTGGTCAAAACATTACTCCTACAATTTTGCCAATCACAAGATCACAAGATTCAAGTCAATTAAGAATGATAGGTCATGTAAACTTAATTAAACTCAACAATAAACAAAAAAGTAGTTATCATAAATATAATGAGGTTCTTTAAGAAGGTAACATAACAAATAATCAACTTAGCATAATCCAATCCATAAATCAACTCATAATAATGCAAGCAATCTAGTCGAAACGCAAGTTAGGGTTTTGACCCCGTAACTTCAGCAAACAAACATGTAAAAACAATATTCACTTTGATAGTCATGTTCAACACAAAGTAAAACAAGTAAAAAGGAGTAATGTTGCCTTAGATCTCTCAAAGATCAAGCTAGTAATCAAATTATGCAATTATCAACCTTCAACGAACGTATCTAGGTATTTATTTTGGACCACTCCCTTGCACCGATCCGCCTCACAAGATCTTCGTTATCAACTTAGCATAATCCAATCCATAAATCAACTCATAATAATGCAAGCAATCTAGTCTAAACGCAAGTTAGGGTTTTGAGCCCATAACTTCAGCAAACAAACATGTAAAAACAATATTCAGTTTGATAGTCATGTTCAAAACAAAGTAAAAGAAGCAAAAAGGAGTAATATTGCCTTAGATCTCTCAAAGATCAAGGTAGTAATCAAATTATGCACTTCTTAACCTTCAAGGAACATATCTGGCCTCTATAAGTCTATTCACCCGCATTGTCGACTCCTTAGAACCACTACTAAACATCTAGGTACTCATTTTAGACCACTCCCCTGCATCGCTCCGCCTCACAATGTGTTCATTATCCTCACCATTTGCTTCACGCATGCTAATTGTACATAGTACAGGACACGATAAATAGTCAAGTAAATGATTCCACATACAATCCACAACCAAACAAGGAACATGAAGAAAGGATACATCAAACATTCTAATGCTATAAAACTGTAACTATGTACAACTATGCAACATACACCAAGCAATTAGCGATGATAGGTTCAATCTTATAAAAGCAACCCCCTAGGCTAAAGGCATCACAATTCACGCAATTCCTATCACATGTTCCTGTAGGATCCTTAGCATATCACTAGCATGTACTTCTATTAGTTTGTAAGATAACATCTCTACATTACCCATAAAGTAATAAACATATTTTGGGAAACTACTACGGGAGAACTGGCTAATAGTACACACTGCTTTAGTAGGTTTCATCTTTTCGAATTCTTTGTTTCTTTTTGAAAAGTTTTTATAAAAATCCTCAGATCCTTAGTTTGAGTTTGGAATTCCTATTGAGTTCATCTAAATCCCCAAAACCATGTCTTTGATGTCAAATTGTAATTCCAAAATTTTCAAACCAATTTTTTTCATTATTAAATCCATATAAAAACCATGTTCATAAAAACTAACCCAAGAAAAGTCATAATGTCAAATACAATTCCACATCAAAATATTAATGTGTCCCAAAAATATATAGTAACATAATCTCCCAGCAAATGTGTATAATCAAACCTTCGCTTTCCTGGGGTCCTCAGAAGTACCTGAAACACATTTCATCAACAATTGTAAACACAAAGCTTGGTAAATCCCTCAAAATATCACATACAACATAACACATAAATCAACTATGGGCTATCAACAACCCTGGAGACTACCCGAAGTCTGAGTGGGCAAACAACACGCCCTATGGGTTATCATAAACCTTGGAGACTACTCAAAGTCTCAACACATATAACAATGCAATCATATTAATAACAGATTAGACCGAGCTGGTTGTCACATACCTATACACCTATTCTACCACACATGGAAGAATAAGGGAGGAGACTCATTTGACACTGATGACTGATAGAACTCACATCCAAACTACCAGAACTAGACTCTGTCTAATTGAATACACCAATTACCCTTAATTAATGATTAAGGTATTTCTCATACACTAGTAAGCCCAATTCAAGACTAGTCCACACTCATAGAAAAGACCGATTTGCCCTTACAAAACCCCTCATAATCTATCTAAGGCACAAGTGGTCGAAGTCCACGAAGGTCAACAGAAGTCAACTCTCAGTCACTACGCTCGGCGTACTCAACCCTACACTTTGAATAGAGAGCATGTTAGGTCTGTTGGCCTCAAATCTGGCTACATGTGGCGTAGCCAGGTGTATGCTAAGTGTACGTAAGCTGATCTTAAGCTACCACAATAACTTCTTAATCATTAAGACTCTCATCCCAACCTTAGATCTAGCCCCTAAAGAACTTCCTAACCCATAAAGTCTCTGACTTTAAGCCTTTGAATGGCTAGATGGTGATAAAACCCAAAACCCTAACTTTCTACTTCATTAAAGCCCTATCTCATGCATGGTAGAAAGGAAATGGCCAAGCTAAATCTATTATGAATTTTGACACTTAGAATGTTTGAAAGGACACTTTAATAGCTCTAGAGTACTCCATACTCAAAAAGATCAAAGATCTGGGAAAAAAAGAACCAAAATGCAAAGTTAAGCAAGATATAACTAAATAGGCTCCAAGATTTGGACTTTATACCTTGAAAAAGTGCACAAAGAGATGAAGTTTCTGGAACTACAAGCTAAAATGCACCACCTCCACTTGAAAGATCTTCGTTTTAACACCACACACACAAGAATCAGTTTCCAAGCTTCAAAACTCTCATACACAAGTGAGGGTTCGATTTTAGGGTTAAAGGAATATAAAGGCTAGTCATGAGAAGGTCCAAGAGGTTTTATGTTTCTTAAAGAGTGGTCACACCCAAAGGATTAGGGCTTCAAAACAGCACGAGTATGCCTAACGTATACTTACGTACGCCCAACATACTCACATTTTGACCGATCCCAAAAGTTCGTTGACTTACGCCTGATGTACCCATAGTACGTTGTAACATCCCAAAAATCAAGTATACCTTATGAACCTTCATCTTTGAGCAAGGGGCACATTTGACCCTTGTTAAGAAAATGCATGTTTGGCGAGCACGCGGGGCGTACTGGGGTGTACGCTCAGCATACCCGTCCGCGTCTTGATCGGGAAGGGTTGCCAGGTCCGCGGGGCGTACCCGACCCAGAAGAGAAACCCTAATATGTTGAACCTCCCTATTTAAGCAACCTTAAGGCCCTTTTGTTGGCCACCTTTTCCAGATCTTTACCATTTCAAAACCCTAAATCTCGTTCATATAGCAAGGGAGTGTCTAGGAGGGCTTAGTATTGTGTTCTTGGCCATTTGGAGCAAAGTGATAGCCTTGGAGGAGGAAGAGTTGGAGCTCAAGCTTTTGGATCCAAGTTTAGCAGTGAAAGAAGTTTCATTTTGAGGTAAAAAGCTTCAAGCTTTGCATCTTTTCTGTTCATAAGTTGTAGAGAGAAGTTTTAGGGTTTTTGGTCCCCAAGTTCATAGCTTTTTGAGTGGTTGAGCTCTTAAAAGCCGAGATCTGTCCCATACTAGCTCATTTAGTGTTGTTATGTGATAAAAATCCAGTCTTGGTTGTTAAAGGTTGTTCATGCATGTGATATGGACCTTTTAAGGTTGGAAATGGAGTGTTTTGGGTGTTTGTGACTTCTACAGCCATGCAAAGGCTTAAAGTCACCAACTTTATGGACTAAGTCGTATTAGAGAAGTCAGATCTGGATTTTGGATGCAAGTCTTAACCAATTAAGACCAGAATGAAAAGGAGGAGAAAGCTGGGGGTTACGCTGGGCGTAATCCCAGTACGCGCGGCGTAAGGGGCTGCCTACCCCGATTCTGTGAAGCCATCGGGTACGCTCAATGTACAGATCTGGTACGCATCGCGTACCCCACAAGGTTGACTTTTGTTGACTTTTAGGGTTTGGTCAACTTTAGGGTATTTGAGCCTTGAGAGGGGTAAAATGGTCTTTTTTCCTTCTGAGAATGATAGGAAAGGAAAGAGTATAGCCTTGGGGAAATGTATTAATGAGAAGTGTTTGTTATGATTAGGCGGAGGCTAGATCCTATCTCACAGAGTCCGAGATTTTCGAGTTACCGAGTTACCCGAGGTGAGTCTTCTCACTATACGTTACGTAGAGTGGTATTTATGTGTTGACCGGAGGGTCTTATGTGCTATGTATGAGATTATGTGCTATGTGAAATATGTATGTTATATGATTGTATATATCGGACCGGAGGGTCCAACGATACAGAACGGACCGGAGGGTCCAACGATACAGACCAGACCGGAGGGTCCAACGATTCAGACCGAGCTAGAGTGCCCAATGAGCTATGACCGGACCAGAGGGTCAAACGAGCTACGGGACTGGAGGGTCCCGCTGAGACACATCGGTCGGAAGGTCGTATTGTATCCTTGAGTGGCGTTTGTGTTGTATGCGGTATTTTGGGGAACTCACTAAGCATTTATGCTTACAGTTGTTGTGTCATGCGTTTCAGGTACTAGCGAGGATCGTGGAAAGGTGCCGACGTGATCTGTACACACAGAGAGGAGATTTGATTTGTGATCTTGGGATATGTTTTGATTTGATAACTATTGTGGAATACTTTTTGAGAATATTTTATATACTAATTTGGTTGTTGAAAAATGAAAAATTTGTTTTGAAAATCTCATGCACCTTCGGGCGTATCTGAACTCAAATTGAGGATTGAGAAATTTTCAACAATAAAACTAAATTTTCTAAAAAGAGTTAGAGGTTTAGAGACAACCAGAGCAGGGCAGTGTGTACGGTCAGCCAACGCTCGAACGGTGAATCCCCAAAATACCCTTACATTATGTGTTATGAGATATGATATGTAATGTTATACCTGCTAGAGTAGGCTAGGTATTCATAATAGGAATAGAGTGGCCTGATTTGTGATGCCTTAGCCTAGGAGATCACTGCTGCTATGAGATGCCTTGAGAGTGGGAAGGTAGCAGTTAGGAGCTCATGAGAGGTCTATCGGAGGGTAGCCGATGCATAGCGAGAATAGAGTACTTGTGATCCGGGATCCAAGGAGGAGGACTTGGGGTGAATGCTGATGCGGTGTGGACGGTAGTATAGGGCCCGTACTACTGAAGACACCGGATTAGTGAGCAGTCCTAGTAAGAATCCTTAGGATATTGGAGGATGAGTCGGGATGCGTTATCGAGTGCGAGTATGCTCGATCGAGTCTATGATATCTTTATGTTGTATTTTAGAGACATCATGGTTGGGACACGACACACACCTGGGAGTAGCGGTGTCAGCGACGAGGAGATCCGTCGGTTGATTCATGAGGAGGTGGCTGTAGCCATACGGGCTGAGATACCGGAGATGTTTGGGTCTATCAAGACCACATTGATTGAGACTTTTGATGAGCGGTATTCCGCTCTTACTGATGTTGCTGTTGCTGTAGCCACCATAGCCGTTGCGGCTGCCAGGCCGTAAGGGGGGATTCATTGCTGTATCGGGAGTTCAGCAACACGAAGCCACTCGAGTTCGATGGGACATAGGATCTGATTGCTGCTATGAGATGGATTGCAGATGTTGAGGGATGCTTTACACTTGTTCATGTCCGGAGCATTTGAGAGTTCAGTTCGCGCAGAACCAGCTTCGCCTGGGGGCAAAGGACTGGTGGCAGTTCGTGTCAGCATATTTCACCCCAGCTAAGCTTACTGCGGTGACCTGGGAGAGGTTCACCACCATGTTTCATGATGAGTACGTTCCCCCTGTAGAAGGGGACCAATTCGCTCAGGAGTTTTTGACCCTCAAGCAGGGTACGGATTCAGTTACTGTGATTACGCGGAAGTTTCATGAGAGGGCAATGTTTTGCCCTGAGCAGATGTCTACCGAGCAGGCTCGCATGAGCTGGTATCTGAGTGTTCTGAGGGGAGATATTCGGGAGTTCGTGGCGAACTCGACTTACCGGACATTTGCCGAGCTCCATGAAAATGCCCGAAGAGGGAGATGGAGCTGGAGACTCGGGCCAGGGAGGAGGCGGAGTCTCAGGGGAAGGATCGGCGGCCGACATAGTCTCAGCCGGCAGCCAAGCTGGCCACGCCCGCTGATTCGAGATCTGGGAGCGCGAAGGGCCGCACTTGTGGGATGTGCGGCAAGAGTCACGAGGGGTCGTGCAGAGCAGGAGTATGCTAGAAGTGCGGGAAGGAGGGGTATATCGTGAGGGATTTCCCCAAGGGATTTTCGGTTTGCTTCCATTGCAACCATACCGGCCATCGGATGGCCGAGTGCCCTCAGCTACATCAGGGATCGGCACAGGGATCTGCGCTTGCTGCTAGGGCTACTGAGGTTCGGCCAGCGAAGGTTGAGGCGACGAAGGCTCATGGGAGAGCCTTCCAGTTGACAGCGGAGGAGGTCCGCGCAGCACCCGACATTGTAGCCGGTACCTTTCTTGTGAATTCTGTACCTGCCTTAGTGCTATTTGACTCGGGAGCGAGTCGATCTTTTGTGTCGTTAGCTTTTAGTCGTCATATCAGTATTTGTTGAGAGTCATTAAGTCGACCTCTGCGAGTTTCTATAGCTAACGAGCGGGCGGTGTATGCCATGGAGGTTATTCGAGGATGTAGACTTGAGATCTTTGGTGTGGGGGTTCCGATCGATCTAGTCCCGATTGTGATGGGGGACGTATGTGTTATAGTGGGCATGGATTGGTTGAGCCAATTTGGAGCTATTATAGACTGCAAGCGTCAGTTGGTGACAATTCGAGACCCTAGTGGGGGAGTGCTTACGGTGGATGGTGAGGGTACCCGTCTTGAGTGAGCATTTTGTTCGGATGCTAGGGCGAGGCAGAATTTACAACAGAGCTATAGGGGATTTGTGGCCTATGTGATGAACATGCGAGTGGCCGCTGGGAGGCCAAGTTCGATTGATGAGGTCCCGATTGTGCGGGAGTTCCTTGATGTTTTCCCCAAGGAGTTGCCAGGTATGCCTCCCGAGAGGCAGGTGGAGTTTCGTATCGACGTGGTACCGGGGGCGGCACCTATTGCCAAGGCACCCTATCGCTTTGCACCGCCCGAGATGCTGGAGTTATCCTCGTAGATTCAGGAGCTTCTAGGAAAGGGGTTTATTAGACCGAGTAGCTCACCATGGGGAGCGCCGATCCTTTTTGTCAAGAAAAAGATAGTTCGCACCAGATGTGCATTGATTACCGGGAGTTGAACAAGTTGACGGTCAAGAACCGGTATCCATTACCAAGGATCAACGATCTGTTTGATCAGTTGCAGGGAGCGTCTTGGTTCTCCAAGATAGACTTGAGGTCAGAAAATCACCAGATGAGGGTTCGGGATGAAGATATCCAGAAGACAGCGTTCAGGACTCGTTACGGGCATTACGAGTTCGTGGTGATGCCATTCGGGCTCACCAATGCACCAATAACGTTTATCGATCTCATGATTTGGGTGTGCAGGCTGATGTTGGATCGTTTGGTGATTGTTTTCATTGATGATATCTTGGTGTATTCGAGATCCAGAGAGCAGCATGAGGAGCATTTAAGGGAAATCCTCGGAGTCCTGAGATCGGAGAGGCTTTACACCAAATTCTCCAAGTGTGATTTTTGGTTACGGGAGGTCTAGTTCCTAGGGAACCTCGTTAACCAGAAAGGGATATTGGTCGATCTGGCCAAGATCGAGGCAGTGATGAGTTAGAAGGTGCCGAGGTCACCTACTGAGATCAATAGTCTCCTAGGGTTGACTGGCTATTATCGTAGATTTATCAGGGATTTCTCCATGATCGTCGTGCCACTCACCAAGTTGACCAGGAAGGGCATTGCTTTTTCATGGGGTCCGGAGCAGCAGACCTCATTCGAGACACTTCGCCAGAGATTGTGCGAGGCTCCGGTACTTGCACTCTCGGAAGGGATAGAGGATTTTATGGTGTACTGTGATGCATCGATATCGGGGTTGGGAGCGGTGCTTATGCGGAGGGGGCATGTGACAGCATATGCATCAAGGCAGCTGAAACCTCATGAGTCGAGGTATCCCACCCACGATCTGGAGTTGGGGGCAGTAGTGTTCGCCCTCAAGATCTGGCGTCACTATCTGTACGGTGTTCGGTGTACCATATACACGGACCACAAGAGTTTGAAGTACCTGATGGATCAGCCCAACCTGAATATGCGCTAGAGGAGATGGTTGGATGTGGTAAAGGATTACGATTGCGAGATCCTGTACCACCCAGGCAAGGACAATGTTGTAGCCGATGCCCTGAGCAGTAGGGCGGAGGGCGCCCGATGCAAGATGTTTGCATGAGATTGACAGTGATGACTCCGATGTGGGACACCATTCGAGGGGCCTAGGCAGAGGCCGTGAGACCGGAGAACCGCAAAAGGGAGCGAGTGATCGGGCAGGTATCTGTTGGAATAGTGTCTAAGGTTGTAACTATATTTGGCAAGTATTTGACCCGGTTGAGCATGGTCCTTTTGGGTTGCCTTCACCATAGAAAATTGACAGGATGATTTATAATGAGAGAAGAAATATTATTAATATATTATGAGAATAATATAAGGAATAATAATATTGTTATTTGATTAATATAAGTCATAAATTAATTAGGAATTAATTTGGTGACTTAAAGAGGTTAATTAAATAAAGGGGCATAAACTGTCAAATGTGTGATAGTTGTATTTTGGGCTATGAATCTTTATGGATGTGAGGGTGGACGATTTTTAGGGTTTGGAGAAACCTAGAAATCGTCCAAGGCCTAGTCTATAGGGATCATTGGATTGCTTAGGGCCTAAGTTATACAATTAGGGTTTAAGGTGTAACCCTAGTAGCTCATAGTATATATAGACCCATTGGGTGGAGGAAATCGGCACTCATGCAAGGCAAGAAACCCTAGGGCCGATTTTCTCACCCTCCTATGTCTCTCTATTATCATCCTCTTGCTAGTTGGTGTTTGTAAGCCATTAGAGGAGTGACAATTGTGACTCTAAGCTCCAAAGACAAGAAGATTCAAGCAAGCAACTCAAGGTATTCCTTTAGATCTGATTTCATATGTTATGATTTGAATGTTTACACTAGATCTATCAATAAAATTCTTGGATACATTGCATGTTCAATTAGAGAAACCTAGATCCAAGCATTAGGGTTTGCATGTGCACATAGGAAAGTTCTTATGGCTCAAACCCATCAGTATCGGAGTTTGTTACCGATAGTCGAGGACTTATGACCTTTTAGGGTCGGGTTTGGGTACCATTTGTGGGCGGAATGCATACCATCTTGATGGAGGAGGCGCGTAGATCGAAGTTCTCGATCCACCCCGGCGCCACTAAAATGTATTTGGACCTGAAGAAGGAGTATTGGTGGCCCTGTATGAAGAGGGATGTCGCATGGTTCGTAGAGAGGTGCTTGACCTGTCGCAAGGTTAAGGCCAAGTACCAGTGTCCGCATGGTAAGTTACAGCCGTTAGAGATTCCCGAGTAGAAGTGGGAACAGATTACCATAGATTTTATCACCAAATTGCCGAGGACTACTAGGGGTGTCGATGCAATTTGTGTGATTGTGGACAGGTTGACGAAGAGGGCTCACTTCCTTGCTATCAGTGAGAGCTCTTCTGCAAAGAGATTGGCAGAGTTGTACGTGAGGGAGGTGGTATTGCGGCATGAAGTACCGATCTCGATTGTCTCAGATCGAGATGTGCGTTTAACTTCCAGATTTTGGAAGAAATTTCATGAGGAATTGGGTACGAGGCTGCATATTAGTACCGCATACCACCCGCAGACCGACGTACAAAGCGAGTGGACGATTCAGACACTTGAGGACATGCTTCGGACATGTGTGCTGGATTTTGGCGGGAGTTGGGACACGTATTTGCCCTTGGCTGAGTTTTCCTATAACAACAGCCATCACTCGAGCATTGGTATGCCACCTTTTGAGCTGTTATATGGGAGGAGGTGTCAGAGCCCCATTTGCTAGGGTGAGGTAGGGCATCGTGTGATGGGTAGTACAGAGATAGTGCTTCAGACGACAAAGCATATACAGCAGGTCAGACAAAGGTTGTTGACCGCTCAGAGTCGCCAGAAGAGTTATGCGGATAGGCGATGATCCGAGCTCGAGTTCCAGGTCGGGGATTTCATGCTCCTGAAGGTATCTCCTTGGAAAGGAGTTATCCGATTCAGGAAGAGGGGAAGTTGGGGCCCCGATATATTGGGCCGTTAAGAGTGATTGCGAGGGTGGGCAGGGTAGCGTATCGCTTGGAGCTACATGCGGAATTGGACCAGATTCATGATACTTTCCACGTGTCGCAACTGAGAAAGTGTATAGCCGAGGAGTCGGCAGTGGTACCACAGGAGGATATCCAGGTGGACGCAAGTCTGAATTATGCTGAGAAGCCAATCACAATCTTGGATCGAAAGATCAAGGTTCTGAGGAACAAGGAAGTGCCCCTGGTGCAGGTCTAGTGGAAACATCGGAAAGGGTCCGACTTGACCTGGGAGCCAGAGTCGGAGATGTGGGAGCAACATCCGGAGTTGTTCGCAGCATGAGACTTCGAGGGCGAAGTCTGGTTCTAGTGGGGGAGAATTGTAACATCCCGAAAATCAAGTATACCTTATGAACCTTCATCTTTGAGAAAAGGGCACATTCGACCCTTGTTAAGGAAATGCATGTTTGACGAGTACGCGGGGCGTACTGGGGTGTACGCTCAGCATACCCGTCCGGATCTTAATCGAGAAGGGTTGCCAGGTACGAGGGGCGTACCAATGCGTACGCGGGGCGTACCCAGCCCAGAAGAGAAACCCTAATATGTTGAGCCTCCTTATTTAAGCAACCTTAAGGCCCTTTTGTTGGCCACCTTTTCCAGATCTTTACCATTTCAAAACCCTAAATCTCGTTCATATAGCAAGGGAGTGTCTAGGAGGGATTAGTATTTTGTTCTTGGCCATTTGGAGCAAAGTGATAGCCTTGGAGGAGGAAGAGTTGGAGCTCAAGCTTTTGGATCCGAGTTTAGCAGTGTAAGAAGTTTCATTTTCAGGTAAAAAGCTTCAAGCTTTGCATATTTTCTATTCATAAGTTGTAGAGAGAAGTTTTAGGGTTTTGGTCCCCAAGTTCATAACTTTTTGAGTGGTTGAGCTCTTAGAAGCCGAGATCTGTCCCATACTAGCTCATTTAGTGTTGTTATGTGATAAAAATCTAGTCTTGGTTGTTAACGGTTGTTCATGCATGTGATATGGATGTTTTAAGGTTGGAAATGGAGTGTTTTGGGTGTTTGTGACTTTCACAGCCATGCAAAGGCTTAAAGTCACCAACTTTATGGATTAAGTCGTATTAGAGAAGTCAGATTTGGATTTTGGACACAAGTCTTAACCAATTAAGACCGAAATTAAAAGGAGGAGAAAGCTGGGGGTTACGTTGGGTGTAATCCCAGTACGCGCGGCGTAAGGGGCCGCGTACCCCGATTCTATGAAGCCACCGGGTATGCTCAACGTATAGATCTGGTACGCGCCGCGTACCCCACAAGGTTGACTTTTGTTGACTTTTAGGGTTTGGTCAACTTTAGGGTATTTGAACCTTGAGAGGGGTAAAATGGTCTTTTTCCCTTTTGAGAATGATAGGAAAGGAAAGAGTCTAGCCTTGGGGAAATGTATTAATGAGAAGTGTTTGTTATGATTAGGCGGAGGCTAGATCCTATCTCACAGAGTCTGAGATTTCCGAGTTACCGAGTTACCCAAGGTGAGTCTTCTCACTATACATTACCTAGAGTGGTATTTATGTGTTGACCGGAGGATCTTATGTGCTATGTATGAGATTATGTGCTATGTGAAATATGTATGTTATATGATTGTATATATCGGACTGGGGGGTTGAACGATACAGACCGGACCGGAGGGTCCAACGATATAGACCAGACCGGAGGGTCCAACGATTCAGACCGGGCCAGAGTGCCCAATGAGCTATGATCGGACCAGAGGGTAAAACGAGCTACGGGACTGGAGGGTCCCGCTGAGACACATCGGCCGGAAGGTCGTACTGTATCCTTGAGTGACGTTTGTGTTGTATGCGGTATTTTTGGGAACTCACTAAGCATTTATGCTTACAGTTGTTGTGTCATGCGTTTCAGGTACTAGCGAGGTCCGTGGAAAGGCGCCGGCGTGATCCGTACACACAGAGAGGAGATTTGATTTGTGATCTTGGGATATGTTTTGATTTGATAACTATTGTGGAATACTTTTTGAGAATATTTTATATATGAATTTGGTTTTTGAAAAATGAAAATTTTGTTTTGAAAATCTCATCGTTACATACACCAAACATAAGGACGTGATATGCAAACATAAAAGAAACACAAAGCCTAAAATGAAAAATAGCTGGCAATGGGTGTTACACTGCTTTTGTGTCTAAACTTGTTGATCAGAAAAAGGTCTAAATCTAAAGGTCAAATACCATAGTGTAAAAACTGTGGACTTAATGGTCACTCTATAGACAAATGTTTCAATATAATAGGATATCAGAATGACCTTTAGCCAAGGTCTAAAGTTAACAATCAAAACAAAAGTTTTTCTAGTAATTCAACTTCGGTTTTCCAGACTGAATCCCCTGGGTCTAAAACTAATGATAGCAATAATGATTGTCGTTTTTTTGACTAATGAACAACATTGTAAGTTTCTCAGTCTCATTGGTGAGAATAAGCAATAATGATTGTCGTTTTTTGACTAATGAACAATATGTATGTCTTTTCTAAATACTAGTTGTCCCAACTGGGAAATTTTAAACTTAGCCAAGTCTAAACCTAAACATAGTACAAGTGAAACGATATTGCAATCCTTGTTGAATTGTATCCTATATAGCCTTAAAGGCATGTTTATAAGCTAGTAACTAGGTACAAATGGAAACTAATGTTGTGTTAAGCAAGTATAAATGAAAATAAGTTAAAAGACTAAGGGTTTAAACCATAAAATAAACCACCATAATTGAGATTTCAGTCTAGGATTCTAGAAACTTAGAGCTTGCAGTTTAAGAAATTTATTTCCAGTAGGTTTTCGGTTTTGGAATTGATTCAAAAGGTGGTTTACGGTTTGCTAAAGACCGAAATCACAAACCATTTTATCGAAATCACTTCACTCTTTGACTCAAAACCGCAAACCCTCATTCTTGTTGACTTTAGGACCGAAAGCAATTCAAATCCCATTAAGAAGGACCAAAAACCGTTTTCTTTTGGGCCCGTCTTGACCGAAAACACCCTCTATACATAAGTATTCAACCGCAAACCCCATTAATTTCTCACATTTTAGGCTACACACACCTCACATTTGCTCTCAAGTATCATTCGTAAACCCCATAAATTCATAGGATTCTGGCCCAGATCTTCTTATTTTCACCAAGAACACCAAGAACACTCATCATTATCTTCATATTTTTAAGTTTCTCACCAAGAACGCCAAGAACACTTCAAAAAATTTTAACAATTGTTTTTGTAACAATTTCTTAAATAATATAGTGTTGTCTAACACTTTAAATAATTATTACACTAATATAAATACGGTATCGTGTATATATATTATTAGGGTATCACTATTTTCACGTACACTATCCCGAGGATCGTCTCCATCGTTTAGCTACCCAAACAAGCACACACACTAGAGCTGAGTTCATACCCCTATGTTTTCACTATTTTCAATGTTTTTAGGGGGGGGGGGTGAGTACAAGTAAAACACAAAAAATCTTGTGTTAATATTCAAATGATTTCTAACGGTTTCGAACCATGTCAAGCTATTTCAAATGATTCAAACTATTTTAAGCTGTTTCAAACTACATCAACTATTTTATACTTTGGGTTTCCAAAATACATTTTTTTGACATATGCTTTATATGTGTGAGTGTATATATATATATATATATATATATATATATATATATATATATATATATACAAATGAATATAAAACTTGTTAGATAAAACTTTAACCCTTTTTTAATATGTCGAGCAAAAGAGGTATCTGTAACATCCCGAAATCCAGGTAAAGCTATTATGTCCTTCCATTTTGTCAAGTTGTCAAAAGTGGTCCTTGTGAGAATTATTGTAGCAAATGAGTACGTTGGGCGTACTAGGGAGTACGTTGCGCATACTCATGCGCTTAATTTGGACGCGGACTCGCCTAGGTACGCTGGGCATACCCAGGGTTTCGCTGGGCGTAATGGGTCCAGATGCAAACCCTAATATTTGACTTGTGCACTATATAATGGATGCTAAGGCTAATTTCTCAGCCTCCCTATTAGTGAGTAAAACCCTAAGAGAGCCTCCCAATCGTCCTTAGGTTGAGAGTGAGTGTTTTGGAGCTAAAAGTTCCTTGGTGTGTGTGTGTGAATAAGAAGGAGAGGAGCTTTTGGAGGCTAGAGCTTGAAGTGCAAGTTTGGATCTGAGATCTACAGAGGAAGGAGCTGCATTTGGAGGTATAAAGTTCAAAACTTTCCTCTCTTTTTGGTTAGATGATTGCATGGACCATTTTTGGGTTAAAAGTCCCAAAGGTGGAGACTTTATGAGCGTAAAGTGCTCCATGGACCTAGATCTGTCCCATTTCAGTGTTATTTGTGTTATAAACCCATAAAGTTTCCATCTTGGACGTGGATATGAGGTTATGCATGAGTATTGAGCTTTTTAGTGTGAGAAAGTGGAGTATTATGGGTGTTAGTGACTTGTCCATCCATGCAAAGGCTTAAAGTCGCCGACTTTATGGATTAAGAGGGTTATAAATGGTCAGATCTATTAGTTGGACGTGGGTCTTAACGGATTAAGACCCCAAAATGCTTAGAGTCTGAAACTGGGAGTTACGCTGGGCGTAATCCCAGTACGCGTGGCGAAAGGGGTCGCGCACCTCGCTTTCTGTGAAGACACCGGGTACACCCAGCGTACATGTATGGTACGCGCAGCATAACCCGAAGAGTTGACTTTTGTTGACTTTTAGGGTTTGGTCAAATTTAGGATCTTTGATCCATGAGAGGGGTAAAATGGTCTTTTACCCTTCTGAGAGTACTAAGAGGAGGAATAGTCTAGCCTTGAGAGATGTATTGATTTAGAATGTTTATTTCATATGATTAGGCGGAGGCTAGATCAGATTTTACAGAGTTCGAGAATTCACCGAGTTACCCGAGGTGAGTCTTCTCACGATACTTTACCTAGAGTGGTAAATAGGGTTATGAGATAGAGTATTTGTATGTTCTTGCATGATGTGATTTCTATGTGCTTTATGCTATGTATGTTACAGAGTTAGGATTGGAAGGTCCACAGAGTTAGGACCAGAGGGCCTGCAGAGTTATGAGACTGGAGGGTCCCACTGAGACACATTGACCAGAGGGTCAAACAGAGTTATAGCCTCGAGTGGATAATATGTGTTGTGTGTGGTATTTTAGGGAACTCACTAAGCATTTATTTTTACAAGGTTGTGTTATGTGTTTCAGGTACCAGTGAGGATCACGGGAAGGCGCCAGCTTGATTGTTACACACACGAGGAGTTTTTATATTTTGATCTTGGGATGTGATGTTATGTTTTGACTAAGTGATACAATGGTGTTCTTATAATGATTATGAATGAAAATGTGTTTTTTTAAAATGTTAAAAATTATTTTGGAAATTTGGGTGTTACAGTATCTTTCTCAAATATTTTTATTATGATTATACAAACTATTAAATTCTAGGATTTTCATCGCGTACAGAACATTTATGTAAAATATAATGGGTATAGCTTAGGGAACATTTACATTATACTACTAAGTCAAGGATATCATACTAAAATAATTATTTAGTTATAATTATTGTACACTATGAGTACACTACTACAAGGTAATACATATATTTTCAAGTACAAGAGAACACTAGTACACTATATGTAAACTAATTAGTATAGGGTTGTGAGGCACTACTTCGTTGTACCCATTAGGGTATAGGTTAAAGTCCTATAAATTATAACTAGAGTCTCCTTGAGGGAGAGCATCGTGCAGGGCACAGGCCTGGGGTGACAAATGTCATCTCATTACGACGCTTGAAGAACGTCGTGCATGCCACTACTCATTTTAGCATGGTTATGAGAAACTCACAATAGTATCAACTGAAATGTTTAGTTTTGGGAAATACATAGTTTCAAATGGTTTTATTTTAATAATAGAGCTACACTTAACTATTTTTCTAGCACTATGAACTTACATTTTAGAAAGGACCTTTAATGCTAATGCTATGATTCATTAGTTTATACATTAGTGTTATATATAAATAATATCCGACTGGCAGTAGAATGTGTGAAGTTCGCTTTACTTCCTATTCCTTGTTTGGTTGTGGGTTTAGAGTAGAATCACCTAGTCTGATCACTATTCGATCTTGGTTATATATGACTTGTGTGCACTAAGTAGTCATAGGGGAAACAAGTATGAGTCAAGTCACTATATACAAGTACAAAACACTATTTTCTAGCACATAACATATAATTATGGGGGAAAATATATATTTATATAGTTTTATTAAGTAATAAAACTAAATGTATACTATTTCAAAGTAAATTAACATGCATACATTTTGGTTTAAGGCCTAAAGGCTACATCTCATTTTACTAAGAAAATATTGGATTTTATGAAAGAACACACTCACATTTTCAAAAGGACCTTTACTGTTAACTCTGTAATTACCTAGTGGATACGTTAGGGTTATATACAATAAAGATCCGATAGGCAGTGGAATGTGTGATTTCCGCCTCATTTCATGTTCCTTATTTGGTTGTGGGCTTAGGGATGAACCACACAACCGACTGTCTATTCGATTTGGATTATATATAACTTGTATGCACTAAGTACTCGTAGAAGGAACTAGTATGGGTCATATTACTTACATTTCATTACATTAGAAAATATAGGATTTTCTAGAGGAAAACACTAAGGTGTTCAAGGAACAAAGTACATACTTTCTAAAAAAAATGCTTATGAAGTCACCAACTTAAATGTTGATACACTTTCAAAATCACTTGTATTCTTAGGAAACTAATCGAAAGGTACACACACAAGTTTCGAGAAGGCGGAGCATAGTAGCTTCAAGTCTTTGTTTTGTTATTTACTTTTGGAGTCAATCATATTTGATTTGAATATAATGTAAACACTATATTATTAATACAATGGTTTTTGTTGCTGTGATTAGTATTATAAAATTGTTGTGATACTGTACATGACGTCCTCCGCTGCCGAACGTTTTCACAGTCTAGGTTTGGGGGTGTGACAGATTGGTATCAGAGCATTGTTTAAGTGAACTAAGTATATCAACCAATAAAAGATATACAACTATATACACAATGGGATAAAAACACTCTGACCAAGAGTTATACTTTTAAAATATATTAATATTTTTATAAAAGTATACATACATACATTCATACTAGAAGAGTATCACAATATGAACAATACAAAAGTATTTAGATGTTGGACACAACAGTCAAACCTAGACAGTTATGTAATCATATCTAGGATAAATATAGCCTAATCAACTATATTTATTTGAGATAGGACGCAAATGTGTCTGGGAGTGAGGGTGGTGTAGCAACAAGTCTAAAACTTACCAACTCTACATACAAAGGTGTAGGGTTTCAAAGCACTCCATGGATGATGACAATGGGCCCCTTTGATGAATTGTAGGTTAAAAGCCCAAGACTTGTCTTTTCCCTATAAATAGTCATGTATTATTCACAATTAGGGTTAAGAGTGAGGCAAAATGTAGTCGTCATATGAGGTTTCTTATGTAGTGTTAGATTCTTTAGTCTATGCTGAAAGTGTAATTTATTCCTCTTATTTGAATAAATCGAGTGATCATTCGACCTAATCTTCATATTTGTGTTTGTTCTTATTTTCCGCATCTTGTTCATCAAATCTTAATTAGGGTTTTAATCCTAACAAGTGGTATCAGAGCGGGTCTTCGAAGATCTATTGATTTTTGAAGTATCGGTTCTTGATTTGATGATTTTCTACACATGTTATTGAAGATTTATTGGTGTTTTGGCGTTTTGGAATCAAAATCTTGTTCAAGCTACTGTTAATGAAGATTTATGATATTCTTCTATTGTTCATTGTGGTATTTCTCTGTTCTTTGGATCTGATTTGTTTTGAGATCAAATTTTCTATAGATTCACGTTTGAGGCCAAACACTTGATTCTTATTTCTATTGATTTTGCCCGATTGTTTTAATCTATATTCATTCATCGGATGACGTATTGTTCTTGAGCCCATATTCATTGTTTACTGTTCATTCGTTTCACTAAAAAAAACCCATTAATTCTGTTCAATGTTCATTGATTGTTCTTGTATTGCGTTTGACATAACAAAATCACGCAGGTCAAAATTCTTCTTTGATTTAAGAGTTTAACTTCATGATGATTGATCACTTTTTTGTTCTGCTGTATCTTACTATTCTCGATTTCTATTTGATTTGCTCATCGCTTTGGTCTTGCTCTTGAGTTTTGGTCTTAAAATCGATTTCGTTTGACCTAATCGACTTTGTTCTCTAGTTTTAATTTGACCCAATCAACGATTGATAATAATTTTAGTGAATGAGAATCACCTCTTGGTATATGTATGATCGATTGTGATAATGGGTCTAGATTTGGCATTCGATGTTAATTAGGGATTGTTGTTGATGAATTGATCATTTATATTTTGAGAACCGATGAAGAACAGATGAAGACGAATCGATGAGTGGATGTTTTTGGAACAATGGGGTAATGACAATTTGGTAGTCGGAATGATGTCACTTGATTGGAACTTAAATCTAAACTGAAATTGCAAAATCAATCCGAATCATGTTGCTCAGAAGGAAGGAATGGGAGTGTTCAGGAATAGAAGCAATTGGAAGAAGATGTTTTTGGTGGTCAACGCAAAAAGTCAAAATTGGAACAAATGGTCTCACCTGCGAACACAATCGGATACGAAGGCTGTATGGGAATGAATGTGAAGTTCGGAACAGAAACCTTATTCGCATTTGATGGTTGATTTTGGGAATTGAAGTGTAGGTCTCGGAATCGTCATTGGCGTATCGATTAGGAAATTCACTCGAAATCGGAAGCGGTAGTGTGATCGATTGATTCGGAATCGGAATTGTGACTGGGCTTGTATTCGTAACTCACATCTACATCAGAAACGAACCTGTGCTCAGAACGTTGAGTTAAATCGGAGTTTTTACTTTTGTTTGATCTTGGAATCGATTGGCATTCGGAACTGGATGCTAGGAACCGAAGCATTCAGAGTTCACTGTTGTAACAACCCGAAGTTTTCCATTGTCGAAAACCCGTTCTACCCGTAAAATTCGTCGTTAATCAATTCGTTTCGTTTCCGTTTTGGGTTAAATTAATTAAATTTATATGTTTAATTGATGCTAATGAGTGTCCAAACCTCTTAGGAACTCATAAATCTAGCCCAAAAATGTTTATTTCAAAAAGTTAGAAACGTCCCCGCCGGGTGACGGAAACTTAATCGGGTGCGACCTAAAGCCCCGTTTAATACCGGTATCGGGTAGAATTCCACCGTGTCCAAGTTTTGTGACCTATATAAACGTGTTAAACCTTTCATTTGAAGCTTTTTCTCTCTCTCACTACTCTTTCTCTAACCTCTCTCTTAAATCCAAGTTTAAGAGTCCAAAACTCAATTTTAAGGCCTGAAATCTCTAAGGTACCTTCCTAAACTCATTGTATAGCATATTTATCCTTCAAATTCGGGGTTAAAACATGAATTAAGACCTTGTATATGATTTTACGGCCCTGGAAGGAGCTTGGGCCGTAAACACATAGTAAGGGGGTTTTTATGCTTTTAAACCCCTCCTAAACAATTTTGAGACTTAGATATGGCTAAATGACTTCATGGAATGGACTTAGAACATTTTAGACATGAATTTTGAGGGATTTTAAGGAGTTTACGGCCAAGGCACATGCTTGGGCCGTAAACTCATATATATGGGGTTTTTATGACCTTAAACCCTTCCAAAACACTAATAAGGCTTAGATATGAATTTTAGAATATTGGTTTTAGCCTTAGAACACCTTAAACATATTATTTGAGGGACAACTGAGAGTTTACGGCCAAGACTTATGCTTGGGCCGTAAACCCTTCATATTGGGGTGTAAACTCCTCTAAAGGTGTTAGAAAGCCACTTTAACACCCCTGAAGCCTTAGAATAATTTTTAGAAGTGTATGCAAACAAGTTTTTGGCCTTAAAACATAATTAATCCCTCTCTAGGAGAGTATACGACCATGAGGGGGGTCTCATGGGCCGTAAACTCCAAAAACACCTCATAAGTCCCATAAAAATTCATGTAAGGCCATGGAACAATTTTAGGAATCACATGTGATTGATTTGGAAGCATTAAAACACTTATTCAAGGGTGCATAGGAGTTTACGGCCATAAGCTCCATGCTAAGGCCGTAAACTCCCTTAAGTGTTGTCATTTGGTGTTTTAAATTAATTCCATGCCTTAAATCAAATCCTAGCAAATTTTCCCTAGTCATATGAAGCTATTTAACAACCATAAACCACCCACCATGAGTTTATGGCCATAAACTCATGGGGAATGGGTGCTATGGCCGAAAACTCTTGTATGAGTTTGCTCTTGGGGAGTAAACTCAAATTCCAAGTCCCTAGTGCCATTACACGTCCTTAAACGCCACCCGGGTCCCTCCAAACACTTGTAATGGGGTGTTTCCGCGACTAAAAGTGTTTGTCCCTAACAATTAAATAGTCTAAGTCCTAATTAGACACAAATGTGTATCTTTGCATTATACTTAGGAACCTCGTGCGTTTGCAAGCCCCGAACCAACGTTTAACATCCGAAATCGTCACGTTTCTCGTCCGATGAATTCATACCCCTACACTTTCTCCGTGTTTTTTCAATGTTTTCAGGGGGGAATACAAGCAAACTATAACTGTTTTCGAATCATAACATTGATATGTTTCAAATAATATCTGGCAAACTTATAAACACTTTTACTCCTTATGTATTATGCTGAGCATAAGGGATGATTTATCAATTACAACTAAATGGATTTTAGTTAAGAAAATAACCAAACTAATCAAATTATTATGGGAATAATTTTGGGGATTCTTTAGTGTTCGTTTTATCATGTACTGATATCTATATAAAGTTATTAGATAAACTATGTCTGATTCAGTTCATCTCCGTATCATTTGAATGTATTGCCAGATAGTTTCATTGTATGTATCTATTTTCACTGTATTATGTTTCATAATCTTTTGTATGTTTGATATCGTATGAGAACCCTGTGAATAGTTTAGTACTAGTTTGTGAGTTAGTCACTACCCTTTATGGATGATCAGTAAATCCTCCCCGGAAGTGTAACCAGAGTCTCCTGGAGGGAGAGCGAGGAATTTGTGAATAGATCTATTCGGGACTAACAATCCCACACCTTAACTGCTAGCTACAGTTAGGCGGGCACGCCTGGGGTGACAAATTTTGGATATCGTCCGACGTTTGACAAGCGTCAAGGAGGTCTCGTTGTCGTATCAGCATGGTTACCCGACTCACAATATGTATTAATATAAGTTTATTCACGGCTTTGGTTTTAGAATCTATATCTAGTTCGGGATAGTAATCCCATGGTTTTATCAAACTATCATGTATCTAGTCTGGGATGGTAGTCCCATGGTTTTCAGTCTATTGAACTTGTATCTAGTGCGGGATGTTATTCCCATGGATATCAGTATGTATATATCTTATATCTAGTACGGGATGATAGTCCCATGATTTCAATCTATATCTTGTACGGGATAGTAATCCCATGGTTTTGAAACTATATCTAGTACGGGATGATAATCCCATGGTTTTGAATCTATAACTAGTCCGGGATAGTAGTCCCATGGTTTTCAATCTATAATTTCAAGTATATCAAACTATCTTGTAACTAATTCGGGATGTTAGTCCCATGGTTTTCAAACTACTTTCTATCTAAAGTTTGTGTATATTAAAGTATTTCATATCTAATTCGGGATAGTAATCCCATGATTCTCAATATATAGTTTTGTGTATTAAACTATACTTTGTGTTATTCAATCAATCTTGCATTTAGGAAAATATGGGATTTTCCTGGGGTTAACATATAACGCGTAACTGAACTATAATGAAAGATAACTAAACTGTTAAACATATGAAAATATGGGATTTTCTTGGATAACAAACCTTTTCGGAAAAACTAAAGGAAACCGATACATTTTCATAAAACAAACCGCTTATGAACTCACTAGCTTTATGCTGATTTTCAAACTGCTTGTATTCTCAGGTCCGCATTAGACAGGTACCGGGTGATATCTTTTGGTGAAGACGGAGTGTGTGGAAGACTCGTCTCGTTTTGTTCATATGATATATGTATAACTCTTGTACAATTTACTTTTGAACCAAATGTAAACTATCAAATATATGTAATGTAATGGTTGTTTACTGTGATTACTATGTACATTGGATTTGATACTCAACTTGGAGTCAACCCCGGAAATGTTTCCACCTTTGATTTTCGGGGTGTGACAATTGTTGCTTAAAATTATTTAGATTCTTAACTTTGGATGTTTTCCGATTTGGTTTTCAGTCGATGTCTCAGAATCGGAGTTCTATTTACGGTTCGTGAGGCTGTCTTCGTCAATCAGACGATAAATGAGGAAGATGACTTCGATTTTACACATTTGGCCCGTGTAACTTCACCAACATGGCAATTTTTATTTGATTTCCGGAATTTGTTACAAATCAAAGGGAAAATGATGTAGAGTTACTATTTAAGTCCCTGAATTTTAGCAAGTGAAAGTTTCTGCCTTATATTCAGAAAAGCTTACAAATTTAAGGGCCGGTGAACAGTTTTGAATTCTTTAACGCACATATTTTTTCGTGAACAGAAAAGTAAAGATTCCATCAAGTCTTGGCGGTTCGGAAAGTCGTTTTTCGTGATAATGTCAAATTTTCATGACTTTTTCGGATTTTATACTTCATCGTTTATATCATTTTGTCACGAGGGAGCTTAGTAAATTTTTATCCATTCAAGATCATTCTCATGACCATTTGAAGGCTTTATAATCATGTTTTTGATTATAAATCGGGGGAGAATTTGGTATGGCCATTCGAAATTGGATTTGTGACTTTCCAAATTTGAAGATTTTTTATAAAGCTTGTGGTAGAATTATGAAGGTAGCTCTGCTAAAGCTTTTACATAGAAGTATCCTTTACAACGGAAGTTCTTTATCGAGCTCTGATAAGGACTTGTTATATCTCCGACTTTTAGTATTTTCTCGATCAAGTGGCATTACAAATCTTAAAGTTTGGGTTGTTACATGATATTTTTTGATGGCTTATATCATTAGCGTATTTGAAAGTCATTGTGACTTGGTGGGGGAGCTTTTCAAAGACAAGAAGTGATTCGGTTTTTTTGTTCTGAAATGGGTTTTTATGGCAGGTTTGGTTTTCATGTAGATTTTTTGGGATTACATTCGAAAATGAAGTTTAAAGACATTACTTCAGTGCTTGGTTTATATATCCTAGAGCCCGTGTTTGAAGACTATTGACGAATCAAGATTCGTGGATTGCTTCATCTATTCCTCGTTGCAAGTTCTTTTTATTCGCTAGATGCTTGTTTTGGAAGTTAAAGCATTGTCATCCATTCCATACTTTGAGGGGGAGATTGTAGGGTTTCAAAGAACTCCATGGATGATGACAATGGGCCCCTTTGATGAATTGTAGGTTAACAGCACAAGACTTGTCTTTTCCCTATAAATAGTCATGTATTATTCAGAATTAGGGTTAAGAGTGAGGCAAAATGTAGTCGTCATATGAGGTTTCTTATGTAGTCTTAGATTCTTTAGTCTATGTTGAAAGTGTAATTTATTCCTCTTATTTGAATAAATCGAGTGATCATTCGACCTAATCTTCATATTTGTGTTTGTTCTTATTTTCTGCATCTTGTTCATCAAATCTTAATTAGGGTTTTAATCCTAACAAGAAATTGAAGAGTTAAGAAACTCTTTGATCGTTTAGATCTTTGAACAGGTTAATCACAGAAATGTTAAACAGAAATGTCAAGCACAAAAATGAATCAAATATGCTGAATGATTCAATAGATTCAAGCCTCAGCAGAGCTGGATAAAGAACTTCCGTTGTAGAGGCTATTAGGGTTACAAGCAATAAAGATAATATCTTTCAAATAATCGACTTCAAAATCTACGTACTAAGATGCATGCAAGCATCTATAAATACTAAACCCCAGAAATAACTCACGGATGGATAGGCCCAATCCAGAGACTAAAAGGGAATAAAGAACGAGCCCAAGACGCAATACCCATCAGACCCTACAATCTCCCCCTTTGCGTCAATTGGAGCGAGACTTCTACTTCGGCTTGCTGGGTCCAGCTGCAGGAACTTTCTTTGCGGTTTCAAACAGACGTGGAATGAGGGCAAGGATGGTCTGTCTGAAGCGAATGTACCACTGGATCATGTCGTCAAAATACTTCTTGTCATCTACTGAATTCTGCTTGCATCGATGAATGATCCCAAGAACATGTTCCAAGCATGTAGTGGTGTATAGGTGCTTATCTGCCAAGGCGAACATGCATTTTTGGCCTTCGTTCCTTGTGAACATGACAGAGTTCTGCTTCGGGTCGATTCTTCCCATCTGCATCATATTTAAATCACTTGCAGAACCAACATGAGAGATGGTAGGCTTTTTTTTGAAGATACTCGCGATCTCCTGATCCATCTTGGCAACCTCCATGATGTAGCATACAAGCATCCTTTTGAAGTGATCGATGATTGGCCCATATTTAGCTTCGTTGGTGAGGAGGATGTTATGCAAAATAATCCAATCATGTGGATTCAGGTTGGGAAGATCAGCAAGTGATATAGCATGTTCAGTTTTAGCAGAACCCATCAGCACTTTGAACCAAACATTTGTGAAGTTCCCCTCACGAAACGGTTTGAGGACCCGAACGTTGATGATCTTCTGAGCACTCCATGTCTGATACTGAGGTTGAGCAGACCTCAGATAGAATTCAACAAGCTACCTATCAACCTTTGGGTGAGGATGAGGGACATCAGCAACATTATCAAAAGCATGGAAGATGAAGGCCTTTCGGGTCAGTGGCATATCGAACTGAGAGTCGACAGAGTTGATCCGATCCAAAGAAATCACTGGTTCGAGCCACAAGATGCTGGGAGTTTCAATTGCTTCTTTGATAAGCTTCTCGAGAGTCCACGGAGGAAATAGAGTTTTTCTACTCTCAAGAAGATCATGAGCCTCCTTCATTTTTCGTTCGTTCGCCTCGGCCTCTCTGGCAACGCGAGCACTCATGTCAGCATCCTTTTCCCGGCCTTGTTTCTTCAAGAGATCAGTGATGGTCTCTTTATCATCATCATCACTGTCTTCAGCAATCTTCTTACCTTTGTCTTTAACACCCGAACTTGAGGCTTGACCTGCTGGAGGAGGTTCGGTTGCTTTAGTTGATGTGGAAGCAGGAGGCGGTTGAGACACATCTTCTCCCCCTGTTTCGGATGGGCCACGAACTCAAGAAGCCCTTCAAGTTTGCTTAGTAGGGAAAGGGCAGGAGCAAGCTTCTCAGCTAGAGTGCGCCTTACGGAGTAGTTCAGTATAGGATCATGTGCTTCGATGATGTTGGAGAGGGCAACGTGGACATCCGAAACACACGATGAGATAACCTCACGCTCAGATCGGAGAGATGCAACTTCCTTTTCTGATTGGAAAAGATGAAGACTCTTTACCTTGAGAGCAGTAGTCTTGCGAGCAAGAGCATCCATCACTGAGTTTTCTGAAGCGAGATCTTCTTGTAGCTTCGTTAGGCGCTCCTCAATAGTCGCCTGGAATGATTTGTTGTCATTGTTGAGAGATTGACGAAGACTGGCAAAGGACTGTAGTTCGGAGGCAACTGAAGTGGCCAACTTCTCTACAAGAGAGTCAAGCTTCGCTGCATTGGACTCAGTGGCTCCCTGTAAAGACTGCAAAAGAGAATTAGCATCAACAAATAGTTTTTCGACTTTTTCGGTCGCAGCAGCACACGCCTTGGTAGAGGCGTCGATAGCGACAGTGGCAGAGTTGATGGAGGCTTCATGAGCCTTGGTGAAGGTATCAACTAGCCCCTGAATAGCAGCCTCTGAGATAGTGGACCGAGAGGAAGAGGAGGAGGAAGCAATGAGACTATCGATTTTCTCATGAAGTTCCTTGAGATGCTTCTTTGTGACTGGAGCATCATCGTCATCATTACTCTAAACTTGATACGGACTATAGTAGACCGAGTTAAACGTCACGTCTTCCCCTCCAAGAAAAGTCTCGTCATCAGCTGAGTGATTGGGAGATGAAGGCGAAGGTGAAGGTTCAGCTGTGGGAGTAGGTTTGGGTATTGAAGTGTGTTCTGTAGTGGGAGTGGGTTCGGGTGCTGAAGTAGGAGCCCCCGTATCAGATACGTTGGTTCGAACTCCAGCGGTGGTTGTTGTGGTGGCTTCTGTGAAAATAGGAGGTGGTACAGGGATAGAGGTGGGTGGTATTTGAGTAGTGGAGGTTATGGGGGAAATGGAAATAGAGATGGAGATTGGGGGAGGAGAGACAGATTTAGATGAAATAGGTACCTCAGGGGAAGGTGAACGTGGAGGAGTATTACCTTGAAGTGACTCTTCTGAGTCTGAACTCTCTTCCTCAGATTCACTGGAGGAAGAGGCAAGAATTAGTTTATGCCTGGGCTGAGTCTTCCTCTTCTTTGGTGGAGGTGATTGAGCTGCCTTGGAAGGTTTTCGCTTCTTTGGAGAAGGACCTTTTGCTCCTTTGACAACATTCTTGTCTTTCCCTTTGTCTTGTTTCTTTCCCCTGGGAGCAGGCCTGCCAGCGTCATGGATGGATTGAATCATTTCAGGAGTGAGCTCTCTGGGGCCTGAGCGACTGTCCTTTGGAACACACACATACATTGACTCAGGGATTGAGCCAACGAACTGAAATTTGGAGGAATCAGACACTATGATCTTCGTTGTGTGGAAAATTCCTATCGAGGAGAGTGGAGAATCAGCAACGACAGGGACATGATACTTGTCCATCAACCACTTTGTGACCAGCGTCCAGAATCTCGCATAAGAGATCTCAGAATGGCGAGAAGTAGACGCAAGGCTCTGAATCAGCTGCTGCCATAAAACCAATCCATAATCGAGGTTGATGTCGTGGTAAAGCCCATAGAGAATTGTCATAAACAACCGGCTTGCCCCATCAGAACTTGCACTTCGTTCTGATAGTCCTTTGAACAACACAATGAAGAAGCCATTCCACTGAGGAGGTACACATGATTTCTTGAACTTTGTCACGGTGGTCAGAATATCAGTGTAACCCATGTTGTAAAACATGTAGAACAACTGTCCCACAGGAATAGATTCAGGGTTAACCCTAGACTCATCAGGTTCAAACCCTAGAAGCGAACATAATCCCTGTTTGGAGATGGAGGACTTGGTATCAAGAATGTTGAAGAAGATTTGATCGACAGACTTGTCATAGTGGGCCGTTGAGAATATCTGTGACAAACACTCCATTGGAACGAGTTCGACCTTGGTTAGTGCTGGAACCAGTGGAGAGTACTTGAGACACTCCACGATTGGGAACATGAAAGCATCGTAGACTTGTGGGGTGAGATCAATGATCAGGCTTTGTTGAGGGCGGATAGGCAGAATGTGGAAGGTAGCATGAACTGAAGAAGAGTCCGCCATTGAAGAGTAGCTTTTTGGGGAAGATGATGAACAGTGGGAGAAAGTGATCGTTTCTTTCTCTCTGAATATTTGGTGCAGTAAAGAGGTAAAAGACTTTAGGATTTACCCATTATACCATGGGTAGAAGAGAGAGAAGAATCTGCCCCCAAATCTTCTAAAAAAAACGAAGCGTGTCCTTAGGTGATTGATGCGTGACAGTTTAGAACCCCTATGATTACGCAGGAGAGAGAAAAACTCTTCGGTTTCACACGCCGTCCCATCAAGCGCCGTTTGAAATACTAAAATGATTCTTTTTCACACGCCATCCCATCAAGCGCCGTTTGAAATACTAAAATGATTAGACTTTCGGCTGAGTCAGCAACTTATCCTTTTAATATGAGCTGTCTTCACAGATAAAGGTAAGTACGTGTAGCAGTAACAACCACATCTCGTTTAGAATATAACATTAAATCCCGGAGCTAAATAAAATAGCTTATAATTAACGAAACCAAATTTATGGAAAAACATAAAGATTTTCGTGCATAGAGTGTCAAAGAGAAAGAAATAAAGCAACACATATGTGGGAAATTGTGATGTCAATAAAGACACAAAACAGTGGATCCCGGGCACGAATCTCTTCCTTCAAAGTCAAGAAAGACCTTAAAGTGTTTGTGTGGTTTCCCATTGAATTTTGATCAATCACTAATTAAGAAGTGTTGAAAGGCATCTTTTAATCAGGCTTATTTGGGAGGCTTTCGATTCAGTTCAGAATTCCTGATCTTGACATAAGACAGAAATCGACAGAAGTACTTGTGAGACCAATGTGGTCTGTTGAACAAGTAGGTTTGAAGAATATTTAAGTGACATGTTGAAAATACTTTTAGGTGAAATCTCAAAAAAATTAAAACTGGATTCTAAGGGAAGAAATGTTATGGTATTTAACAATTTCATAAGAATCACACAAAAAGAAAAATTAGAGATTTCATGGTACAACCACTTGGGTGAATTCGTTAATTCATGAGTGAAAACTAGAGCAAATTTAATTGTGCACCGTCAATGCATAGTAGGTATTGAATTGTGGGTTTCACTTGGCACGTAGTTGCACGAAGCTAAGATCATCAATACAAAAATTGTGTAACCATAAACCTCAGTGGTAATTTATGAGAGTCTCAAGGGTTACTTGTATGAAGCGAATATGATGGAGAAAAATATTTGAGATGGTGTAAAGAAACCAAAGTACCTCTGCTATTAAAATAATGACTAAGCAGAAAACTCTTATCTCATATGAGAAAAGAGTAAGGTAGCTCATGATTAGAATAAATGTAATAACCTAATTGGGAAGACAAGGTTTGTATATACCAAGTCAGTAAGGCTTTATTCAGAATTAGTTGAGGCTTTGTACAACATGCAGCAGCATGCGTGTAGGGACACTTAGCTATTAAAAAGTGTGAGAATGATACCTGCCCCACGATTATCCACAAACGGTAAATACAATCAGAGGTAAAGATAAAAAAATATTTTTGGAGTTCATGAAATTTTGATTCAAAGAAAAACAAAAACAAAACAAACACAACAAAAAATTTTTTTGGAACCGAACCCGAAATAGACCGAACGCTCGGTTCATTTCGGTTTGAGAAAAAAATTTGTTTGGAAAAGAAAATTAATTGGGAAATAAGTGTACAAAAAGTTTACAACCAAAGAAACTACCTTTTAGAGATAAGCGAAGACAAGTGTAATAGGACCGAACCCGAGCGTTCGGTTCATTTCGGTAACCATGCGAACCGAACCCGAAATAGACCGAACGTTCGGTTCATTTCGCTTCCAACTTTTAGTTTTGAGAAGGTGTTTTTGGTACTGACTCCGATTCCATCATACCTAGTCCTTGTAGAATTTTATTAAAACTTGCTTCAGGAAGGGCTTTGGTGAAGATGTCAGCCAGTTGATCAGTAGTTCGAACAAAGTGAATCTCTACGTTTCCGTCTTCCACATGTTCCTTAATGAAGTGATACCTTAATGCAATATGTTTGGTTTTGGAATGTTGCACTAGGTTATGACAGATCCTAATTGCACTTTCTGAGTAACAATATAGTGGGATCTTTTTCATATTGAGTCCATAATCTCGGAGTTGGCTTTGGATCCAAATCACTTGAGATGTGCAAGAAGCAACTGCAATGTACTCTGCTTCGACTGTAGACAAAGAAACACATGTTTGTTTCTTAGATTGCCAGCTCACCAACTTCCCATCGAGGAATTGACAGCCTCGTATAGTGCTTTTCCTGTCTAAACCACATCCTCCAAGGTCTGCATCTGAGTAGGCTTGAACAAAGAAACCTGAGTTAAGAAACTCTATGATCGTTTAGATCTTTGAACAGGTTAATCACAGAAATGTTAAACAAAAATGTTAAGCACAAGAATGAATCAAATATGTCGAATGATTCAATAGATTCAAGCCTCAGCAGAGCTTGATAAAGAACTTCCGCTGTAGATGCTATTCGGGTTACAAGCAATAAAGATAATATCTTTCAACTAATCGACTTCAAAATCTACGTACTAAGATGCTTGCAGGCATCTATAAATACTAAACCCTAGAAATAAGTCACAGATGGACAGGCCCAATCCGGAGACAAAAATGGACTAAAGAACGAACCCAAGACGCAACACCCATCGGACCCTACAAAAGGAATACTAGAAACAAACATATAGTTTAAAATACTATAGTAGTATTTTATGATACTATACAATAACAACAAGTCTAAAAACCAATCAACTTCGTATACTCAGAATCTCTAGAATCAAACATACAATTAAAATACTATAGGAGTATTTTAGGCACTATAAATAACTTATGTGAAAACTAAAAGACCCCTACTAGTAGGCCTATAATTGCGGAGCGTATACTCCCAGGTTATGTATAATGGAGATTTTATAGACTTAAAGTTTGTGATCTTCACTCTACTACCTGTTCCTTGTTTGGTTGTGGTATTAGAGTATGATCACATATTCGAAGGTCTATTCGATCTTTGTTATATAAAATTTGTATACACTATGTGATTATAGGAGGATCCGGTAAGGATCTCCCCATAAAAAAGAAATATTTTATTCATCTCATAGATTCTTTAGAGACTCCTATTCTTTCACGAACGACATAGATAGATGTAGCCACTCCATTACAACAGTCAGCAGAGGAGACGAGGAAGAACAAAAGGGGGTTCATGAAGAGAATTCCGAGAAGGGATCAGGCAAAGGGAAAGGCGCTAGAGAGATCATCAATGAACCTTATCCTATTAGGAGAACACATACGAGGCTCGTTTGGACATTCGGGTTCAGACCCTCCATCATGAATTGATGGAGATCAGTGATAAAACCCGAAGCATGACAGATCAAGGATTCCACACACCTATGGAGAATAAGAACACCATAAGAAGGTCCAGAGACAACAAGTCCCTACAGCTGAAACTATGTCATACCCCCAAACCGGAATGGCAGAAACGTTCGGGGATAGATAACTTCATATGTAGTATCACAACAATGAACAATAGTAATCAAAGTACAACATCCATTACATTGATAAAATACAATTATACATTCGTGTTCAAAACGTTGTTTACTTGACACCCAAAAGTATAATTAAAAGACATGATTATATGAAACTTTGTCTTGATCAAAACTTGTGGGTACCTATTTACCGATTTCCTAAAAATACAAGTAGTTTTGAAAAGAGTGTCAACAATTAAGTTGGTGAGTTCATAAGTATTTTCTGTAGAATAACTCTATCATTTGTTCCTTGAAAATGTAAGAATGTTCACCGAGAAAATCCTATATTTTCTGTTGTATATGTATTTGTGTTTTGAAATAGTATAATGTAGTTTTAATTTCCCATAAAACTATGAAAAGTATGTTTTCTCGGTAAAAGAATAGTAATCTGTATTTGTACTTGTATGAAAACTTGTGAAATTGTAAATATCTAGATTCACCAAATGTACTTGTAAAATATTGTATTATAGTTTTATTTATTAAAACTATGTGAATTTGTTTACTTATTCTTACACTAAACACATTATTCAATACCAAATTGTGATTTATCATAACCATGCTTGATGACCTAAGCCTCGCCCGAAACACGACATTCTTCATGCGTCGATATTTGGTACGACAACTATCATCCCAAGCCTGCCGGCTTGACTGTAGCTAACAGTCGGGATGTGGGATTGTCGGTCCCGTAAAGAGCTATACACAAGTGTCACGCTCTCCATCCAGGAGGCTCTGGTTATAATTTTCAGGACTTTTGCTTTATTCTTAAATAAGTACTTGTAGCATGTCTCACAAATGCTATTTTGATAGTTACGTGTAGAATAATGAAAATTATATTTGTAATAGATAAATTGTAAATAACTAATAAATTATATTTAATATAATTTATTTGGTTATTTTCATAAGTTACTCTGAATATGTAAATAAATATGTAGTTCCATAAAGTGTATTAATAAGCATACATTGATGGGTTTTGAGCATTACATCAATCCTATGGTACACATGCAAACTTAAAGCTTTGGATCTAGTTTGTCTAATTGTACATGCAATAATCATCCGAAGCTCATAAACCCTAGATCCAGCAAACAATAATCGATATTAACAAAAGAATAGGGTTTATATCTTACCTTGATTGTTATGTGTAAGTCCCTAATTTGCCCGTGTATCAATCAGATCCGTTTGATGGTGCGGAATCCCAATAAAACGGATGATGTCAGATCAAATAGAAGAGAAGAAGAAGAAGAAGAAGAAGAATATGAATCTCTGTATGAATTGATTAGAATTAAAGTTCCAAATACAAAAGATTCACACACACAAAATGCTCTCTAGTTTCTCTCTTTTGTCGTTCATCAATCTCTACTCCTCACCCTAACACCTATATATATACAAGGGGAACATGGGCCAGAGAACATGGGCCATAAATGAGTTTACGGCCGTAAACTTGTTTAGGACCATAAACACTAACCGTAAACCCCACTTGACCGTAAACTAGACTATAAGCTCATAAAATATTACATAAAAATATAATTGCCCAGAAAAGCAAAGTATAAACCATATTTTGACCCAACAATCGCCCTCTTGGTTTATAGCTTTCTTTTCTTAATTAACCCAACACACTCCACCTAAAAAGTACCTGGCTCTTCTTGTCAATCTTCAATGGGAGCTTGGGTTCAGCTTTAACCTTCGATTTTTTCACAGCATCAGGATGAACATATGAATCTTTAATGAATGAATTCATCTTGAGGACTTGAGCTTTTCTTTAGAATTTTGCATTGAATGCACATTGGGTGAGGAGGCTTGACGTACTGATTCTTGAAGGATAGCGCTTTCAGCTTGAGAATCTTCAGAGAGAACATCAGAGAGAACAAATCTTCTTGATCACTTCAGCAGGTTTAAGATAGCAGCAGACTGATCGAGGAGGCTTCAACGCAATCCGTCACATAATCTTCAATTTCATCTTGACCTTTCTTCTAGGGTTGAAAGATTGAATATCGAAAGAATAATCTTCATTTCTTGCTCCTTCGAATGAGAATTCTTCGATGATCACGGATGAAGCCTTGGCTCAGCAATCTTCAACACAAACTCCATGAGTCTTATCTATACCTGAAATCACTTTTCATGACAAAACAAAACTAAAAGAAAACTTAAAACAGAAACAAAATAGAAATAACACTATTTTTGGATTTTTTTAATTTTCTGATTTTTCTTTGAGTTTTGAATTTTTCTGATTTTTTATTTTTTATTTTATTTTTATTTTTAATTCTCCCCCTAATATTTAAATTAGAAGAAACTATGAACAAATTTAACAACAATAAAATGATATCTAACTTTAAGAGTGATTTGGGATGAAAGTTTTTAGACAGCCTTTATCCATTTATCAGTACCTCTCCCTTCATGAATAGATCTGGTCAATTGCCGGTATTGTGGTCCACTTAAACACGAGAGATTGTGACAAAATTAGGACATACTATATGTGACAAGACAATTTGATCCTAAGTTCCTAGATAATATTCCTTAAGGACCATTCAACTGATGACAACCAAAGATATTGTTGTCCACCTAAATTGAGCAGCGAGATCTACATACAATCAGTAAGTGTTGAATTTTAATTGTACTAGAACATGTTTCCCGCTTCCTGATATGCTCCAGCCATCAAGGACTTCCAGAATACTCCTTACACCGGGTGAGCAGACAATTATTAAGAGAGAAGATAGATTTAGAATGCATATGCTGTACATCTAGGTCAGATCTCTTCTAATCATGCAAAGGATGAAACATATGACTAACTGAAGTTTTAGAGGGATTGAGAAGAGAATGGTGCATATACTGTGTACCAGGTCGGATTTTGATTCACGCAGAGGAGACAGTATATTGCCAACAGATGGAAAGAATTGCATAGATAGAAGATGCAGAGAAATAGAGTTGCATATGTTATAGTCCAGGTCGGATCTCCCGATCACGCAGAGAAGGCAACATATGACTAACAGACAGAAAGAAAGAAAATAACCTTCTACAAACCTAATTTGTCGGAATTCCCCAATCACCCCATCCAACCGGAATTCAGGACAGAATTCGCACATCGAGGAAAAGTAAATCCACAGTTCTAGATATGGGTTATATAATGTGACCGGTAGATTCTCATGTATATCTTCCTGCTCAACCTATCTGAGCGTCATATTGTCAGGCTAAATGGATCTATCTAGGTCAAGATTTTTCAAGTCTCTAGATTCCTTAAGTTCATCTATGCCTAGTCAAGTCTATTTTGATCTTTCGTGCCTACTAGCGCATCGAACATAGAGCCTAGACAATTCAGATTCAGTCCCTTACACAGATTCAGATTGCCTGTTATCACATGATTATATCACTTCCCAAAACATCTCCTGCAAGCACATTCCATTAACACCATATTATTGATTTTCTGATTTTCTAATGATTTTGGATTTTTTTTAAATTAAAATTTTCTAATTTTTGTTTTTGTTTTTATTTCTCTCCCTAAATTTGTGCATAGGAGAGAAACGAAAGTAAATGCGCAAATTTAAACTATCCTAACACAAAAATTTGTCTTTAAAGCAAATCAGCTTAAGAAAAACTCAGGAGTATAGAGAAGAAAACGCAAACCGTAATTCACCAATTGAATTTGCATTCTGAAGGTCTGTGAACAGCAATCATAATCTCAGAACAGATCCAAAAATTCGTCACATCGTTAAGCACTAACCCCATGAGTGATCCCTTCCTTTCTTCCCTTCCCGAAAAAGGACACATACTCTCAAGCAAAAGTCTGAATGTTGTACAGTTGAGAGATGTATCCTATCATGTACCTGGAACAGCCACTACCAATAAACCGAGGTCTGATGATATGCCTCCATAGCTGCTCCGACACAGAGCGAGATCAGTTGGTCTTTAGAACCCAGTCCATTTTGAAACTGGGTCGACCTTTGTCATTAACACACAATACTTTCTCCCATAACATATCCTGCTTATCACAAACAGAAAATGTAGAATTATTTGAATCATTAATTGATTTGGGAGATTGAGCCTTCGGAACCCATTTGTAGTTGGGTTTAACCCATTTCTTTTTCAATCTGATGGGTGACTTAGCACTTGATTTGGAACTTGAAGCTGGCTGCCAAGATGACTTTGACCTAACCGGTCTTTGTTTCACTGGAGCATCTCTTGAACTAGACTTCTGGGCCAACATTCCCATCTTGTTCTTGGAAGTTGGATGATTGGCCTTGGGAGTTGGATGCTTGGCCTTCGTGGCATTCCAGTCGGCATTGTCTGAACGTGACCTTGAGAGGTTTCTTTTGAAAAATCTCCCTCTTGGCACGTTCTGCCAGCCTTGTGCATAGTACAGAACATATGCGCGATTAGGAAAATTTCTGGCAATGTGTCCTGGTGTTCCATAGTGAAAAAATGTCTTTTTCTTCACTGTGAAGTTGTTTCTTCCTGCCCCTGGTGGCGTATCCTTGCCTCGTTTCTTGTTGTTCCCACATGCACACTTGCAATAGGCACTCTGTTGTGCTAGAATTGGAGGCCTGTATTTCTCAACGACAGGTTTATCAGAAGCAGCTGAGTTCGAAACAACAGACTCAGAGCTCAAAGAGACATTGGTTTGTTCAGTAGTGCTCTCCTTGTTCTCATCTTCTGCTACTTTACCTGTACATGAAGTAGAAACATTAGAATTTTCAACATTAATAAATCCTCCTGAAACAAAACCAGATGGCTTGACATAAACCATGAATGGTTCGTTGGCAATCTCCTCTTTAGACAAAGGTTGACACTGATATGCATGATTAAAAGGATGAGGTACATTATCGTATCCTAAACCCTTTTGTTGGTTTTGTTTGAACTACAGGCAATGGTCAATCTTATTGGAGACTACCTTTCTTGATACATCAAACTTTTTAAAATCAAAATTGGCAGTTCCAAATTTCCCTTTTAATGTATCAAGCTCAGTAAGTAACTCAACATTCTGTCTCTTGATATAGTCATAGTTTTCACATTTGTTACTGTAGTCTTCCTGAAGTTTCCTAAAGTCCTTGGTTTTTGCTTCTAATTCAGCCTTCAGGGGTTTCTGTCCTTTCCTGAGTTGATATCCTTCATATCTCAGGTCCTCGACTTCCCTTTTTAGTAAATCAGTTTGTTCCCGAAGAATTTTAATTGTATCTTCACTAGATAGTGTCCATGAAACTTCACATGATTGAGAACATGAAACTTCATTGACCAGAATGTTTTCAGAACTCATTGTATTTCCACACTTTAAAGCATCAAGTTCTTCAATTACATCAGCAAAACTAAGATGATTGAGATCTTTTGTCTTCTTGATGATAGCCACGTTCATATCCCACGATTTCAGAAGTGAATTCAGTAGCTTTTTGTTTATCTTAGATTTGGTCAAGAAGATCCCAACTATATTCATCTCAGTAGTAAGTGTGGTAAATCGCTGCAGCTGAGTTTCGAGGGTTTCTCTAGCGATATAATAAAAAATGTTGAAATTTTGTCTTAACATATCCTGACGACTCCCTTTCATGTTTTCAACTCCTTCGTAGACCTTAAAATCAATTAAAAAGCACAACTAGAAGCCAAAATCAAACTTAAAAGTCAAACCCTTTGATTATAAACCTCAAAAGTCAACCTTAAAAGTCAAATTTAAAAAGTTAACCTCAAAAGTCAAACTTGAAAAGTCAAACTTGAAAAGTCAAACCGAAAAGCTAAATTTGAAAATTTAAAACTTAAACGAAAAAGTCAAAGTTTAAAGTCAAAGGTCAAACTTGGAAGTCAAAGTAAAAATTTAAGGTCAAAAGTTAAAGATAAAAGTCAAAAATTAAAATATAATTTTATTATATATATATATATATATATATATATATATATTGTATTTATTATTATTATTATTTTTATTATTGAAAATGAGGTTTTACAAATAAAAGAAATTGATTTTGGGGGTTAAAGGTGCCAATTTTTGAAATTTAGATGCGAAAATGAGAGGTGTTGAATGAAAAAACGAAAGGAAAGAAGCATGTGGCAATCTAGATCAACTGGTAACGCGTTGGTCTTCTATGGAGGAGACCCGGGTTTGATCCCCGGCACCTCCAATGCTCGATTTAATTTTAATGCAAGGCGAGCAAGCGAAGATGCGAGTGCGAGGCTGCTGAACCGGAAACGATGTTGAGCAGTAAAATCCGAGCCGCAAGCTCGGGCCGTAAACGTGCGAGGCCTCGGACCGTAACCTCTGACCGCGAACTCCTCGGACCGCAAACACCGGCCGCAAACTCTTCGGAACCCTAGCTGCCGGCCGCAAACTCCTCGCTGATTACGTCAAAAAACACCGATTTTTCGACTTTTTTGCTCCAAAACTCGATCAAGAACCCTTTTTTATGAAAAACACGAAGAACAAACCCCCTTATTTTTCAGAGATCTATCAAAAAACGCAAGAATATTTTGAAAATATGATCAAATAATGTTCGAAATCTGACAAAATTGACTGATACAACCAAGCTCTGATACCAATTGTAAGTCCCTAATTTTCCCGTGTAACAATCTGATCAGTTTGATGGTGTCGTTTGATGTCAGATCAAGTAGAAGAGAAGAAGAAGAAAAATAATATGAATCTCTATATGAATTGACTAGAATTAAAGTTCCAGATATAAAAGATTCACACACACAAATGCTCTCTAGTTTCTCTTTTTTCTCGTTCATCAATCTCTACTCCTCACCCTAACACCTATATATATATACAAGGGGAACATGGGCCAGAGAACATGGGTCGTAAATGGGTTTACGGCTGACCGTAAACCCCACATGACCGTAAACTAGACTGTAAGCTCATAAAATATTAGATAAAAATATAATTGCCCACAAAAGCAAAGTATAAACCATATTTTGACCCAACATTATGTAGCAATAACAATCATAAACCTTCTTGATCTTGATTTCTGAAAGCCTACTGCCTCAAGTGTTGCACCTCTAATGGAGTCACAAACACCACTTAGCAACAAGATGAACAAGAGAGAGGAGAGGAGCACCAAAGACGTCCAAGATCTTCTAGAGAAATATTAGCCACATTTTTGGAGACTTAAGGGTTCCTTTTATAGTTAGGCTTTTAGGGATATCAACTCGGAAACCTTAATCTGAATGCTTAGGCCGTAAGCAGCCCATGGACCCCTTCTAGAAAAGCCCTTGGACGAATTCTCTATGGGATTCCCATAAAATTAGTCCAACGTTAATTCTAAGGTGATCCATCAGCCCAATTGCAACTATCAGTGATTTGCAATATTAGTCCCCTTTATTTAATCAATTTCTTTTGACCACCAAATTAATTCCAAATTAATTTATGATGAATACTAATTAAATAATATGATTTCTCTTAACATATTATTCTCATAAAAGATATTAACAAATCATAATTAATCATCTTTCTTCATAATTCATCGTACAAGTTGCTATAGTGAAGGCAACCCAAAAGGACCATGCTCATAATCGGGTCAAGTACATACCAAAATAGTTATGGACTTCGACACCAATCCAACATACATGACTCATAAACCATACCTATTATAGTTTATATGTTCGTTTTTGTATGAAATCCCAAGCTGGTAAAATAGTATGTTTATTTTAGTAAAGTTAACAATCGCAAACCATTTTAATAATTGTGTTATTTATACAAGATTTCTTGTATTTTACCTGTATTTTCCCCCTAAAATATTTATAAAGATAGTGAAGATAAAGGGGTATAAAATCACTTGATTGTAATGGTGATTTGAGCAACACTTCATTGCTATAAAAGTCTTTACTGTTGAAAACCGGGCTTTCCGAGGATTGGGATAGAAACCGAAAGACTCTTTTCTTGTGGACTTGTGGTGCCTCAAAATGTTCTTCGGGTGTTGAATATATTACTAGGACTTCGGGGGGTTGTAAGGAAGTATAAAGAGGTTAAAAATATAAAAAAGGTGAGAAAATGAACTAAAAATGGTGAAGGAACAAGGAGGGTTCACACCTGATTTCCGATTAGCAATCGTAATTTTCAAAAGCCGCTGTCATCTCTGATCTTATCAGATACACTTCATTTAGATAAGGAATCAAATATTCCTCCATTCTAAAAGATTTCATATGAACTGAGGCATGGATTTTAATCATTCTCTCTATTCATGTGTTGTTTCCCAATTTCCGATTTATGACGACCGACTAATTCAACAGATCAAATCAATCCAGCCTTGGCCAAACACTTTGGGGTGTCATCACTAAATCATCGTGGGGCCCACTGATATCACTTTTATCCCCTTAGGGTAGAAGGAACGGATAAACGTTGACTCATATGCTTGCTCTATTTACCCATCAAATCACACACAACAATACGTTTTATAACACCAAGTTACTGCTGCGTTTACGTATTATTAATGTGCAACCGACTTGCAAAATGCAACTCATATCTCTCAGTTTCAAGAATATAAGATATTATCGTCTCACAACCACTCGTGATAAAATTCATGAAGTGATTCACGTGAGTGTGGGTTTAGTCCAATACTCAAATCTTATTTCAGGAGTACTCATGAATTCATCAGCAAACTTGTGCTATGTATAAACACCTTAGACGATCTACAAAAGGATTCATGACCATCTTGCTTCATACCAACTTCCAACGTATAACCGACTGTGGATGTTTGAATAACCTAGTTATTCTGGAAGTCAAAACATGCAAAGTGAAACACAAGAATAATCGAATCCAATATGGTCTCAAACTTGTGAGTATAAATAAAACACTTATTATTTAATCACCATATTGATTACACATTATTCATTGTATAATGTTTCGGATAATCAACTTATTACTTGAATTATATCAATAGTTGTCCCATGCTCCAAGCATGCACACTATGTTCACCTATGGTCCTTACTTTGTGAAATAGATCAATTGAAAAACACTACCAATGATGCTCATTTCAAAACTCCTAATCCTTATTACAAGTGTAAGAATGCCACATTCTTGCCACTATCAGAATATGTTAGATTCTAACATTTTATGCAACGATCCTTTTGTAATGCCACAACACAAAAGTCACCAAGACTCTACCAATGAAATCACAAAGTTCTCTATTGGAGATTGTTGCAAGACAATTACACATATATGAAGTCTCACATTCAAAGTCCATTCTTTTGAACATCCTTCTAGCATAAATGTTTCTAATCTAGACATAGATTTTTAATATCCAACTCCCATTTTGGAAACATTTACATATTTTCTATATGACAAGTCATTCTTAAAAGAGTGTTATCTCTTCAGAATGATGTCGATATGGTCCATTCATGTCACACCCCAAAACCGAGAACGGCGGAAACGTTCTGGGGCGAAGGACGTCATGTAATGTATCACAACAATGTAAAGTAGCAAACAAGCAACAACATCATCCATTGCATTAATAGTATAATTTTAATTACAAGTGTGTTCTTTCATAGTATAAGAAAACATAATCAACAATCAAAATAAAATGGGAGTCTTGATTTCTCCGTCTTCACAAAACTTGGTCGTCGTACCTGTCTATTTGTGACCTGAGAATACAAGTGTTTTGAAAGCGAGTATCAACAATAAAGCTGGTGAATTCATAAGTATTAATGTGTCTTAGATTTGTAAAACTGGAAAGTACAGACTTTTGAACATTTGGAAAAATTTTGTATGAGTATGAACTGTTTGAAAATAGTTTGAAAACGTTTGAATACCCTAGCAAATCCCTATGATTTCTATTAGTATAAAGAGTAGCCTTCTACCAAGACTAGACTGTTTTGTAAGTAACGAAGATGGTTTTTCCCTTGTATGACTACTATTAACAATATATATAGTCTACCTCGTCGTTTATGTGAATGTATCACAAAATAAAAGTAATAGGAAAATATAGCCATGTAAGTGTTATCCGTTTTTATTTGGATCAACCCGACATCGTGACTGCCGAAATAGTATTAACCTTGAACGTCCGTATATGATCATTATCCTATGTAGCTAACAGCAGGTTGTAGGAATGGTTAGTCCCGTAAAGGTACCCTATTATAAGTATTAACCGTAGGCATCCGTAGATGTTCATTACCTCTGTTGCTAACAGTTAGGTGCCGAAATGGTTAGTCCCGTCTTAGTAAGTAAGTAGTCTTCTCATGAGACCCGCTCTAAGTAAGTAATAATATGATTGGTAGTCCCTATTCTACATTTGGAACTAAAGGTGACTTCCGCAACGAATCGCTAGTTCAAAATCCATATTAATTACTAAATCATATATAAGCCTAAACTACACCTATAATAGTTTACTAGGGATATATCAATGTATACCTTTGCTACCCAAAGGCACTGAACCGACTGATCAGAACTATTATGTCCGTATAAGTACACATGATATATAACTATATATTTAAACGACCTTTGGACAGATACCCGATACCTTACCACACCACATCCCAACGAGGAAAAGGAAATAAAGCGGGTTAGCCTTCCTAAGTCCTTTAAACATGACTTATATAACTATACAGATACAGGCATGCTTTTAACAAGGTATCTATGTAAAGGTATCCATGTAAGTGTATTCAAGTAAGTGTATCCAAGTAGCTCTATCCAAGTAAGTGTATCTCTTCATATAGCATTTAGTATAGACTCATGTATGAAATGACTCTGGTGTAATTCCTTGTAATAGGAATAGCAAGTAGTATCTCCTAACTATACCTATAATAGTTACTAGTAATGTAGAAGTATCAACGAAGGTATACCTTTGCTAGCCAAAGGTACTGAACTGACTGAAGGCACTTTTATGTCTACATATGTATACATGATATATAACTAATATTTAGATGACATTCGGACGGATAACCGATACCCCATAGCCACATCCCAACGAGGAAAAGGAAATAGAGTGAGTTAGCCTTCCAAAGTCCTTTAAACATTATTTATATAACTATACATATATGGGCATGCGTTTGATAATATAAAAGCATAAAAGGAGTTTTGTACAACCTTTGACTAGGATTAATATCTAAGAAAAGATCGACTTGATGTCACTTTATAAAACGGTTTGAAAGTATTTTGTTTGAATAAACAGTTTAAGTATAAAGAAAACCTTTGTTTGAAATACAATTGTAACATAGTTTGATAAGAAAACATACAGAGTATAAAGCAGTTTGATAAAGAGTTTTAAGCATATAAAAACGTTTAAGAAAGTCATTTGAAGAAATCTATTTGGTAAAACAGTTAACGTATAGTAAATCCATTTGCATGCTAGTTATTAATCACATGTGATTGATATAATAACTAAACATGATTTAACTTGTATTCCCCCCATAGAACATTTAAAAACATTTAAAACATTGATTAAGGGGTATGAACTCACCTGTAGTTGGTGGTTTGGATGAACTGAATGATGTAGGATTGCTAAGTGTCAAATGAAGACTTGTACACACTCAAAAATCCTATTTAACATATAATCACACATATATGTATCCAGTTAGTCTTTAAACTACTAATTGATAATGTTAAGACATCCTAGGACATGATAAACACTTTATATAAGTATTATAAGTGCTAAGGAGTGCATCTAAGTGTTGTAGGACAAGGCTATTGAGTTTAGGGTTCCAAAGGACCCCTTTCTTGAGTTTACTCCCCAAGGACCTTAAACCATTGAGTTTACGGTCGTAAACCCTTGATTTTACGGCTGCAAGCTCCTAATCTTTTGGTCATTTGATGGTTTGAAGCCTCATAAGTCCTTATAAGTGTTTCCACTTGATGTATGAGCCTAAGGAAGAAGTTAGGACACCATTTCTCTCATTTGAGGGGTTTACGGCCCTAGGACCATTTCCCTTAGTGTTTGCGGCCGTAATCTCATATGGACCATGGTATTTTTGTGCTTTCAAATCCTATACACATTAAGGTAGAAGTCTAGACTAGTTTCACAAGGAAAGGATGGGACTAGGGCACACTTTTGGCCCTTAAAGAAGGGTTTGCGGTCCAAGGTGTTCATGGGCTGTAAACTCTTTGATCTTGATGATTCCTTGTGATTTCTTGATGTATAGACATATAACAAGCCCTATTATACTCTATGATAGAAGCACTTACGATTTGGGACGAAATACTGAAGATCCTTGAGAGAGAATCGGGTTTTTCTCTAGTTGAAAATGGAACAAATGAATAAAAATGGCTAAGGGCCACATATATACCCCATGGGGTTTTGGTCCAAAAATATCATTTGAGCCGTAAACTCCAAACTCTTGGAGTTTTGAACCTTTTAAGATGCACATAACACTCTAGGGCATCCTCTCTCCTGATATCTCCTAAAGTGTTAATCCTAATATGCTCAAACTTATTCCAAAAGCTTGAAAATTAGCTGGAGCCGATTTGACTTCTATTAAAGCGAAGGGTTGTACAGAATAGAAAATTTCGGGTTGTCACAATTCATAACTATACTTCCAACTGCTCACAAGTGACCAATCCTTAGCGAACCTTATATTGTCCTTGACAGTTGTTTAACCACTTTAGTCAAATCTAGTTCTAGTCCTTTTTCCCTCTTAATGCGCTAGGCTTTTGGAAAATCAGAACGGTCGAATATTATAGCATATGCAATCCATCCTATACCTGAAACGTATGTGACATGATTCATAATGTCTTACATAAGGACATGATACTAGATCAATCCTCTACTATAATGTTTCTATTTGCCATGGTCTCACAATTTAGATTATGAAGAGGGATTCCGTAATCGTAACCAAATTTATGAGAACGCAATTATCTTTTCCATATATAAAATTTCCTTATGTTGAGCCATTCCAACATAAAATTCATATATATATATATATATATATATGACTAAATTTGACTAAAGTCTCACAATCGAAGCTTTTAGATTTGAATTGGAGTATCATATTCTCCCCTTTAATTATAGCAAACAAAACAACTTTTCAACCCTTTCAACTTTGCAAATTGAAACTTTTGTTTTATATAATTAATGTTGCTAACTCGTAAATCATAATAATCATGTTCCCACTAACATGATGATTATTTTCTTTCCAGCATGACACTTATGCTCCCACTAGCTTTGACATGTATTTAGAAATCAGTTGGACTTCTAGAAATCAATACTTATTGAATTTCTTACCAAAGTTCATATTTCTAATACGAGATGCTTCGATAAGCTTTTATCTATGCTTGTAGACCCTTTATAAAGCTCAAATGCATGTCTAAACAATTTCAGAACTTGTAGCAATAAGTCTTAATTGTTAAAACTAATCGCCATTTCTCACAATTCGAACTATGAAGAGGGATGCTGTAATCAAAACCGAATTTGAGAACGCAATTTACATAACAACTATCTCCTTAAAATGTTCCTAGCGAAAGTGTTTCCTCTCAATCATTTTCATGAAATGGAGAGAAACCTTATGACACTTGGATTTAATGGTGTATGTGTTCCTATCGATGTGAATTTGACATAACTATAATCGTAAGACAAAGTTTGCGACAAATCGAAACTCATATGGACTGAACTTGTTCAATCTCAACTACTTGCCACTTGGCAGCACAAGTGCCCGCCATGTCTTCCAATTTCTTCAGCAACTCACCTATAGATCAATGAACTTTCATTGATTAAAATGATTTGCCTTTATGAATTCAAATGAGAACTCATAGAACACACATGCATAATTAACTCAACTGGAATGGCACAGAAACTATCAACACGATAGGTGAGAAACCTCAAGTCGTGTGCTAGTGATCAACTATTGGTTTACTCTTGATAAGTTCTTGAAGCTATTCAAGACCATTAAAACTCCCACTTTCCTCTTGACATATAAGATTCTCTTGTAAAGAAACATTCATTAACAAATAGATATTCAAGAGTTAGTGTAGATTCTTATCAAGAAAAACACTACACACAATTGGTCCTAGTTGGTCTTTGTCTTATCCAAGACATCACAACTTACCAATTTCAACTGTGCAAGAATATGAATTTTTTTTTAAACTCCACATTTGATGAGTGTTATAAACCTTCTTAAGACATGTCACTCCAGTCACAATCTTGGGGTATGACTCTAAGACTTGATTTTGGAACGAAGTATGATTATCCTTTTGATTTAACCATTTCAACAATTTTTGATTCCTCTTCTCAACCAAACTAGTGTCCTTAGAGGATCAATTGTTAACAGTTTCATAGTCATTAAGATGATCATAAAACATGATACTCAAGTACTCTCCTATCATTTCAGATTGGCGAAACTTTTATCTTTCTGCCTTATTGATTCTTTTTATTCGTCCTGCCATTCAGTGAAACTTTTTCAATGATTAAGAATTACACTTAATCTTGTAAGCATAACCATATTTACTAAAATTTTAGTAAATCATGAGGAATAGTCTTATTGTTCTTTGTGGTGGACTTGAGCAGCGCACAACCAAGTACCTGGTCTCCTCGTCCTTCACTTGACTCACATACTTGTGTGAACAAGGAATGAGTCTTAATTTTGCAAACACGAAGGTTCTTATTCATCACACAATACAAGTTGTATAATTCCAAGTTTCTGTCCAATTGAAACTTAGGCGATGAGGAACTTTCCCTATTTGGTAAACATTCGACTTTTCCACAAATAACATAATTAAGAATCAAATCCATTCACAATATTGCTAACAATAGAAACATTCAAACACCAATTTTCACAAAAGCCATTGCAAGGAAACATAAATAAAACAAAATCAAAATTTTTTTATTTATAATATGCGGAAAAATCTTGTCCTTACAATGCGATTACAAATGAAAATTATGTAAATATTCCTTAGCAATCGATCCTAACTCTAAAGTAGCAGCTCAAAAATCCGATATTCGAACCATGCGATCAAAATCCATTTCTTTGTGATCATATTCAGCTCACGTCTTCCTTTAAGCTTCCTCTCTCATCTTCGATCCTACAAAAACATCAAAATGTAATCTTATCACATCATGTATTAAGAATCAAAAAATTAGGAACTTAATTGAGTTAGATAGTGGATTTTACCTGAAGTAGAGGCATACATCTTGACTCTCCAATCTCTTAGATCTCTCAGGTAATCAGGGTAGCTTCATAACCAATGCCTCTTCTCTTGGAAGTAGAAACATATGGAATCTTCTGGAATGGTACACGGGACTATCTCAGATTAAGAATTTCTCTTGCGTAGAGAAAACCTTTCTGGACTTCCAATGTTGGCATTGTCCATGTCCATGGAAGTTTGGGACATCGATCCACCAGACAAATTTGCTTGACCAGTGCGCCAAATCATCGCTGATTCAGTATCAATAAGCAAATAAGTGAGATCAATGAGGTTCACGTCGTGGTCCATCATATAGTACTCTCTAATGAACTCACTATATGAGTCTGGAAGTGACTAAAGAACCCAGTCAACAACCAGCTCCTTGGAGACAACAACACCAAGCATACCTAACCTGTCAATGTGTAACTTCATCTCTAAGACGTATTCACACACAGACTTTCCATCTTCGTGTTTACTTGCCAAAAGGGCTTGAGTGAGCTTGAAATTTTCAAGCCTACGAACTTCTGGGTCAGGGAAAATAATTTGAGGGGGTGGAGGAAGTGAAAGATGATTTGAATTTCCACGATCCAATCGTAGAATATCATCTTCAGGTGGGAATCTTTTTCCAAAGGATTCAGGAAGACGATAGTTGTCAGAACTAGACATCTAGGAAAGGGAGAAAATTCAAGTTAGTTGATTGAGTCCTTAATGTTACACCTAAATGAAACATCGAGGCATGGATCCAACACAATACTCTAAAACTCATAAGAGGTGCCATAATTTAGTTGCAAAATATTGGAAGGTAGGTAAATGACGATTTACCAACTTCCACCATGAAAAACGAAAAGGAACTTTAAGTTTTAAATGAATTGAAACTCCTAGATCTTTTGAGATTCATTGAACTTTTCAATGGCATGTTTAATATCGATTATGCCCTTCAAGTTTGTGACTAGGATGTCGAGGATCACAAACAAGGTGTGAATAACCATGCAAATATACTTGGTACACTCAATGTTACAAATCACCTAATCAATGTGTTGGTTAACCACACATGCTCCATTGATTTATGATTAACACCGAGTTACCCTTTTCCACTGTTTCCATTCTAAAATTAGTGTGTCAGTTAACCACACACGCTCCACTAATGTCTCGACAAGGTGGAAAGTGTAATTTCATGGATTAACACCAAATTCATATTTTTCTTAAAGTAACTAAGATTTTAGAATTTTACAATAACGTTTAGTTACTTTGAATTCATTATACTTATAATGGAATGTTGTGTCGTATCCTACCCGTTCGACTAACGACCCTCCACTGGTCAAGGGTGTGGTGGGTAAGAGTGGATACCCAATGACGGTCATTTTACAGGCCGCTTCCTTAAACACCCTTATAGACCAGCTTCGTGAAAGAGGCCGACTAACTATAAGACTGACTATTTACTCATACATATATAATATTAGACTTTTAATTTTATGTATAGTATAAGGGTGTATTTTACACTTTTAAAATACTAGATGGTCTAATGTAATAAATTATACTTTTAATTTAATAAAATGTAAACCATATCATTATGGATTTATTAACTCTCTTTTAATTATACACTTAATTAAATTAATAAAACCATAATGGTGTAATTTGAACTTTTCTAAGTACTAGGGTTTCTAGAATTTAAATATTTCAAAATTTTAAATTTTAATCAAAATTTAAATTCCAAAACTTGAGGGAACGTTTTGAAAATTTCCAAAACCTTTTTCAAATTTCAGCTAATCAAATAATTGGAAATTATCTAAATTTTGACCTAATTCAAATTTCTTCCAAGATATTTCAAAGTAAAACTATAAATAATTAATCTTTATCTTATAAAACAAGTAATTATCTTAATTTTGACAATTATCTACTATTTGGATTAGAATAATCAATACCATAATAAAAAATCGGATTTTATATGTTAAAAAACGTTTTGGTAATTATCGCACGCCAAAATAGGTCAAAATCTCGAAAAATCCTCCATCTGACCCTCCGACTCGTCGAGCGAACACTGGACTCGTCGAGTTCCCAATGGACTCGGCGAGGTTACAAATGGAATCGGCGAGTCCATGCTCCAGATTTGGTTTTTTGCGATTTTTAGCCTTTAACTATCATGTAAATAATCAAATACAATAGATAAACAATCTAGGCTCTAATACCACTTATGGATTTTGAGCATTACATTAATCTTATGGTGCACATGCAAACCCTAAAGCTTTGGATCTAGTTTGTCTAATTGTACATGCAATAATCATCCAAAGCTCATAAACCCTAGATCTAGCATACAATAATCGATATTAACAAAAGAATAGGGTTTAAAACTTACCTTGATTGTTATGTAGCAATAACAATCATAAACCTTCTTGATCTTGACTTCTAAAAGCCTAGTGCCTCAAATGTTGCACCTCTAATGGCGTCAGAAACACCACTTAGCAACAAGATGAACAAGATGGAGGAGGGGAGGACCAAACACGTCCATGATCTTCTAGAGAAAGATTAGCCACATTTTTGGAGCCTTAAGGGTTCCTTTTATAGTTTGGCTTCTAGGGATATAACCTAGGAAAGCCTAACCTGATTGCTTAGGCCTTAAGCAGCTCATGGATCCCTTCTAGAAAATCCCTTGGACAAATTCTCTATGGGCTTCTCATAAAATTTGTCCACCCTTAACTCTAAGGTGATCCATCAGCCCAATTGCTACTATCAGTGATTTGCAATATTAGTCCCCTTTATTTTTTCAGTTTCTTTTGAACACCAAATTAATTTCTGATCAATACTAATTAAATAATATGATTTCTCTTAATATATTATTCTCATAATATATATTAACAAATCATAATTAATCCTCTTTCTTCATAATTCATCCTACAACTTGCTATTGTGAAGGCAACCCAAAAAGACCATGCTCATAATTGGGTCAAGTACGTACCAAAATAGTTATGGGCTTAGACACCTAATCCAAAATACATGAGTCATGAACTATACCTGTTATAGTTTATATGTTCGTTTTTGTATGAAATCCCGAACTGGAAAAATAGTATGTTTATTTTAGTAAAATTGACAATGATAAACCATTTTAATAATTGTGTTATTTATACAAGATTTCTTGTATTTTACCTATATTTTTCCCCTAAAATATTTATAAAGATAGTGAAAATAAAGAGGTATAAACTCAAACGATGGTAGCGGTGATTTGAGCAACACTTCGTTGTTAGAAAAGGCTTTACTGCTGAAACCAGGCTTTGTGAGGATTGGGTTAGAAACCGAAAGACTCGTTTCTTGCGGACTTGTGGTGCCTCAGAATGTTCTTCAGGTGTTGAATATGTTACCAGGACTTCGGAGGGTTGTAAGGAAGTTTAAAGAGGAGAAAAATATGAAAAAGGTGAGAATATGGACTAAAAGTTATGAAGGAACCAGGAGGGCTTGCATCCCTTTTTTATAGGTGCGAGGTCTTCGGCTGAAGAGAGGATAAGAAGGACAAGCGTCAGACTCGGAATGGAGACATGCGTCGGACCTTAAACGCTTCCACGGACGCAACACGCGTCAGAATCTTGTCGGGCCTCACATCTGGATGAGTCATCAGGTCGGAACACAGGGAAGCTCGCGAGGAATGGGCGACATGGCCGAACCCTGGCCTCGCATATGCGAAGGTTCTCTGTTTTTGTGCGCCAAACTTCAAAAATCCATAAATTTCGCATACGAGCTCTGTTTATTACGTTCTTTATATCCACGCGTAGGTGAGATTATACTCTACGACTTTCGTTTAGACTCGATTGGCTGATTTTGACTTTATTTTTAATATTATCCCTTTTAACAGACTGAGACAGGAAAATCCATTAAAAATTCATAAGTTCTTCATCCGATGTCTATTTTCGTCTGTATTTTTACCATTGTACTACTATTGACGAGACCTTTGATTCTCGTATAGGTTGTGTCGGATAAAAATCGTTTGATCTTTATTTCAGATTCTGGGCTGTGCACTGCTATGTCGAATCTTAGAAAAATCATAACTTCTTCATAAAAAGTAAGATTTGGATGTTCTTTTTATGGATACTCTCGGTTGAACTTATACTACAACTTTAATTTAGACATATAAGGCTAAAAAGCATTTTATTGAAAACTCACTTTTCACGCTAAACAACGTTTTGCCGGTTTTGTCGCGGATCTTCGATAGGTCATAACTTCTTCGTTATAACTTGGATTTTGGTTTTCTTTATATTTTAGGAATCCTTGTTACGATATCTACCACTTTATTCACCCCAATCAAGATTATTGAACAGTTTATTATTGACGCTTATTTTCATCTCAATTAATTTCTATTTTATTATTTCAAAATAAGTTACAATAGTTGACCTAGACAATTACATTATGAATTTACAAGTACATAGGTAGAGTTTAGACCTAATAAACATAGAATTCTTCTAGTTATAACAAACTAGGGCAATCATATCAAGGACAAAGAGCAGAAGAGACCACTCGCAAGACCTGCGAGGTGGCAGAGCACCTTATACGTCACTCTAGTAATTAATAAACTAACATAATCCAATGAGTTAGTGATTACACTACTCACACTATGTGTTAGGCTTATCTCGTCTTTCATAACAACTAATAACAGTACGCCAGGTCACAAAAATTCATACAAGGGTAATCACTACTAAAAATTCATAAGTCTATTGTACATAGACCTCTGTTGTGAATGGCTTGCAAAACACTATTAAAGTTGGAACATGATACACTTGGAACTAAGACAACTTAGTTAAAATAAAACTCAACTTATAGCCACTACTAAAGACTTACCACCGTTTTATCTTTTAAGACTTTGCAGTAGAAAGATGCCTCCCCATATACCTAACAGACGCATCCTCAACAACATGTCAACAAATCCACCCCCGCCACCACCGCAGTACGATCCTGCTGTCTTTCAGGCTGCCGTAACGGCCACAATAACATCTGCCATGACTCAAATCCACGCAAGTGGTGCCAGTGGGGTGGGTAGTGGTGCTAACAACTCTAATCACGGAGAATGCAGAATCAGTGTTTGAAATATGCACGTGCCCAAATGGGAGCAAAGTGAAGTTTGCTGCCTGGACCTTCTCTGATAGAGACTTTACATGGTGGAGTGGCCATGTCAAGTCATTGACCCTACCAATTGCAAGCTCAATGGGTTGGGAGAACCTAAAGGAAATGATGATGGAGGAGTACTGCTCGAGGGGCGAAGTACAAAGGCTAGAGCAAGAGCTATCGAACCTTATCATGACAGGCTCTAGAATAGTATCCTACACTACTTGTGACAACCTGAAACTTTCCATCCAGTACAGTCAAACACATCAATTAAAAGTTAAATGCTTTTCTGCTAATTTTTAGCCAGTTTAAAGTCCGTTTGAGTATTTTAATTAATTATTCACGAATCAGACAGATAAAAGGAAGTGATTTCTAGTTAATTGAGAATGGAATGGAATGAACAATACCTTGATTTGGTGTTCACGACCAAACTAAGAGTTTTGGGCCATGAACTCTCTTAGGGCCGAAAACTCATGCCTTAGGCATGAGTTTACTCTCCATTCTTTCATTTCCTCATTTCCAAACTCAAGAACCAAAGCCATTCTCTCTCAAGTAGCATACCGTTCTTCACCCGATTTTCAGAGAATGTAAGTATTTCTTGACTTGATTTGTTGTTATAACCTATCTCCTAGTCGTTATACATCATTTCATCCATTCAATTGTTGATTTTCATTAGATCTTCAAAACACCAAGAACACCAAGAACACACACTAGTGTTCTTGGACCTTAAACACCCAATCGAGCTCCGATCTTGTAAGTGCACTTGCTATAGCTTCTTGTATACTTAGTATGACCCTTATAACACTTTGTAGGGTCTGTTATGTGTTGCGTCTTGGGCTCGTTCTTTAGTCCAATTTTGTATCCGGATTGGGCCTGTCCATCCGTGTTTTATTTGCTAAGGTTTAGTAGTTATAGATGCTTGCATGCATCTTTCTACGTAAGATTTTGAGTCGATCATTCACAGAAAATACTTTTTATCGATTGTAACCCTAAAGGCCTCTACAACGGAAGTTCTTTGTCGAGATCTGCTGAGGCTTGAATCTATTGAATCATTCGACGTATTTTGGTTCATTCCTGTGTTTGATATTTCTTTTTACATTATTGTGATTAACCTGTTTAAGATCTAAACGATCAAAGAGTTTTTCACCTCATCAATTGGTATCAGAGCAGGAGATTGTGTAATTCATACACATCTCTTCTGTGAAAGAAGTGATTAGGGTTTATTCCGCATTCATTGATATTTATTGATCCGTCACTTCATAATTGACGTATCTCATTAATTATTCATCTTGCCCTAATATTACATATTATAAAGTCTGATCTTATAATAGGTTAAACGATCAAGCATGGACGATTCTCAATCCAATCCTATTAACATCTCTAACAACATAGGATCAACAACCAAGATTCCAATACTCTACACTCAAGACTACGAAGTGTGGACGCACCACTTTGAAGATTACGTTATTGGAGCTGAAGATAATGGGTATCTGATATGGGAAGCCATCACATCTGGCCCTTTCGCTCATTGAAGCACTTCAAGAATCATTAAAACGCGAAAGGAGTATAATGATCTATTAAAAGATGTGAAAGACGTCGCTCAGGACGAAAAAGAGAAGTTCCAATGCAACATTAAGGCATTGAGACTAATTCGTTTCGCTCTTCAATCCGACACGTTTCGATTAATGAGTTCTTGTTGTACAGCAAAGGAAATCTGGGATCGGCTGCGAGAGCTGTACTCCACAGATGAAGATCTGGAGCACTCAATTCAAACCCTACTTCTCTCTGAATTTGGAGAGTTCAAGCAGAAGCCAGAGGAGGTTGTTACGCAAACATTTGATCGGTTCAATCATCTTCTCAGCAAGATGATCAAACATGACATTGAAAGGAAGCTCATTGAAGAGAAGTCCATTTTCTTGAATGGTCTAAGACTCGAGTGGAGAGCAGTTATGTCGACGGTTAAAGCGCATGAGCAGTTCAAATCATATTCTTTGGCAAAACTGGTGGGGATTCTGAAATCCCAGGAAAAGATTGTGTTACAAGAGAAAAGCGTGGTTTCAAGCTTGGGGTCTTTGGTGCTTCTGTCCAAAGGTAAGAATGCAACAGAAGAAGAAGAAGATTTGAATCTGGGAGACTACGATTTAACAGCTGAAGACTATGCTATGATGGTGTCAAATCCCAGAAGGTTCATTAAGAAGAAGTTCCCTACCAACAAGAACCGAAATTGGCAGGGAAGCTACAACTCTGAAAAGGTGAAAGAGGAGCCGAAGGCTGAAGAATCAAAGAAAGAAGCGAAGGGTGAAGCTGAATCGGGTGTCAGTTTTTTCTACTGTGGTGGGAAAAATCACTACTCAAAAGATTGCGTGTTGAAGAAGATGGCAGAGAAAGATGAGGAGAAGGATGAAGAAGCAAGTCTCCTGAAAAGACAGGAGGAGATTAAGAGGAAGAAATCTGCTACTAATCCCTTTATGAATGCTCTTGCTGTGCAGGATTCAGTTGATGATGATGAGTTCGGTGGCGTACAGGTGTGGTCAACCGACTCAGAAGATGATGAAGTGAGAAAGCCTTCTCATGGAAAGGCTTACGTGACGAAGAGTGGTGATGCTGGTGGAAGATGTATGATGGTGACAAATGTGTCCCAGTTAAGAGGATACAACACTGATGGTGGAAACGAAGTGGCTAAGGAGCGAAAGGACGTGTTCTTTACAGCGAAGCCTCTCAGTGTGCAGATCAGTGAGCTAGATGAACTGATCAAGAAGGTACAATCCATTTTTGTTTCGTTTAAAATTCCACAAACATCATATGAAAAGGAATTAAATAACTTGAATTCAAGAATTTCAAATCTAGATAGTTGTTTAACTCAAACACGTGTCACGAATTCTAATCTAACTGACCAAATAAGCAGGGTATCATCCAAGAGTGAGGAGCGACGAATGTGAATTGAGCAGAAGGAGTTGGAGCTGGTTAAAACTTGGGATGAAAATATCTATTTGCAAAGAGACAATCTTAAATTGTTAAAACAGAGAAATGTTTTTTGTTTAATTGCAAAAAGACTTTATACTAAGATTACTCAACTGCATTTAGACTGTGAAATAGGCCAGAAGATACATCGCATGATTTTACCCTTCCTTGAGATTACTCAGTGTGCAGATCAGTGAGCTAGACGAACTGATCAAGAAGGTACAATCCATTTTTGTTTCGTTTAAAATTCCACAAACATCATATGAAAAGGAATTAAATAACTTGAATTCAAGAATTTCAAATCTAGATAGTTGTTTAACTCAAACACATGTCACGAATTCTAATCTAACTGACCAAATAAGAAGGGTATCATCCAAGAGTGAGGAGCGACGAATGTGAATTGAGCAGAAGGAGTTGGAGCTGGTTAAAACTAGGGATGAAAATATCTATTTGCAAAGAGACAATCTTAAATTGTTAAAACAGAGAAATGTTTTTTGTTTAATTGCAAAAAGACTTTATACTAAGATTACTCAGCTGCATTTAGACTGTGAAATAGGCCAGAAGATACATCGCATGATTTTACCCTTCCTTGAGTTTAAGGAGGATGAAATCGATGCCGAAGCATACAATTGTGAAAGTGTTGTATCTTCAGATGATGTCAATCCCACTTATATGTATGGTCTGGACCAAATTGAATCTTTTATAAAGTCCAAAGACCATAAGGACATGCTTAAGAATCTTTTGGATGAAAATAATAAGTTGAAACTCAGGGCTGAAACTATACAAAAATTTGACTCATTGAGTACCAAATTAAGTTCAGAAAATAAAATTGATGTTGAAAATGCATTTGAACTTAATGAGGACGATGACATGAGTGAAATTTATGTAGAGGATGAGGTTGACTGTTCAGAGTTCATTAGGAGCGAACCTGAAAACCACAAAAACTTGATTTTTGAAAATTCTGTGGAATTCGCTCGTTTGTCCAAACATAAGTCCCCAATCCTTAAAGAAAAGGCCGTTGTATACCAAAAACTTAGAACCACTCCCAGTCAGGTTTATAAGGTCACAGGAGTAACCAAACATCAGACAGCCGAACTCACTGCCATAGTAAATGAAGATAATGCAGATGGATGTGATGAGTTTTTCTGGTGTGCACCCATAGACAACGCAGATGAAACAGTTGGTTTGTCGGAGCGAACATCATGGAAGGCCAAAGGTAGATATGTGGCAGAACCATTGAATAAACCTACCACCTTTGACGTGCCTAGTTCCAGCGGCACAAAAGAGGTTCCGGTGGAATATGTCTCCTCAACCAGTGAAACCTCTTCCGTGAAAAGTGAACCTGCTGCTAAGAATCCAAAACAGAAGGCAAATATTCACAGACAACCGAAACAGGTGAGAAATCAAAAGCAGCAGAGAAATTTGAGATACAAGAAAAATCTCTCAGAGCGAAAGCAGTTTTGGCGCTCCCAAAATCCTCACTATACTCACTTTGACAGAAACTCCAAGCCAAAAGGAGAAGAAAATAAAGGTAAAAGGAGCTTCGATCCATCAGTTCAAAAGAACCAGAAGAAGACTTTCGGACCACAGGAAGAACAAAACTGAAAGGATAGGTTCGGTCCCGAAAGTAACAACAACCGAAAGGCTGGTTTTGGTCCATCAAACATCAACAGGCAAAGACCAAAGTTCAGCCCATCAAGTTATTACAGTAGAAGACCCAGCATCGGTTCAGCAACTCACAACAACCAGAAAAACAGTTTCAGTCCTTCATCAAACAACAACCGAAGGTCCAGGTTCGGTCCCTTAAATGACCACAACCGAAAGGGTCATTTCGAACCTCAAGTCAGGAAAGATTCTCATTCAAATTTCTTTTCCTCTAATTCTTTTCGTTCTCATTCTTCTTCTAAGCCTAATTCTCGTCCTACACCAAACTCACAATCGTCGAAGGATTTGAAAGGAAAAAAGAAGATTTTCTCAGCAAATAAAGACCGAAAGCAAGCTAAAGTCCAAACGCCCGAACCTGAATCCAAAATACTTGCATCTAACTCCAATAAAATCAAAGTGTTTACTATCAAGAGGAAAGATGAAACAACCTTAATAAAACGAACATATCTTGTTGATATTTCTCTTACTATTCATGTTTCTGTAAAAGGCTCATGTGGACCCAAGAAACTTTGGGTTCCTAAATCTGCTTAATTTTTGCAGGTTATAAGTGACGAGCAGTTCGACGATGAATGGTACATAGACAGTGGCTGCTCACGTCACATGACAGGAAGGAAGGAAGAGCTAAGGGAGTTTCGGTCACTTCATAACGGTGGCAATGTCAAGTTTGGTAACAACTCTTATGGAACGATAAAGGGTTATGGAATCATAACCAATGGAGACTTTACAATCAGGAAGGTGGCGTATGTAGAAGGGTTACAGTATAACCTCATCAGTGTGTCTCAACTGGTGGGAGGTAGAGGTCTCAAAGTCTCGTTCGATGATGAAGGTTCAGAGATAATAGAGAAGAAATCCAACAAAGTTATTCTCAAGTCTGAATGAAAAGGTGAAATGTTCCCTTTGTATCTCAGACCAATCAAAGGAAATCTAGCCACATGTCTTTTGTCCAAATCCTATTCAGACGAAAGTTGGTTGTGGCACCAAAGGCTCTCACATCTCAACTTCAAAGACATCAACAAGCTAGTCACCGGTGGTCATGTTCGGGGTCTTCCATTGCTTAAGTTCGATCGAGAACACTTATGTGCTGCATGTGAAATGGGGCAACAAAGTCGTCAAATTCACCCAACCATCTTAAACATCAAAGTTGTTGAGCCACTTGAGTTGCTTCATATCGACTTATGTGGTCCATCATCAATCGAGAGCATTGGCGATAACAAGTATATCCTTGTTATTATTGATGACTTCTCACGTTTTACTTGGGTATTCTTTCTAAAGCACAAATCTGAAGTGACTCCCAAGCTGAAGATCTTTATCAAGCAGGTCGAAGTGCAACTAAGGAAAGTCGTTCGAAACATCAGGAGCGACAATGGCCTGGAATTCAAGAACAAAGAATTCGAAGATTTCTTAGCAGAAAAAGGTACCAGTCACAATTTCTCAGCCCCCTATACACCTCAACAGAACGGAATTGTCGAAAGGCGAAACTGATCCCTGTGTGAGGCGGCCCGAACCATTGCTGGGCAGATGCCATTGCTGCAACCTGTTTGACTCAAAACAGATCTTACCTCAACAAACGTTTCTCTCTCACCCCTTATGAGATTATTAAGAACAGGAAGCCGAATGTAAAGTTCTTTCACGTGTTCGGTTCAAGATGCTTCATCTTCGACTCCAAAGAACATCGCAACAAGTTTGATGTCAAAGCTGATGAATGTATCTTTCTGGGATATTCTCTTACTTCAAAGGCATACAAGGTTTTGAATAAGCGTTCTAAAAGAATTGAAGAAACCTATTATGTGATGTTCGATGATAATTACGTCAAGAAGTTGAAGTCTACCGAAGAAGCAATTGTAGAGATTTTCTCTCAAACAGGTCAAGTCATAGCCTCAATCGCTAATCTCTTTGACCAGTTCATGGATCTATTTGATGAACCTGAGAAAGCTGCTCACTCTGAGGCCACGGCAGCAGACAACAAGATTGATCAACTTAAGAAGATTATCGAAGATGTAGCCAAACAAATGGGAGAAGGAGAACCAGTTCGAAACGAACCTCCCAGAGCAGTACTTCGGTCCAGAGGGAGAATCAATTCTCTTCAAATCAACAGGACTCACATATCCAGGGGGAGAATCCAATCTTTGCCGGACCCGAAAGTCCTGTAGCACCCGAAAGCCCAGTTGCACCTGAAAGCCCCGCTGCACCCGAAAGCCCGACTACACCCGAAAGTCCTATAGCACCTGAAAGTCCAGTGACAACCGAATGTGTCACAACTGAAAATTTTGAGCTATGTAATCTATACATTCAAGTTAATATGAATCAAAAACTTCAATCAAACACAACATGCTAGTACCTCAAATAGTCATCAAACAATTGGAGACCCTAGAAGTCCTTGTTTAAGTCCATTTTGGGCTAGGACTCCCTTATTGGATCCAAAGGGACCAATAAGCTTCCAATTAGACTAACATGGGCTTAGAACCCTAATTGGGCTCTAATTGGACCCACACTTATTTATTTTAACATTTTGGGCCATATTAGGCCTAGAATTAAATGAATTAAAAGCCTTGATACATGAATAACCTAAACTAGTCCAATAAAAATATAAAAATCCTACTACATTCTTTTAGACTAAAAACATACCCAAGGCTAACTCAAATATTGGGCTTAGGAGCAAAAGGCCCAAATTTCTTTTTTTTTCCTCCATGTTTCGGCCCAATACCCAAGCCCAAGAGGATTTGAAGATAGTTGACTTAAGTGTGCCACGTCACTATTACCCATAGGACTTCCATGCATTATTTCCCATTCTTCCATGCATATCACTTCAAGATCACATCTCTTCTTCTCTCCTCTCTCACTCTCGGCCATACTCACACACACAAACTCACAAAAAAAAAACCTCTCAACTCCCTCAAGAACTCTCCTTCCTCCCCTCTCCAAAAATCTCGAAAATTAGGGACTTTCAAGAGGATCTTGCAAGTAAATCATCATCTAAGGTAAGATTATGCATAGATCTATGGTTTAAATTCTTTTGTTATCAAAATCCTTTCCTAATCTATGCAAAAATCGTGATCTTGCACCTTAGAACCATCTCAAAACTCGAGATCTTCATCAAAGGGAGCCAAGGCCAAAAACACTTCATTTTTCCTTCCATTTTTCTTGCAAAACCGAATCAACACCCCAAGGTGAGCTTCATACCCCCTATTTTCTGTTTTTATGAGTTTTGTGGGGGGGGGGGGGGAATACAAGTGAAAGTGTAGATCTATATGTGTTTGTATGCCTTGTATGATTTCCATGCTTATATGTATGCTTTTATGTGTTTTAATGTTGGATCTAGCCTTAAAACCCATCAAAACCGAGAAATATCTTGTGTTAAATGATTTTAGCTTCAAATATATTTCTAAACACAAAGTGTTTCAAGAAAAATGGCTAAGTGGTTTAGTAATAATTTTCTTTGGGTTAAAAACACAAATTTTGGGCCTAAAATGTGAAAAATACAAAAATAAGGGCCCAAATTGACATTTCACAGATTCTGATGGATGAAGTGTGCTAAAACAGTTTCCATAAAACTATTTCTGGAATTACACTTAATTAGAGGACTAAAAACATGAATTTCAAGCTTAATGGGCTAAAAATGAAAATTTCGGCCCAATAAGGCCCATTATGCGAATTTTTCTGTTTTGGAGGGCCAAAACTGTAACTTTCTGTAAAACAGTGGACTATAAGTGTTCCAATTCCTTTTCAAAGGTTTAAAATGCTTTTTAAATTTAAAAAGGGACCAAAGTTGCAAAAATTTTTCCATTTGGGCCAAAATTGTCAAATTTGCGAAAAGAAGGGATTAAAACCAAGAAAACTGCATTTTCAGGGTCTTAAGCTGTTTTCTATGGAAAATATGCTGGAAAATGATTATTTCAATAATTTTTGGTGTTAAAATGTCAAGAAAATTGATTTAAATACCAAACCGGAAAATATTTTAAATAAAGGGTTGAAAAGGTAAATGTTACAAAAGAGGAGGGGCTGAAAACAGAAAATTTCTAAGACTAATCCTATACATGCAATATGATCAAATAATGGTACTACTACTATCGACAAAATACAATACACTACAATACCAAAAGTCGTTGTCAAACGAATTGGTTCGGTCTCGAACCAATAAAAATCCGAAACCACAAATACAACGATATTATGATACTACAATACTATGATTCATACAAATAACGATTCGGAATACATTATACATGTGCACAGACGTCTACGCACTATCTTTGGGCCCCACAAGTGTAAAATCTTGTTCGTTGAGCCTAGCTAGCCCGACGACCTGATCTTAAGGCCCAAAGACTTCATCTTACGAAGTGTTGGGTTTTACCATCCCGACACAACGTAACCGGACTTTCACTGGCTGTAGACTACTGGTCCCCAAGGGTCCTTTAGTGTCTCTAGTAAAGTCTGCCTTTTTTTGCGAGGCGGGTCTGGGACCCCTCGTACCTTTTATCCCCAACCGACTAATGGAGTCGTCGAGGCCTTCGTGTCCTCCTTCTCTTCGGATGTGGGACAACAGGACGGTTGGATAGCATGACTAGTACGGACGACGCCTTCGGGATCGTTGGTATTGCTATAGACTAGTCGTTTGTGTAACGCGTGTCTGTGGCGGATAGTCATGCTCATCAATGATCCAATGTCGTCTGGAATAACAACTTCATGCGTTGCAATGGTTTCAAGTAATTTCATGGAATTCAAGGAACTAGGAAGACATCGGGTTTTCCTAGGGTTTTCAATACATACAAATTCAGAATACATACGATTTCAATAAACAATATTTCACAAGTATAGAAAACAAACAGGCATACTTATGGATCTTCACACCTTTTTGACTATACTATTTTCAGAAAATATCGGATTTTCTGGTGGTTTTCAAACGATACAAAGCATTGTTTTCAAATACAACTTATGAACTCACCAACATTTCATATGTTGACGTTTTTCAAAATACTTGTATTCTCAGGGAACCAATGAATCAAGAGAAATCATATCCAGTGACGGTTGCAGTTTATTTTTGTATGAATTGAACAAATTAATTTTTGGGGGAATGTAATGTTTAAACAATGTATGATATGTAAACACTACTGGTTGTACTATGTTGATGAATGGTGACGAATGTTGTTATGATTCATATATACTCAATGTTATGGTATTCAATTGAGTCACGACAGCCCCCGGACGTTTCCGCCGTCTGGTTCGGGGGTGTGACAGGTTGGTATCAGAGCTTTGTTTATAGTGAACTAGCATGTCGAGCCATACATTGATATGCAACTATAAACCAAAAAGAGGGACTAACATAACTCTGAACAGAACAAGTAAATAAAACACACTTGCTTGCATTAGGAATAAGGATCCAACGCTGAATCAAACACAATAACACGGGTATCTCGGTTAATTCGGGACTGTTCTTAGTGATACCAAGGAGTGAATGTAGCCTGATCAACTACATTCTCTCCGAGGTAAAATTAACACACGTCTTGATGAGATCGGGATAGCCAGGGAACCTAACACTATACCTTTTATCACCCAAAAAGAGAATGTTTGCTTAGTATGTATGATAGACATAGCATCCTAGGATAATGTAGCATATTTACGTACTCGCGCAGACAACATGGCTGGCTTTCATCACCCGGGAGACCCCTACTTCCCTAATCAGGGAAACAACGGGTGGCTAGAGGAGGAGGAGGAGCCTGAGGAGGACCCCGAAGAGGAATCTGACGGGGAACCGGAGGCGGAAGTCGAGGGCGAGCCTGTCGAACCCGAAGAAGACGAAGAACCTTTCGAAGAGGAGCATGGCCAACATCTCCGCCAAGTCCTAGAAACGCTGCGATCGGAAAGGCTTTACGCCAAACTCTCTAAGTGTGAGTTTTGGCTACGGAGCGTGAATTTCCTAGGTCACGTAGTTAGCCAAGATGGAATTCATGTGGATCCCTCTAAGGTCAAAGCTGTGGAAGGATGGGCAACTCCGACTACGCCCACATAAATTCGTCAGTTCTTAGGCCTAGCAGGCTACTATAGGAGATTCATCCAAAACTTCTCTAAAATCGCCAAGCCACTTACCTTGCTTACGCAAAAGAGTGTGCCATTCAAGTGGACAGATCGACAAGAGATTGCGTTTCGAGCCTTGAAGCAAGCTCTTTGTAGCGCTCCTGTACTATCTCTACCCGAAGGAACGGAAGATTTTGTAGTTTACTGTGACGCGTCAAATCAAGGCCTAGGTTGCGTTCTCATGCAACGTGGAAGAGTGATAGCATACGCGTCCCGTCAACTAAAGACGCACGAAGTAAATTACACAACCCATGACCTAGAACTGGGAGCCGTGGTCTTCGCCCTAAAAATTTGGAGGCACTACCTGTACGGTACAAAGTGCACCATCTTCACAGACCACAAGAGCCTCCAGCACATCTTGAATCAGAAGGAGCTGAACATGAGACAACGAAGATGGGTGGAATTGCTGAACGACTACGAATGCGAGATCAAGTACCATCCAGGCAAAGCCAATGTGGTAGCTGATGCATTAAGTCGGAAGGAGTACTCTAATCGCCGTACAAAAACGCACTCGATAACCATTCAGTCTCATCTGGCCACTCAAATTGCATCAGTCCAGGCAGAGGCTATGAAAGCGGAAAATAGAACTAGCGAGGCATTACGCGGAATGGAGAAGAACCTGGAAGTCAAAGAGAATGGGGTATACTATTTCATGAACCGTATTTGGGTTCCAAAAATCGGAGGATTCAGGGAGACCGTTATGAAGGAAGCCCACAAGACACGATACTCCATTCATCCTGGTTCGGACAAGATGTATTTGGACATTAAGCAGCACTATTGGTGGCCTAACATGAAGGCGGAAATCGCAACTTATGTTAGTAAGTGCCTTACGTGTGCCAAAGTAAAAGTGGAATACCAGAAACCTTCCGGATTGTTACAGCAACCGGCAATCCCTGAGTGGAAATGGGAGGGGATTTCTATGGACTTCGTGACCAAGCTGCCCAAGACGTCGGACGGATTGGACACCATATGGGTAATAATCGACCGACTGACGAAATCTGCCCATTTCCTGCCAATCAAAGAGTCCTACAAGATGGAGAGGCTGACGCGTTTGTACCTATGAGAGATTGTAAGACTTCATGGAGTGGCAAAATCTATCATCTCGGATAGGGACAGTAGGTTCACGTCACGCTTTTGGCAGTCGCTCCACAAGGCCATGGGAACTCATCTTGATATGAGCACCGCGTATCACCCACAAACGGATGGTCAAAGCGAACGAACCATTCAGACGCTTGAAGACATGCTTCGTGCATGTGTGATAGACTTCGGAAAGTCTTGGGATACCCACCTACCGTTGATCGAGTTTTCATATAACAATAGTTATCATTCGAGCATTAAGGTGGCCCCTTTCGAAGCACTGTACGGGCGTAAATGTAGATCACCGTTATGTTGGGCTGAAGTAGGTGACACCCAGCTAGCAAGAACACATACGTCGGATAGGGCAATGACAGGACCGGAAATCATTCGCGAGACCACAGAAAAGATTGTCCAGATCAAAGCTCGATTACAGGCATCGCGTGACCGGCAAAAGAGCTACGCTGATAAACGGCGAAAGCCCTTAGAATTCCAGGTCGGTGATCGAGTACTGTTGAAGGTCTCACCCTGGAAAGGGGTTATACGTTTCGGAAAACGGGGAAAGCTGAACCCGCGATACATTGGACCTTTCGAAATCGTCGCCCGAATAGGTCCAGTGGCATACAGACTACAACTACCCGCGGAGCTAAACGGTGTACACCCCGTGTTTCATGTCTCTAACCTGAAAAAGTGCCTATCAGATGAAACCCTTGTCATTCCTCTTGACGAAATCGAAATCAATGAGAATCTCCTGTTCGTCGAAGAGCCAATCGAAATCATGGACAGGGAGGTGAAGCGTACTAAGCAGAGTCGCATCCCGATCGTGAAGGTATGGTGGAACGCAAAGCGTGGGCCAGAATTCACGTGGGAACGCGAAGATCAAATGAAGCAAAAGTACCCTCACCTATTTTAGCATTCTCAAATCTAGCTTTCAAACAGAATTTCGGGACGAAATTCCCTCTAACGGGGGGATGATGTCACAACTGAAAATTTTGAGCTATGTAATCTATACATTCAAGTTAATATGAATCAAAAACTTCAATCAAACACAACATGCTAGTACCTCAAATAGTCATCAAACAATTGGAGACCCTAGAAGTCCTTGTTTAAGTCCATTTTGGGCTAGGACTCCCTTATTGGATCCAAAGGGACCAATAAGCTTCCAATTAGACAATCATGGGCTTAGAACCCTAATTGGGCTCTAATTGGACCCACACTTATTTATTTTAACATTTTGGGCCATATTGGGCCTAGAATTAAATGAATTAAAAGCCTTGATACATGAATAACCTAAACTAGTCCAATAAAAATATAAAAATCCTACTACATTCTTTTAGACTAAAAACATACCCAAGGCTAACTCAAATATTGGGCTTACGAGCAAAAGGCCCAAATTTCTTTTTTTTTCCTCCATGTTTCGGCCCAATACCCAAGCCCAAGAGGATTTGAAGATAGTTGACTTAAGTGTGCCACCTCACTATTACCCATAGGACTTCCATGCATTATTTCCCATTCTTCCATGCATATCACTTCAAGATCACATCTCTTCTTCTCTCCTCTCTCACTCTTGGCCATACTCACACACACAAACTCACAAAAAAAAAACCTCTCAACTCCCTCAAGAACTCTCCTTCCTCCCCTCTCCAAAAATCTCGAAAATTAGGGACTTTCAAGAGGATCTTGCAAGTAAATCATCATCTAAGGTAAGATTATGCATAGATCTATGGTTTAAATTCTTTTGTTATCAAAATCCTTTCCTAATCTATGCAAAAATCGTGATCTTGCACCTTAGAACCATCTCAAAACTCGAGATCTTCATCAAAGGGAGCCAAGGCCAAAAACACTTCATTTTTCCTTCCATTTTTCTTGCAAAACTGAATCAACACCCCAAGGTGAGCTTCATACCCCCTATTTTCTGTTTTTATGAGTTTTGTGGGGGGGGGGGGGGGGGGGGAATACAAGTGAAAGTGTAGATCTATATGTGTTTGTATGCCTTGTATGATTTCCATGCTTATATGTATGCTTTTATGTGTTTTAATGTTGGATCTAGCCTTAAAACCCATCAAAACCGAGAAATATCTTGTGTTAAATGATTTTAGCTTCAAATATATTTCTAAACACAAAGTGTTTCAAGAAAAATGGCTAAGTGGTTTAGTAATAATTTTCTTTGGGTTAAAAACACAAATTTTGGGCCTAAAATGTGAAAAATACAAAAATAAGGGCCCAAATTGACATTTCACAGATTCTGATGGATGAAGTGTGCTAAAACAGTTTCCATAAAACTATTTCTGGAATTACACTTAATTAGAGGACTAAAAACATGAATTTCAAGCTTAATGGGCTAAAAATGAAAATTTCGGCCCAATAAGGCCCATTATGCGAATTTTTCTGTTTTGGAGGGCCAAAACTGTAACTTTCTGTAAAACAGTGGACTATAAGTGTTCCAATTCCTTTTCAAAGGTTTAAAATGCTTTTTAAATTTAAAAAGGGACCAAAGTTGCAAAAATTTTTCCATTTGGGCCAAAATTGTCAAATTTGCGAAAAGAAGGGATTAAAACCAAGAAAACTGCATTTTCAGGGTCTTAAGCTGTTTTCTATGGAAAATATGCTGGAAAATGATTATTTCAATAATTTTTGGTGTTAAAATGTCAAGAAAATTGATTTAAATACCAAACCGGAAAATATTTTAAATAAAGGGTTGAAAAGGTAAATGTTACAAAAGAGGAGGGGCTGAAAACAGAAAATTTCTAAGACTAATCCTATACATGCAATATGATCAAATAATGGTACTACTACTATCGACAAAATACAATACACTACAATACCAAAAGTCGTTGTCAAACGAATTGGTTCGGTCTCGAACCAATAAAAATCCGAAACCACAAATACAACGATATTATGATACTACAATACTATGATTCATACAAATAACGATTCGGAATACATTATACATGTGCACAGACGTCTACGCACTATCTTTGGGCCCCACAAGTGTAAAATCTTGTTCGTTGAGCCTAGCTAGCCCGACGACCTGATCTTAAGGCCCAAAGACTTCATCTTACGAAGTGTTGGGTTTTACCATCCCGACACAACGTAACCGGACTTTCACTGGCTGTAGACTACTGGTCCCCAAGGGTCCTTTAGTGTCGCTAGTAAAGTCTGCCTTTTTTTGCGAGGCGGGTCTGGGACCCCTCGTACCTTTTATCCCCAACCGACTAATGGAGTCGTCGAGGCCTTCGTGTCCTCCTTCTCTTCGGATGTGGGACAACAGGACGGTTGGATAGCGTGACTAGTACGGACGACGCCTTCGGGATCGTTGGTATTGCTATAGACTAGTCGTTTGTGTAACGCGTGTCTGTGGCGGATAGTCATGCTCATCAATGATCCAATGTCGTCTGGAATAACAACTTCATGCGTTGCAATGGTTTCAAGTAATTTCATGGAATTCAAGGAACTAGGAAGACATCGGGTTTTCCTAGGGTTTTCAATACATACAAATTCAGAATACATACGATTTCAATAAACAATATTTCACAAGTATAGAAAACAAACAGGCATACTTATGGATCTTCACACCTTTTTGACTATACTATTTTCAGAAAATATCGGATTTTCTGGTGGTTTTCAAACGATACAAAGCATTGTTTTCAAATACAACTTATGAACTCACCAACATTTCATATGTTGACGTTTTTCAAAATACTTGTATTCTCAGGGAACCAATGAATCAAGAGAAATCATATCCAGTGACGGTTGCAGTTTATTTTTGTATGAATTGAACAAATTAATTTTTGGGGGAATGTAATGTTTAAACAATGTATGATATGTAAACACTACTGGTTGTACTATGTTGATGAATGGTGACGAATGTTGTTATGATTCATATATATTCAATGTTATGGTATTCAATTGAGTCACGACAGCCCCCGGACGTTTCCGCCGTCTGGTTCGGGGGTGTGACAGAATGTCCGGATCAGCCAGAAAGCCCAATTGAAGAATGAATTTTTGGGTCACATCCAAATGATTCGTCATCTGTCGAGGGGGACAATTCTGATATGCTCTATGACGATGATGTTCAATCAGAATTAGAAGAAATGGTAAATGCTGAATTGGATCCGTCCTATGACCCAAATTATCCTCCTCTCACCAAATGGACCAGAGATCATCCTGTATCTCAAATAGTGGGAGGCGCATCAGAAAAGGTTCTAACACGATCACAACTGAAGGCGAAGCAAACTGCTTTATTCTCCAAAGTAGAATTATGCATGTTTAATTCTTTCGTCTCCAAAATTGAGCCGAAGACCGTCAATATTGCTCTTGATCATTCTGATTGGGTCCAGGCAATGCAAGATGGACTCAATGAGTTTGAAAGAAATAAAGTCTGGAGACTCATTCCAACACCAAAAGATGCCTCGGTTGTCGGTCTCAAACGGGTGTTTAGGAATAAAATGGACAAGGAGGGGAATGTAATCCAGAATAAGGCTTGGCTAGTGGTGAAAGGATATTTCCAGGAAGAAGGAATTGATTACGAAGAGACATTTGCTCCGGTAGCAAGGCTGGAATCTGTTCAAATATTTCTCGCCTATGCTGCACATAAGAATTTCGAGGTCTACCAGATTGATGTGAAGTGCGCCTTTCTGAATGGGGAACTTGAAGAAACCGTGTACATGGAGCAACCTCCTGGCTTCGTGAATGAAAGTATCCAGATCACTGCTACATCTTGGATAAGGCGGTTTACGATCTGAAACAAGCACCTAGGGCATGGTATGAAACACTAACTAAGTTTTTAAAGATGTCTAAAATTCAAACAAGGTTCGGTTGACCCAATCTTCTTTCGTAAAAAGGAAGGTAACCACCTTATGATCGTTCAAATCTATGTCGATGATATCATCTTTGGCTCAACAAATCCCAGCCTAACAGCTGAATTTCGAAAGTTTATGGAGACTAAATTTGAAATGAGCTCAATGGGTCCAATTAACTTTTTCCTTGGCTTAAATATTAGACAGGGACCCGAAGGCATCTTTATCAACCAGGAAGCATATACAAAGACTCTCCTTGCTAAATTCGGCATGATGGGAGACTCCAAGGTTAAAGTCCCTATGGCGTTTGGCACCAAGCTTACACCATCTTTGGAAAAAACGGCAGTTGACATAACGCTATATCGCCAAATGATTGGTTCCCTGATGTACCTCACAGCTAGCAGGCCCGATATAATGTTTTCAGTGTGCTATTCTGCCAGATTTCAAGCAAACCCTCGTGAACCACACATGCTGGCAGTAAAGAACATATTCAAGTATCTGAAGCGAACGACCTCTATCGGTCTCTGGTATCCCTCAAACTCAGGTTTCTTTGTTCAAGCCTACTCGGATGCAGACCTAGGAGGATGTGGTTTAGACCGAAAAAGCACTATAGGAGGCTGTAAATTCCTCGACGGGAAGTTGGTGAGCTGGTAATCTAAGAAACAAACATGTGTTTCTCTATCTACAGCCGAAGCAGAGTATATTGCAGCCGCCTCCTGCACATCTCAAGTGGTTTGGATCCAAAGCCAACTTCGGGACTATGGACACAATATTAAAAACATCCCACTATATTGCGACTCAGAAAGTGCAATTAGGATCTGTCATAACCCAGTGCAACATTCCAAGACAAAGCATATAGCATTGAGGTATCACTTTATTAAGGATCATGTGGAAGATGGAAACATAGAGATTCACTTTGTTCGAACCAACGATCAACTGGCTGACATCTTCACCAAAGCCCTTCCTGAAGCAAGTTTTAATAAAATTCTACAAGGCCTAGGTATGATGGAATTGGATTCTGTACCAAAAACACCTTCTCAGAACTAAAAGTTGGAAGCAAAATGAACCGAACGCTCGGTCTACTTCGGGCTCGGTTCACATGGGAACCAAAATGAACCGAACGCTCGGTCTATTTCAGTTTCGGTCCCACTGCACTTGTTTTCGCTTATCTCCAAAAGGTGATATCTTTTGTTGTATCCTTTTGTACAATAGTTTTTCCAAAATTTCCAAATTTTTTTGGGAACCAAAATGAACCGAGCGTTTGGTCCATTTCGGGTTCGGTTCCAAAAATTTTTTGTTTTTTGTTTGGTTTATTTTGTTTTTCTCTTTACAAAAATATCTAAAATTCCAAAAATATTTTCTTTTTCTTTTTGTCTCTAATTCTGTTTATGTTCACGGTTTATGAAATATCGATGGGGCAGGTAACATTCTCACACTTTTTACTAGCTAAGTGTCCCTAGAAGCATGCTGTTGCATGTTGTCCAAAGCCTCAATGGATTCTGAATAAAGCCTTATTGACTTGGTATATACAAACCTTATCTTCCCAAATAGGCTGCTACATTTATTCTAATCGTGAGCTACCTTACTGTTTTCTCATATGAGTTAAGAGCTTTCTGCTTAGTCACTATTTTTATAGCAGAGGTACTTTGGTTTCTTTACACCACCTCAAACATTTTTCTCCATCATATTCGCTTCATACATGTAACCCTTGAGACTCTCAGAAATTACCACTGAGGTTTATGTTTACACAATCTCTGTGTTTGTGATCTTAGCTTCGTGTCACTACGTGCTAAGTGAAACCCACAATTCAATACCCACTATGCATTGACGGTGATCAATTAAAATTGCTCTAGCTTTCACTCATGAATTAATGAATCCACCCAAGTGGTGGTACCTTGAAATCTCTAATTTTCTCTTTGTGTGATTCTTATGAAATTGTTACATACCATAACATTTCTTCCCTTGGAATCCAGTTTTAAGTTTTCTTGAGATTTCACACTGAGTATTTCCAACAAGTCACTAAAATATTGTCCAAACCTACTTGTTGAACAGACCACATCGGTCTCACAAGTACTTCATTCGGTTTCTATCTTATGTCAAGATCAGGAATTCTAAACTGAAGCGAAAGCCACCCTTATAAGCCTCATTAAAAGATGCCTTTCAACACTTCTTAACATGTGATTGATCGTAATTCAATGGGAAACCACACAGACACTTTAAAGTCTCTCTTGACTTTGAAGGAAGAGATTCGTGCCTAGGATCCACTGTTTCGTGTCAATATTGACATCACAATTTCCCACACATATGTTGCTTTATTTCTTCATCTTTGACACTCTATGCACGAAAATCTTTTTGATTTTCCAACAGTCTGGTTTGGTTCGCTACAAGCTATTTTTATAGCTCTGATATTTAAAGTTGTCATGGTTTATCTACGTGGTTTATCTATGAAGACAGCTCATTTTAAAAGGATAAGATGATGACTCAGCCGGGAGACTAACGGTTTAGGAATTCAAAAAGGCATTTGATGGGAAGGTGTACAAAACGGGAGAGTTTTTTCTCTCTCATGTGTAATCATAGGGGTTTCAAAGGCCGGAAATCAATCTCAACTGCCTCCTACATCTACATCAGCTTCAACTAAAGCAACCGAACCTCCATCAATTGGTCAGGCTTTAGGTTCAGGTGCTAAAGATAAAGGGAAAATGATTCTTGGTGACAGTGATGGTGATGATGAAAAAGGGACCATCGATGATCTCTTGAAGAAACAAGCCAGGGAAAAGGATTCAGACATGAGTGCCAGGATTGCCAGAGAGGCAGAGGCGAACAAAAGAAAGATGAAGGAGGCTCATGATCTCCTTGAAAGTCGAAAAACCCTATTCCCTCCGTGGACTCTCGAGAAGCTTATCAAAGAAGCTATCGATACTCCCAGCATCCTATGGCTTGAACCGGTGATTTCCTTGGATAGGTTTAATTCTGTCGACTCTCAGTTCGACATGCCCTTGACCCGAAAGGCCTTCATATTTCATGTATTCTCTCATGTTGCTTATGTCCCTCATCCTCACCCGAAGGTCGATAGGGAGCTTGTTGAATTCTATCTGAGGTCTTCTCAGCCTCAGTATCAGACATGGAGTGCGCAAAAGATCATAAACGTTTAGGTCCTTAAACTCTTTCGGGAAGGTTTCACAAATGTCAGGTTCAAAGTGTTGAGGGGGTCAGCTAAAACTGAACATGCCATTTCTCTTGCTGATCTTCCTAACCTGAATCCACATGATTGGATCATCCTGCATAACATCCTCCTAACTAATGAAGTTGAATATGGGCCAATCATAGATCACATCAAAAGGATGTTGGTTTGCTACATCATGGAGGTTGCCAATATGCATCAGGAGATTGCAAGTGTTTTCAAGAAAAAGCCCACCAACTCTCCAGTTGGCTCTGCAAGCGATTTGAATAAAATGCAGATAGGGAAGATTGATCCAAAGCGGAACTCAGTCATGTTCACCAGGAATGAAGGCCAAAAATGCCTGTTCGCCTTGGCAGATAAGCATCTATATACCACTGCGTGCTTGGAACATGTTCTGCGGATCATCAATCGATGCAAGCAGAACTCTGAAGATGACAAGAAGTATTTCGATGATATGATCCAGTGGTACATTCGTTTCAGACAAACCATCCTTGCCATCATTCCTCTTCTGTTCGACACCACGAAGAAAGTTCCTGCAGCTGGACCCATCAAGTCGAAGTAGAGTCTCGCTCCAATTGACGCAAAGGGGGAGATTGTAGGGTCCGTTATGTGTTGCGTCTTGGGCTCGTTCTTTAGTCCAATTTTTTATCCGGATTGGGCCTGTCCATCCGTGTTTTATTTGCTAGGGTTTAGTATTTATAGACGCTTGCATGCATCTTTTTATGTAAGATTTTGATTCGATCATTCATAGAAAATACTTTTTATCGATTGTAACCCTAAAGGCCTCTACAACGGAAGTTCTTTGTCGAGCTCTGCTGAGGCTTGAATCTATTGAATCATTCGACGTATTTTGATTCATTCCTGTGTTTGATATTTCTGTTTACATTATTGTGATTAACTTGTTTAAGATCTAAACGATCAAAGAGTTTTTCACCTCATCACACTTGAAAATCATCAAGAAACCATAGAACCAAGGAGTTTACGGCCAAGGATGATCTTGGGCCGTAAACCCCTTTCAAGTTGGTAAATTGGACCTTAGCTCCTTCCTATTCCTTGGATGCCAACCTTGATCCTTCCTAGAAGTGTTTAAGACCTTAAACAACAATCAAAACATGTCCCTAAGAGAGTTTACAACCGTGAACACATACGAATATGGTCATTTAGCCGTAAACTCCACAAGGTGGTCTTATTATGCCCCTAATGCTTTCCTAAGGCTTGGACTCGATCATTTGATGCCCAATCATGACTTGTAAGCCCTCAAAACACAATTTGGCACTTAGTACCATGATTTTACGGCCCTAAACTCATGTGGAAATGGTCATGGGCCGCAAAATCCATAAAGGGGTGGTTCATGGGCCATAAACTCCAATGTCATGTCATACAACCCTTAGGTGCAACACTTTCGTACCTATAACACTTGAATCAAAGTGTTTCTATGATCTAGGTTGTCTTAAATTGATTAATTAGTTATTAATTAACTAATTAGATACATATATGTTTGATTATGTGTTAACTAGGACCATAGTCTGTGTTCAAGTCCTCACTTGACACCTAGCACCTTGTCCGACACTTCCATCCGATTCGCTCACTACAGGTGAGTTCATACCCCTTAATTAACCTTTTTAAATGTTTTTAAATGTTTTTTAAATGCTTTATGGGGGGATACAAGTTGAGACATGCTAGTTATTAAATCAATCACATGTGATTAATAACTAGCATGCAAATAGATTTACACTTTTAGCGGTTTTACCAAACAGATTACTTCAAATGACTTTCCAAAACATTTTTACTAGTTTACAACTCTTTATCAAACTATCTTACATACTAAATGTTTCTTTTCAAAACTCTGTGACATTGTGTTTCCAAAACAAAGAATTCATTATACTTTAAACTGTTCTTATCAAATAAACTATTTTCAAACTGTTTTACAAACTGACATCCAGTCACCTTTTCTTAGTTCTTAAACTCTTCAAAGGTTTTACAAAACTTCTTTTATACTTTATATTGTCAATTGCATGCCTAGATATGTATAGTTATATAAGTAATGTTTGAAGGGCTTAGGAAGGCTAACCCGACTTATTTCCTTTTCCCCGTTGGGATGTGGTCTGGTAGGCTATCGGGTATCCGTCCGAAGGTCGTTTAACTATTAGTTATATATCATGTGTACATATATAGTCATAAAGGTTCTTCCAATAAATTCAATACCCTTGGGTAGCAAGGTTATACTTCCATGTTCATACGTACAAGTTATATTACTAGTAAACTACAATAGGCGTAGTTTAGGGTTTTACTAATACTAATACTAGAACAATGAATCATATAAAGAGTCAGTTCATACATGAGTCATAACTTATAGTGATGAGAAACAAACAAAATACATAGTGATGAGAAACAAACATAATACATAGTAATGAGAAACAAACATAATACATAGTGATGAGAAACAAACATAATACATAGTAATGAGAAAACAAACATAATACATACTGATGAGAAACAACCATAATACATAGTAATGAGAAACAAACATAATATATAGTGATGAGAAACAAACATAATACATGGTAATGAGAAACAAACATAATACATAGTGATGAGAAACAAACATACATCTCAAGAATACCTACTTCTACCCACTAATAGTGATGAGACACATGATGGGTTTTGAGCATTCTAACACTTCCTAAGTGTACATGCAACCCTAGTAACCTTGGATCTATGTTTGTCTAATTATCATGCAAAGTTGATTTCCAAGGCTATGATCCTATCTAACATACATGGGGAACAATTTTAAATTGAATAATAGATAGAACTACATACCTTGTTGTTGATTTTGATCCTTGAAACCTTCTGAGCCTAGCACCCCAAGTGTGATGCCTCAAATGCTTCACACAACACCAAATGCTATGGAGTAAACTTGGAGAGAAAGTATAACACCCTAAAAAACGGCTCTAGCCCTCAAGTATGCATGTGTAACTGTTTTTGGGAGAAACATGAGCTTTATATAGTGTTGACACATTTAGGGTTACGCCATGTAAACCCTAATGTGTCATGACTCTTCATTTCCATGACCCATGGGTTTGTAACTCCCATGGAGCCTCCATGGAGCATCCAATGGGTTCAACCCAACTTGATTATCCATGGAGCCTCTTAGCCCACTATATAAGTTATGGATGATTTACATAATCAACCCATATATTTAATTAGTTATCTTTTGATCACTTAATTAATTCTAAAATTAATTCTTGATCAAACTAATTAAATAATATTATTAATATATTAGAGCTTATAATATATTAATAAACCACAAGTGTTATTTCTCTCATTTAGTCTATCCAATTGCATGGTGCCATGCAACCCAAATGGACCATGCCGGGTTGGGTCAAGTACATACCAGAAATAGTTATGGACTTAGACACCTTATCCAACAAAACGACATTCCCGAGACAACTTAAGATTTTGACACCTGTATTCTATTTTCGGTGATCTTAACACTTGTAGAATACCTACTTCTACCACTACCATAAATCCATATCAAGAATGTTGGCCAAAACATTGAGAATATTTCAGCAAAACGTGAAATTTATATGTGTATATAAATAGATAGAATACAACTTGCACGACCTTCGTACTCACGAAGTCGTTTCTCAGCATGCAACTAAATCATGCCTTCACATGGAAGTGACCACCCAACCGACAAAACACTGATTCTATAGATAGACTCTACTACTTTTCAAGTCGCGGTTATAGCCGCCATGACGGCAGTCATGGCACAACTCAACTCTAACAACACAAGCGCATTCGGAAACTGTACCAACAATGCTAATCGCAATAGCAACCAAGGGCACCGACTAGTGTCTGTTGACAAGGACACCTTAGAACACAATCCTAAGGGAAAGAAGCGTAAATTCTAGAACAAGAAAGGGAGCATTTCGACTCAAGGTCCTCCTAAGAGACAACAACCTCTGGCAATCCCTGCAGCCACAACATCTGCCACTCCAACATCGACCAGTCGATATGCTGGAACACTACCGAAGTGCAAAAGTGTAAATTCTATCACAAAGGAGTCTACCGGGAGATGCATTGCAAGAATTGCAATAGGAAGGGGAACACTGCCCGCTTATGTAGGACCTTGGACTGACACATCACTTCAACCACCAATGCCGGAGCAAGTCTAGTATACCGTATATGCGGTGAAACAAGACATTTCAAGAGAGACTGTCCAATAGAGAGGAATGACAGGGGAGTGGGAGGAGTTTAACAACAGGACCTGAAGAAGCAACGAGGAACCCTACCGGTATTTTTGGTATGTTTTCAAATAACAATATTTAAATATCAAATCTTCATAAAACTAGTGCCAATTAAATCATAATCATAAATTACTCCCTCATCCGGACAAAACACGTCACTCATATAAAAATTAAGGGTCCTTGGAAGTGAGCTATGATGGCATAGTTTAAACGTTAGGATCATATATAATTAAGATTTTATAGGTTTAGAGTGCGTCATTCCGCCTTATTTCCTATTCCATGTCTGGTTGTGGAGTTAGGGGCTTAGGGCAGAGTCACTCAGTCGAATGTCTTCTCAGCCTGAATTATATATGAATTGTAGACACCAAGCAATTATAGATGGACTTGTTAGGGATCATATTATGGAATTTCATCACTAATAATTGGATCACTCGTACTGCTAGTTCGCGCTTAATGCGGTACAAAATGTTCGCAGTAGTAACAACAAGGATAAAACTAAAAGCACTAAAAACGTCCACACAGATACACTATCGCTCTAATAAACACTTCATCTGAATCGACTTTACACATGTTTCAATAAGGAGTTCCGACGTCGTCATCCGAAATCAATTGGCTTGGTCCTCATCATACCAATTAATGGGTTTTGAGCATTCTAACACTTCTTAAGTGTACATGCAACCCTAATAACCTTGCATCTATGTTTGTCTAATTATCATGCAAAGTTGAATTCCAAGGTTATATTCCTATCTAGCATACATGGGGAACATTTTTAACCTGAATGAAAGATAGAATAACTTACCATGTTGTGGATTATGATCCTTGAAACCTTGTGATCCTAGCACCCTAAGCGTGATGCCTCAAATGCTTCACACAACACCAAATGCAAAGGAGTAAACTCTTTAGAGAATACACACACTTGAAAAATCGTCCTAGCCCTCACTTGTTCTTGTGTGTAGCCGATTTTGGTGGAGAATGGGTTCCTTATATAGTGTTGACACATCTAGGGTTACAACATGTAAACCCTAATGTGTCATGACTTTTCATTTCCATGACCCATGGGTTTGTAACTCCCATGGAGCATCCAATGGGTTTAACCCAACTTGATAATCCATGGAGCCTCTTAGCCCACTATACAAGTTATAGATGATTTACATAATCAACGCATATATTTAATTAGTTATCTTTTGATCACTTAATTAATTCTAAATTAATTCTTGATCAACCTAATTAAATAATATTATTAATATATTAGAACTTATAATATATTAATAAACCACAAGTGTTATTTCTCTCATTTAGTCTATCCAATTGCATGGTGCCATGCAACCCAAATGGACCATGCCGGGTCGGGTCAAGTACATACCAGAAATAATTATGGACTTAGACACCTTATCCAACAGTCTCCCACTTGGATAAGTCTAATAACTATAACTGCAATACTTTAGGAACCGATCGATAATTGTAATTCTTTCAAGGTCTCTCAGAACTGAGAAAATGATGATACGCCATTTAAGATAAGTGATCATATAATTCTCTGTTCTAGATATCAGTTGGACAAATACATGGAACAATGTCTTACTTATTGTCCAACAGTTTTTTTCCAGATTTCCGATTTGTTTGACAAAGAACTTAATTGAACACATCAACTTAGTTCTGACCGGGCCCGATACATAGGTCAAAACAAAATCATCGAGGGGCCCAGAGATCAACTTCTAATCCAAGAACGAATAGATAAACTTCGACTCATATGTTTGTTCTACTACTCATTGAATTATACACAAAAGCATGTTTAATGACATCAAGTTACCAATGCATTTTCGTACAATCAATGCATAACCAACTCGTAAGTAACAAATCATATCTCTAGGTTTGAAGACTTATATGATATTGCCATCTCTCAATCACTCGAGATAAAATCCATGAAGTGATTCCAGTGAGCGTGGAGTGAGTCCAATGCTCAGAACTTAGGAGCACTCATGATTGTTGTAGCCATGTCCAACACCTTAGATCTCTGCAACCAATCATGACAGTCTTGATTCATACCTACTTCCAACATATGACCGACTGTGGAGGTTCGAATAATATGATATACCTAACATAATTATTCTGGAAGTCAAAACATGCAAAAGAAATATAGTAAACGATCGACAAGAGATAGCAAAACTTTACTCATAAATAAAACACATTTTCTTCATCATCTAATGTCAATTACATTGTACAAATTTCGAGGTTATCTAACTACTAAATCTAATATCATCCTTTAGCCCTATGCTCTGAGCATGCTGGAGATGATTAACCTGAGTCAGTCCCTTCGTGAGGGGATCTGTTGGATTCTGATCCAATGATACCCTCTTTGCCACCAGGAGTCCTTCTTCTATTCGATGTCTGGTGAAATGGTATTTTCTGTCGATGTGTCTGGATCTCCCGTGATCCTTTGGTTCCTTGGCTAAGGTAACAACACTTTCACTATCACAGAAAATTTCCATTGGCTCCTTAATAGCTGGTATAGCTCCAAGGTCTCCAATGAAGTTCTTCAGCCATATCGCCTCCTTTGCTTCCTCGCTAGCTACTATATACTCTGATTCACACGTTGAATCAGCCACTGTCTCTTTCTTGGAACTCTTCCAAGAAATTGCTCCTCCGTTTAAGGCAAAGACCCAACCTAACTGAGAGCGGAAATTATCCCTATCAGTTTGAAAGCTAGCATCACTATACCCTACAACTCTCAAATCATCACTCCCACCGAGAGTAAGAACCCAGTCCTTCGTCCTCCGTAGGGACTTAAGGATATTGTTTACCGCAGTCCAGTGTGCCTTGCCAGGGTTCCCCTGATACCTGCTAACCATGCTCAAGGAAAAGGATACATCAGGTCGAGTACACGTCATAACATACATGATCGATCGTACAACCGAAGCATAAGGAATTCAACTCATTTCTGCTATCTAAGCCTCGGTACTAGGGCTTTGTGTCTTACTCAATGTGGCATTACTCTGGATGGGTAACTCTCCTTTCTTGGAGTCCTGCATGCCGAATCTCTTCAGCACTTTATCCAAGTAAGTACTCTAACTAAGTCCATTTAGTCTTTTTCTCCGGTCTCTCAAGATCGTTATCCCTAGAATATAGGGAGCTTCTCCTAGGTCCTTCATAGAGAAACACTTCCCAAGCCAGGACTTAACTTCCTGCAGAGTTGGGATGTCATTTCCTATATGTAGTATGTCATCCACATACAATACCAAAAAGCTAACTATACTCCCACTAGCCTTGACATATACACAAGATTCATTTTCACTCCTAGAAAAGCCAAATTCTTTGACTTTCTTATCAAAGCAAAGATTTTGTCTGCGAGGTGCTTGCTTTAATCCATAAATGGATTTCTCAAGCTTACACACTCTATTAGGGTACTCTGTATTAACAAAACCTTCTGGCTGACTCATGTAAACATCCTCAACCAACTTTCCATTAAGGAAAGCAGTTTTGACATCCATTTGCCAAATTTCATAGTCATGAAATGTAGTTATGGCTAACAGAACCCTAATAGACTTAATCTTGGCCATTGGAGAAAAGGTCTCATCAAAATCAATTCCCGGAGTTTGTGAGAAACCCTTTGCAACCAGTCGTGCCTTATAAGTGTGTACATTACCATCCATGTCAGTCTTCTTCTTGAAGATCCATTTGCACCCTACAGTCTTATGACCTGGTACATTCTCAACCAAGTTCCAAACTTGATTGTCATACATGGACTGTATCTCGCTGTCTATTGCCTCTTTCCACTTGGCTGACTCAGGGCCTGCCATAGCTTCCGCGTAACTGTTAGGCTCATCCAAACCTATCAGTGTCTCATCACTAATAAGTGTATCACCTTCCGTAGTAATATGGAATCCATAGTAATGCTCAGGTCCATTCCTAACCCTTGTGGAACGCCTCAGAGGTACAGACTTGTCAATTGGCTCAACAGGAGTTTCCTCCTCAAGTGGAGTGCAAGGGTTTGAAGTTCCTTCACCACTTGTCTCTTGAATTTCTTCAAGGTTAACTTGCCTTCCACTGTTTCCTTGGCTTATAAACTCTCTCTCTCTCTCTCTCTCTCTCTCTCAAGACAACCCTCCTAGCTACAAAGACCAGATTTTCACTAGGTCTGTAGAAGAGGTAACCAAAGGATTGTTGTGGGTAGCCGATGAAAATACACCTCTCGCTTCAAGGTTCAAGCTTATCATGTGTCTCGCGTCTCACGAAAGCCTCACAACCCCAAATCTTGATGTGGTCTAGTTTGGGTACTTTACCAGTCCACATCTCATGAGGAGTTTTGGCAACTTTCTTTGTAGGGACCAGATTAAGGATATGGGCGGTAGTCTCTAAGGCATACCCCCAGAATGAGATTGGTAGCGAAGCTCGACTCATCATGGAACGAACCATATCCAACAAGGGTTGATTACGCCTCTCAGCTACACTATTTAACTGCAGTGTCCTGGGAGGTGTCATTTGTGAGACAATCCCACATTCCCTAAGATAGTCGAGGAACTCTGAACTAATATACTCACCACCTCGATCGAATTAAAGCATCTTAACGTTCCTGCCCAATTGATTCTCGACTTCCTGTTTAAACTCTATAAACCTTTCAAAAGTATCTGACTTATGCTTGATTAAGTAGACATATCCATATCTACTGTAATCATCAGTGAAAGTCAAATAATAACGGTTAGCATCCCTTGTGGCATGTTTGAAGGGTCCACACACATCCGTGTGTACAAGATCCAACAAACCTTCACCCCTCTCACAAGAACTTGTGAATGGTGACTTTGTCATTTTTCCAAGTAAGCATGATTCGCAACTATCATCTGACCTTAGGTCAAATGACTCCAAGACTCCATCGTTTTGGATTTGGCATATGCGTTTCTTGCTTATATGTCCAAGATGACAATGCCATAATGATACTTTATCCAAGTTATTATCATTAACAGAATCAATACACAATACATTATTTCCTAAGTTATCAACCACATATACAGTTTCATACACACCATCACAAGGTAATGCTTTAAAATAAAGAACATTATTAAAGAAAGCATTAATCGAACCAACTTCATTATCAAATGAAAAGGTGAAACTTTGTTTATACAATGCATGAAAGGAAATAATATTTCTTGGCATTTCTGGCGAATAACAACATTTATTCAAATCTAAACTAAGCCCACTACTTAGCGATAAAGTATAAACTCCAATCTTGCTGACATGTAAACCTTTCCTATTCCTCGTGATTAAGTTTATTCTTCCATGCTTCACATTCTCACTTCTTCTTAGTCCCTGCAAATCAGAACAGATATGAATACCACAACCGGTATCAAGGTCCCAAGAGTTAGAGTGGGGTGAGTTATTAGATAAGATAGTGTAAATACCTGCATGGTTGGGTTTAAGTTTCCCATCCTTCACATCTTGCTGGTACTTTGGGCAGTTCCGCTTCCAATGTGACTTTTCATGACAATAGAAGCATTCAGCCTCTTTTGGGTCAAAAGAAGGAGTGACGAAACCTTTCTTGGTTCCACTTGAAGAAGAGCCATCAAGGGTTCTAGCCTTGGTACCCTTCGAAGATCTCTTTCTCTTCTTCCCTCTACCTTTCCCGATTGCCAAGACAGGGGCGGAGTTTGGAGTAGGAGTGTTAACAACCGACTTTCCTTTAAGACCTGTTTTTGCGGTCTTAAGGAGTCCCTGAAGTTTGCTGAGTGTGACCTCTTCCTTATTCATGTGATATGTCATGCGAAATTGATCATAGCACGATGGTAAGTAGTGCAAAATGATATCTATTGCAAGCTCCTTAGGGAAGTTCACATTAAGCTTCAGTAATCGATCCACATACCTTTGCATTTTCTACACGTGGCTCGTGATAGACTCTCCGTCCTTCATCATACCTGTTATCATGGAGCAGATGATTTCATACCTCTCTTGTCATGCACTTTGATGGTATCTTTCCATCAGATCTTGGTGCATTTCAAAAGGGTAGAAGTCCTCATAGGACTTTTAGAGTTCTGCTGTCATCGTGGCTAACATGATGCATGCCACTTTGGTAGCATACATTTCATGTGCCTGGAAGTCAGCGATCTCCTGGGGAGTTGCAGTGGTCTCATCAATCTCCTTAAGCTCCTTATCGAGGACATATTCTTTGTCCTCATAGTGGGTAATCATTCTGATGTTTCTGATCCATTCATTGAAGTTGGATCCATCAAAAGTGACTTTCCCACATAAGTTCATAAGGGTAAAGGAGCCATTAGGATTAGAGCCAGAAGCAGCATTGTTGGAAGACATCTGAAAGAAAAGGAAAAGATTAGTTTAGATATTAAGAGAGTCCGTAATAATACACCCAAATGTAATATTAAGGCTAGGATCCAATAACAATATATTATAACTTAGAAGAGGTATGCCGTAATCCAAGCTATAACACATTGGGAATTTAATAAAAAAACATTTAGTTACTTTATAATATTCATCATACATTTAATGAGAATTTATAAGTCCTTGTCCTACCCGTTCGGCTAACGACCCTCCACCGATCAAGGAAGCGGTGGGTGAGAGTGGACACCCATTAAGTTGCCATTTTATAGGCAACAACCTTATACCCCCCTTATAGACCGGCTGCGTGAATGAGGCGTACTAGCGGTAAGATGACATGATCATATACATATATATTATTAACTTATAATATTATAAAGTATAAGGGTTGATTTTTAACTTTTAAAAATCTAAGGGTTGGAACTAAAGTTTCAATCAAGACTTTACTTGTTCCAAAACATGAGGGCAAGTTTTGTAAATTTCCAAAAGTTTTCATTTCATATAACTTATGAATTAATTGAGTAATAAAAATGAAGTCACTTCATTTTTATAACTCTTGCGTTCTCTTAATGGCTTTAATAAAAATGAGACTTTTGGTTTTCCATAACTTGAGGACAAGTTATGGACTCCATTAAAACACATTATGATCATGAATGAAACTACCATGAAGGTTACAAAACAATTCCTATGATCATCAAACCTTCATAAGTTCAAGAAAATGAATATGAACACTTTCAAGAATCAAAAATTACACTTAAAAACTTGTAGTTTTGATAATTTCCATTGCAAATGGATTAGCATAAACATTACACCATCTAAAAAAAGTTTTAAATCACCAAAACAGTTTAGGGTAATTTTTCTAGTCCATTTCCAGCAACAAATGTCGAAATTCTGAAAACTGCAGCCTCTACTCGTCGAGTGCAAGAACAAACTCGACGAGTAGCTTGCATTTGTTCATTGACTGGTCGAGTCCCCCCATGGACTCGGCCAGTTCATACAAGCAGAAAACAGAAAATCGATTTTTTTTCAAGCAGTTTGCACAAAAATCAACAAACAAGCCTAGCCTCTGATACCACTGATGGGTTTTGAGCATTCTAACACTTCCTAAGTGTACATGAAACCGTAATAACCTTGGATCTATGTTTGTCTAATTATCATGCAAAGTTGAATTACAAAGTTATATTCCTATCTAGCATACATGGGGAACCTTTTTAGCCCGAATGAAAGATAGAATAACTTACCTTGTTGTTGATTATGATCCTTGAAACCTTGTGAGCCTAGCACCCCAAGTGTGATGCCTCGAATGCTTCACACAACACCAAATGCAAAGGAGTAAACTTTTTATAGAATACACACACTTGAAAAATCGGCCTAGCCCTCACTTGTTCTTGTGTGTAGCCGATTTTGGTGGAGAATGGGTTCCTTATATAGTGTTGACACATATATGGTTACACCATGTAAACCCTAATGTGTCATGACTTTTCATTTCCATGACCCATGGGTTTGTAACTCCCATGGAGCATCCATGGAACATCCAATGGATTTAACCCAACTTGATAATCCATGGAGCCTCTTAGCCCACTATACAAGTTATAGATGATTTATATAATCAACCCATATATTTAATTAGTTATCTTTTGATCACTTAATTAATTCTAAATTAGTTCTTGATCAACCTAATTAAATAATACTTTTAATATATTATAATTTATAATATATTAATAAACCACAAGTGTTATTTCTCGCATTTAGTCTATCCAATTGCATTGTGCCATGCAACCCAAATGGACCATGCCGGGTCGGGTCAAGTACATACCAAAAATAGTTATGAACTTAGACACCTTATCCAACACCAATCACCTGTTCTACTGAAGAGATCCTTCACCTTAACCAATCGACTAACTAAGCTCAATCAAACTATAACGACAAACCCAACACTAACCTCCAAATTATCTCTCGCTTCAAAACCCCGAAGTACCCATGCGAGGGGTACCATATCTTCTGAAACCTTCCCGGAGTATTCCTAGAAGACCTTTCGGGAATACCACTCATACAGTAGGTTAAGTTCAAGCACAAAGGCTTGGGAAAATGCGGTTAATCTATCACTACTAAGGGTATACGCGGGGTGGTACATAATTAAGATTCTACGGACTTAGGATGTGTGTTTCCGTCCTACCTCCTATTCTTTTTCTGGTTATGGACTTGGGGCAGAGCCACCCATTCGACTGTCTTTTGAATCTTAATTATATACGACTTGTATACACGAGGTGATGATAGATGAAACAAGTATGAGTCTTACCATGAACTTCAGGACAAAACTGCCCAAGACTAGGAGTGGAGATGTTACCATTCGAGTGAACATAGACAACTATACCAAACCCACACTCTCTCCCGTCTTAAGTACAGTTTACCATCCCTACACAGACAGTCAAATTAAACGAAAAAAAGTCACATACTAATAATAAAGGTCAGTTGGAACACCCAGCGAGAACCTAAAGTCATAGGGGTATGAGAATATCAAATGGAACCGAAGTACCCACCTCTCTCCCTAGTTAAAAGACTAACCACTCTAGAACGAATTTCGAGACAAAATTCCCTCAAACGGGAGGATAATGTCACGACTAGGAAATTTTAGACCTAGACAAGTCTAAACCCTAACCTAGTACACCATATTGCAATCCTTGTTGCATTGTATCCTCTATAGCCTTAAAGACATGTTTATAAGCTAGTAACTAGGTATAGATAGAAACCTAGGTTGTGTTAAGCAAGAATAAACAAAAGATAAGTTAAAAGACTAAGGGTTTAAACCATAAAATAAACCTTCATAATTGAGATTTCGGTCTAGGATTCTAGAAACTAAGAGTTTCCGGTCCAAGAAATTTATTTCCAATAGGTTTTCGGTTTTGGAATCGATTCAAAAGGTGGTTCACGGTTTGCTAAGGATCGAAATCACAAACCATTTGACCGAAATCACTTCACTCTTTGACTCAAAACCACAAACGCTCATTCATGTTGACTTTAGGACTGAAAAAACTTCAAAGCCCATTAAGAAGGACCAAAAACCCTTTTTTCTTGGGCCCATCTTGACCAAAAACACCCTCTATTCATAAGTATTCAACAACAAACCCAATTCCTTTCTCACATTTTAGGCTGCAAACACCTTTCAAGTATCATCCGTAAACCCCATAAATTCACAGGATTCTTGCCCAAATCTTCCTATTTTCACCAATAACACCAAGAGCATTCATCATTATCTTCATATCTTCAAGTTTCTCATCAAGAAGACCAAGAACACCAAAGAACACTTCAAAAAATTTTAACAATTTTTTTGTAAGTATTTCTTAAATAATTTAGTGTTGTCTAACACTTTAAATTATTATTACGCTAATATACATACGATATCGTGTATAAATATTATTAGGTTATCGCTATTTTCACATACGCTAGCCCGGGGAACGTTTCTATCGTTTCACTACCCAAACAAGCACACACACTAGATGTGGGTTCATACCCCTACGTTTTCACTATTTTTCGATGTTTTTACGGGGGGGGGGGGGGGGGAGCGGAGGAGGAATACAATTAAAACACAAGAAATCTTGTGTTAATATTCAAATGATTTCAAACGCTTTCGAACCATGTCAAACAATTTCAACTAATTCAATCTATTTAAGCTATTTCATACTACATCAACTATCTTATACTTTGGTTTTCCAAAATACATTTTTATATACATATGCTTTATATGTATGTATGTATATATATATATATATATATATATATATATATATATATATATATATAATGAATACAAAACTTGCTAGATAAAACTCTAACCCTTTTGTAATATGTCGAGCAAAAGGGGTATATTTCTTAAATATTTTTATTATGATTATACAAAGTGTTAAATTCTAGGATTTTCATCGCGTACAGAACATACATGTAAACTATAATAGGTATAGTTTAGGGAGAATTTTCATTATTCTACTAAGTCAAGGATATCATAGTAAAATAATTATTTAATTATAATTAATGTACACTATGAGTACACTACTACAAGGTAACACATATATTTTTAAGTACAAGAGAACACTAGTACACTATACGTAAACTAGTTAATATAGGGTTGTGAGGCACTACTTCATTGTAACCATTAGGGTACTGGCTAAATTCCTATAAATTATAACCAGAGTCTCCATGAAGGAGAGCGTGAATTTGTGTACAGATCTATACGGGACTGACAACCCCGCACCTCAACTATTAGCTACAGTTAGGCTGATAGGCCTGGGGTGACAAATCTCATCTCATTCCGACGCTTGAAGAATGTCGTGCAGGCCACTAGTCATTTTAGCATGGTTAAGAGAAACTCACAACAATATCAACTAAAATGTTTAGTTACGGGAAATGCATAGTTTCAAATGGTTTTATTTTAATAATAGAGCTACAGTACACTATTTTTCTAGCACTATGAATTTACATTTTAGAAAGGACCTTTAATGCTACTGCTATGATTCATTAGTTTATAGATTAGGGTTATATATAAATAATATCAGACAGGAAGTAGAATGTGTGAAGTCCGATTTACTTCCTGTTCCTAGTTTGGTTGTGGGCTTAGAGAAAAATTAGCCAGTATAATACCTATTCGATCTTGGTTATAAATGACTTGTATACACTAAGTAGTCATTGGAGGAAACAGGTATGAGTCAAGTCACTATATATAAGCACAAAACACTATTTTCTAGAACATAATATATATTTCTGGGGAAAAACATATTTCTATATAGTTTTATTAACTAATAAAAGTACAAGTATACTATTTCAGAGTACATTAACATGCATACATTTTGGTTTTAAGGCCTAAAGACTACATCTCATTTTACTAAGAAAATATTGGATATTCTGAAAGAACACACTCACATTTTCAAAAGGACCTTTATTGTTAACTCTATAATTACCTAGTGGATACGTTAGGGTTATATACAATAAAGATCCGATAGGTAGTGGAATGTGTGATTTCCGCCTTATTTTCTGTTCCTTGTTTGGTTGTTTAGGGCAGAACCACACAATCGACTATCTGTTCGATCTAGATTATATATAACTTGTATGCACTAAGTACGCGTAGAAGGAACTAGTATGGGTCATATTACTTACATTTCATTACATTAGAAAATATAGGATTTTCTGGAGGAAAACACTAAGGTGCTCGAGGAACAAAGTACATACTTTCGAAAACAAAATGCTTATGAACTCACCAACTTAAATGTTGATAAACTTGCAAAATCACTTGTATTCTCAGGAAACTAGTAGACAGGTACATGCACATGTTTCAAGAAGGTGGAGCAAAGTAGCTTTAAGTCTTTGTTTTTTATTTACTTTTGGAGTAAATCATATGTGATTTGAATACAATGTAACCACTATATTATTAATACAATGGTTGTTGTTGCTTTTATTACTATTATACAATTGTTGTGATATTGTGCATGATGTCCTCCGCCCCCAAACATTTCCTCCGTCTCGGTTAGGGGTTGTGACAATATGATTAGTTCTGAGTCACATCTTCATGATTTTGTTGACGTTTCTAGATTAAACCTAAGGGTTAGTCATCCAAATGGTTCATCTTCTCAAATTAATAAAATTGGAAATACGATACTATCAAATTCCCTTACTCTGTTTGATGTATTTGTTATTTTTGATTTCAATGTTAATTTGCTATCTTTTCATAATATGTGCAAAGACAACAAATGTAAAGTTGTTTTTATTGAACATAACATTCATATTCAGGGTTCACAGTCCAAGGGGACGGTGGACACATTTAATGAATCTGGGAGGCTTTATTATTTTGATCCCTATATTTTATTTTGATCCCTATATTTTAGGTAATAAGTCCTCTATTTCATAAAATGTTAGTTGTATCTTTAAGTTTACTTGGCATAGTATAATCGGTCATCATGCTGATTAAGCCTTAAATATTCTAAAAAATAAACTTAATTTTAATTATTTTTCTTTAACTCTTTGTGATGTTTTTCATAATTTTATGCAAACTATGGATGTTTCTCATAATTGCCTTTATGTTACTAAGGTTCGTGGTGAGCTTATTCAACTAGATGTGTTGGCACCATATCAGATTGAGTGTGTAGGTGGTTTTATGTTCTTCTTGACTATTGTGGATGATTTCACTAGCGCTACTTGGGTTTTTCTTCTTAAATCTAAGGAAGAAGTTGTTCAAAATTATGTTACATTTGTTAACATGTTAAAAAATCAATTTCAAGTTGTTATTAAAACCATAAGGACAGATAGCGGAACCAAATTTATAAATTTTTGTTTTAAAACTTTTAATGATAGTAATGGGATAATTCATCGTACTTGTTGTGTTTACACTCCACAATAGAATGGAGTTGTGGAGAGGAAACATAGGCACATTCTTAATGTTGCAAGATCTATGATGTTTCAATCAGGAGTTCCACTAAAATATTAGGGTGATGCTATTCTTACATCAGTGTTTTTGATTAATAAAAATCCTTCTTCTATTTTGAAAGGCTCATCTCCTTATGAGTTGGTTTATCCAAAGTCACCTCATTTTGATAAGCATCGTGGTTTTTTGGCTATTTGTGCTTTTCTACTAACATAAATAATAATGGTCAATTTTCAGCTCATTGTCAAAAGTGTGATTTTATGGGTTACTCTTTAGAAAAGAAAGGGTAGAAAGGTTTAACTCTTGATTCTAATTCCTTGATTCTATGCGTATTTTTTTTCAATTCAGAATGCAATGTCCTGTTTTTGGTAAGATTAGTGATGGTTCTAGTGCAATTGATCCATTTTCCTATGATGAACCTTTACGTTATGAAAACTTTTTCGATGATGATTTTTCTAATAGAACTCAGAGACTGGATCATTACATAGATGGTTCTATTTCTCCTTTGGGCCTTAATAAAACAAGTCCTTTAGAAGGAATTACAGATACTAGGTTAGGGTTTGAAGGGTCCAATATGCCTTTATCTGATAGGTCTAGTCCTAGTTTTGTTGATTCTCCTAACTCTCCTAGTTCTCATGTCAAGACTAACAAAAGTAGTCATTTAGAATATGAATATCTTGATACTCAATCAATTGTTCTCACACATACTAGTAGAGAAAGTCATCTTCCATCTAAGTTTAGTGATTATGTTATATAAGGTAAGTATAAATATGGAAATGAAAAAACACTTAATTACTCTAATTGGACTTCTGATAATAAGTTTTTTGTTTCTAATCTTGATGAAACTGTTGAACCTTAGTCCTACTATGAGGCTTCCGTTAATAATGAATGAATTATGGCTATGAATTAAGAAATGGAAGCATTGTATAGGAATAATACATGGATTATAAGTTATTTACCTAAAAAAAGAAAGCCTATGGTGAAATAGAAAGGTATAAGGCTCGTCTTATAGCTAAAGATTATAATAAAAGGGCTAGCATTGAGTATGAGGAGACTTTTGCTCGTGTAGCCAAAATTGTTACAATTCGTGTGGTTATTACCTTAGTTGTTAACTATGGTTGGAATTTGTATCATTTTAACATAAACAATGCCTTTTTATTTGGTTCTCTTGAATAGGATGTCTATATGGTTTTACCCCCTAGATATCACAATAAAAATGACAATAGAGTTTGTAAGTTGTTAAAGTATTTGTATGGTTTAAAGCAGGTTCCATGTAAGTGGAATGAAAAACTGAGTAATTCTTTAGTTAGTTTTGGTTTTAAACAGAGTTATAATGATTGCTCTATGTTTGTTAAAATATCTGGAAAGATGGTTGTATTCTTATTGATTTATGTAGATGATACCATTGTTACTGGAAATTGTGAGCCTGAAATAACTAAAGTAAAAGATATTTTTGAAATCTCAGTTTCTTATAAAAGATTTGGGAAAATTAAAATAGTTTTTAAGTATTGAAGTTGTGGATGTTCCAAATAGTGTTTGTTTGTCTCAAGGAAAATATTATTTGGAGGCAATTCATGATTTTGGTATGCTAGGTTACAAACCAGTTAAGACTAATCTTGAGTCAAATAATGTTTTTGATAATAACAAGGATGATTTGTTGGAAAATAGAATTGATTTTCAGAAACTTGTTGGAAAACTTATTTACCTTACAATTGCTAGACCAAATATTGCGTACTTTTTTCAAATATTAAGCCAGTATATACATAAACCAACTAAAGCTTATCTGCATGTTGCAATAATGTTGTTAATGTATCTCAAACTTAGTCCTGGTAAAGGTGTTAGTTATTTAAAGTCTAAGATTGGTTCTCTTTTATTAATAGGCTATTCAGATGCTGATTAGGCTAAGATGCTTTTCTCCAAAAAGTTTGTTAGTGGTTTTGTGGTTTATTTTGGTGACTGCCCTATCTTCTTGAGAAGCAAGAAGCGGTCTACCATATCTCATTCATTCACAGAGACAGAATATCGGGCTTTGGGTTTATTGTCTTGTGAGTTCATTTGGGTTTTGAAAAGGTTATATGATATTGGTTTTAAGATTAGTGTTCCAGTAAATATTTTTTATGACAATAATTTTGCCAATAAATTGGCTACGAATCCTGTTTTTCATGATAAAACCAAACATTTCAAAATTAATATTCATTTTATAAGAGAAAAAAATTATATAAGGAATTGTTAAATTGGTTAAGATTAGTTCTTCAAATCAGGTTGCAGACATATTCACTAAGTCTTTTATGTCTTCACAACATGAGATTCATAGTGATAAACTGTGTTGGATTGATCTTTTTTTCTTCTAAATAAGTATTTTCAAAATGGTTCGTTTGAGGGGGGCTGTTAAAATAAATAATATTTTTCATATAATCCAACTAATGTTTTGTTTTTGTAATTTGGATATATATTGTAGTATTTGTGGTTATGAGGTTATGCAGGTTTATTTATGAAATGATGAGGGGGATAGATGTCCATGTCATGGGTTTGTTCAGTTTAGCACTCAAATCTTAGCATCCAGAATGACCCCAGCACTTAAGGCTTGGATGGATGAAGTTTGAGTCATTATTCAGTCGATCGATTTCTCGTTCACTCTCCTTCTCTCTCGGTTCACATATTCAGATTAAGGTTTGTTCTGGGGTTTGTAACAAGCTTTCATTTATTCTTGTAGATATATAATACTAGGTTGAGGTTTTCATTTTGAGAGTAGTATAGGATTGTGTAATGAGGGTTCTATGTAAGTACATGAAAACCACATGTCTGTTAATCCTCAATTGATATAATAATTGGTGATGTTGGGAAATCGTGTTTTTACAAAATTTTACACCACCAGATTCTTTATATATATATATATATATATATATATTTCCTTTTATAAACAGGGTAGATATTTTTTAATTTTTAGATTTTAATCATTCATAAATCGGCCTTCATCTCCTTGTTTTTATTGTGACTTTTTTACTCTCCAACGTCTCCATAGTTGTAAGGATAATCTTGCAACATGCCAAGTATGTATACAACTATTTTAAGCCTCTTCTATAACATAATTTAAGATCTTTATACTTGCCAAATGCTAAAGGGAGGGAATTTTAAATCTTGATATTAATTAGATGATTTTTCCTAATTACACCTCGAAGTTGCAAAGTCAGAAACTCAAAAGTGGCATTCAACATTTCCGAATGAATCTGTCATTACAACTGGTTGGTTTTTGTAACATATTTCTTCAGCTTCTTGTAACATCCAAAAATCACAATAAGTTTTAACTTTTCAAAAACCCAGTTCTTCCATAAAGTGTTTAAAAGACCAATGTTTCAAAAGTATTATTCCAAATCAGAGTATCCCAAGATCCAATGTCATAAAGACAAGAAGATGTGTACAATCATGCCTTCACGTTCCCACTATCCTCTGAAGTACCTGAGATAATAAACCAAAACCATAAGCATGAAGCGCAGTGAGTTCCCCCCAAAGTACCACCACACAGCATAACAAAAATAACATACATACATGATGCTTCATCATGACTGGACTGCCTCGCAAGACTGAAGACTATTTGGACCACTCTCAGAGCCTTCGGTATGACTAGACCACCTTACCGGGCATTCAGTATATCTGGACCTCTATCCGGGTCTTCGGCATGACAGATCTGCCTCGCAGGCCTTCAGTAACTCTAGACTGCCCTGGGTGTCTTGGCCTTTAGTCTTAGCCTGTTCGCCTCAACCCAGTAAACCATCACATATCAACATACACCATAATTTTCAATAGCTAGAAGATACAGGTAGTTATATAGATCTTACAGATCACTACAGCATAGCAACATTCTATTATACCAGGATCCAGATCTAGCAGATCACAATAGCATAGCAATACCCTATATATCAAGATACAGATGTAACACATCACTACAACATATTAACATATACAGATCTAAAAGATCACTACAACATAGCAACATCTTATATACATAATATACGGTAAGCCAGGATATCAATCCAATGGGATGGCCTTGGTGACTTTGACTAGTAAGTACAATGGGGAAAACTCACCTCACAGTTTGACGAATAGCTAAACAATACATTGGTCCGAATTTCGGCTCTAATGGACACTGATTCAACAATTAGAGACCAAGGCTTAACTATATCTCTAAATACCGAAAATATTGTTAAGTCAAACTCGGTCAATCCCGATCTAAGTCAAAGTCAACGGTCAAGGTCCAAAAGACAATATCCTTTCCCAGCGAAGTACGTCCTGCGTACCATGAGTGTACGCCCAACATACTCTCATGCTGACCAAAAAGAAGGTCGTTGACCGCGTACATGCAGTGTACCTCTAGGTACGCCCAACGTATGATGCCCTGTCCCAAAACTCCATTAAGAGCTTATTTCATTAATCTCTTCCATCCAAAACGTAGATCTAATCCCAAAATGATGTCCTAAGTTATAAAGCTTCCAACTTTATCACTTTTCGTGGCTATTAAGTGCTTAATGTCCAAAACCCTGTGTTCTTAACCCAATAAGACCATCTAACACATGCATGGATCACATAAAACACTAAAAATCATATTTTTATGCACACCAACACTCTGAAATGTCAAAAAGGAAGGCTTAAATTACTTAGAGTAAACCATACTCAAAGTGATAAGCTAACGGGACCAAAATGTTTACAACTTCAAGGCTAACAAGATCTAAAAGAAATCATCATAAAGTTTAGAGCTTTTAGCTTAAAATGATGCCAAATAGTTATTAGATTCTGGATATAAGGTGAATTACTCTTCCAAGGTCGTCCTCTCTTCTTCTCCTTCCATCTTAATCACCAAAAGTACCGACAAAAGCTCAAGAACAATCTCTATAGGGTTCTAGATAGACAAAACGACAAGTGAAAGTTCAAGAGAGAATGAGAAATGAGGAGTTAATGATGTTTATATATGGACCAAACCCTAAAAATTAGGGTTTGAGGATCGTTCACGTATGCCCAACGTACGCAGTGTCTGCCCAGCGTACGAAGCCTTGGCCTGGTTTTACGAAAATGGTACTAAGGTAAAGGATGCATCCAATTCTCATACTAATGGGTTAAAAGATAAATACTTGAAGATCGAGATGTTACAATTCTCCTCCAATTTAATCAGACTTTGTCCTCGAAGTCCAATGCTGGAACTAGCTTAGGGTAGTGATACCGCATCTCCACTTTAGGCCACTCAGACGGTCCTCCCCAAAACCCGATCCGAACTAAAAGTCGGCTCATTTAGGTGATTGCCTTCCCATACTATCCTTAATCAAATCTTAATAAAACTCATGCACCTCGACCAATAATGAATCGTTGACCCATTAACTTTTACCACTAAAGAAAACCATCTCATTTCTCCTAAAGTATGGAAATCCAATACCTCGATTGAATCTCAAGCAAGTAAAACTATCTCGGAACAAAGTTATCACGACTTCTCTTTACAATCAGAACCATACGAAACGCTTCTTAACTTGAATTACCTTGCTGATACCACTGGCAAACAGGACTCCTGACCATTCACTTATGTTGAACCGTTCATCCAAAAACAAGGAAACTCCCTACACGAGCCTCGACTAGATAACCGTTGTATACAAACACGTGCAAGATGAACATATTCCACAACCTCCTAGCTATTAGACCTTACTTCTAGCGAGAACCAAGAGCTGGGGACTCTCAAAACTACAATTGCTGAAACAACTCCATCAATATGCTTGCTAGGACCGGGAACCCATCATTCCTAAACTTCTAAACCCATATTCTAGAACTAATATTCATCCATTTGATGAACCTACCCCTTACCTTTGATTAAGAACACCACCAAACATGAGAAACAAAGTACCTAACACACACTGATTGTGAATTTCAACCAATCCGAAAACTAGAAGTTGTACTACCTTAAATATACTCTTGATTCCTTGGCAGGTCATTACCAACCCACTACTCATATGAGCAAAGATGATCAATCCAAAATTTTCCATGTTGTATCCAAACCCTTATCAACCCACGTGTACCCTCACTGGGCAAATCACTCGATACACTCACAATGAACTTCATGACTTGAGGTTCCATAACCGATACCCATCATTGTTAACCAACTTAAAAAAAATAGCTCACAAACAAACGGGATTTATAATGCAAACACTTCACAAGAGACTTTTGATGTACGAATGATACTCCCAACAACCGATAACTACCTATAGGGTCCAAACCAGCTGGTCACTGAGTCTCCTGAATCCCACTATGCACTAACACCGAAAACATGCCAAGAAAACCAAGTATTCGACATCTAAGAGCCTCAAACAATTGGATATCGGGTCATACCCATACAAATCGTATAACTTCCAGTTCATGATGCATCATGACACTAAATGATAAGCTTTCAATAATAAGTCGTTCTTGCCGTCGCCCCACCACTAGCCGAAAGATTCACCCCCAACGCCACAGGGACCTAAAAATATCCCGCCATCAATCCAACTACTTGAAGGCACCTAATCAACATCCCTCTTGATTCTAACTGAACACAATATACGAGTCAATCCAGATACCAAACCTGCCAACGCGACATGAAAAAACCTGATTATGTGCATATCCAAATCCAAACCTAATAAAATAAAACTAATGCCCTAACATCCGAAATTCTAATAACCAAGGACATTTTCCAACTCGAGCCTGCTATGAAAAATTCCACAATGAACGATTAAGGGTACCCATTCCCATAGACCCAAATATACCATGAACCAACTTGATGAGAGGCCGACGTATCCATTAAACACCAACTGGTATAGGTCAAATCTTTTGAAGGATCTCTGTTTTGATGATGTACGAAATGGACATTTCTTGAGAATGAATTAAAACCTAATCCAATGAACCAATACTTTACTGAACCAAAACCCCTCATTGAGATGAACATGCCAGTGTTTGAAACTGGTTTACTAATTGACATAACCCTAGTGATTCTAGTGCCTCCTCCTCTATTCATTGGCATCCCAAAAGGAACCAATGGTTACAATGAGCTCCTTGACCAACTACTTCCTGCCACGAGAGAACTCATGTATTTCCTGAACACATAAATCTTATATTCACTTTCTTTACACCATTGACTTGACCAATCATGAATCGAAGTCTCACATAGATCAATGTTCTTTCAAGAAGAAATACCTAGTTCTCCCCTACTTAGGGTTCGAACTACCACCCACTGGTGCTGCAACCAAACAATACCTCAAACCGGCTTAACCGGGTACAAACAACCCTGACTCTTGGAATATATAACACATACAGAATGATCTTCTAGATAAGGATCAAGAAAAAGGCCTCAGAAAATTTCAATCATAACCACATCTAACATTGAGAACCCCGCACAGATGCAAAAAAATAATCCTAATAGTCCATCCATAACACCAACCTCCTATCTACACTACAAGAAAAAGACCCTTTTACGACGCGCAAATGACGACACTCATTGATTTATGTTACGAAAAAGAGAGTGACATTAAAAAAGTGTCATCTCTTCAAAAAATTTAAGGATTTAGGTCGCGCATTATTGCGTGCCCTTAAATTAGTGTCCAATAAAAAAACACGGAGGGCACCTATAGTAAGATGCGTGTCGTCTGAGGATGTCGCTTTATAAATTTAATTGGAAGGACGTGTTCCATCCTTTAATAACCAGGGGGAAATGAAATTCTAAAAAATTAAAAACCCCGCCTTCCTTTTTTTTCTCTTTCCTTGTTGCCCTAATTATTGACTCCTCATTTTTCTCTCAGATTTGAGTCTCCTCTTTCATCAGAAAGAAGAGGTAGCAAGGTAAATTTTCTGAGATTCAAAAATATATGACTCGAATTAGAGGTTGAAGATCAGAAATCGAAGGTTACAAGTCAGATTTGGGATCGAAAGTTAAAGGTTCAAGGTACGATCGGAAACATCAAGATGCGGAAAACAAAAGCTGAGGAGGCATCAGGTTCGAAGAATGTTCTCTTCTTCTTCATGTATATGCCCTAGATTTCTTTCTCTTACATTCAATCTCTAAAGATTCTTTTATTCCCTAAATCAGGTACGGAGATTTTTCTCTTCTTCTCCATCTGTTTTTGGAATGACGACCTTTCCTCTTAACCTAATTTGTATTTTCGACTTTTTTGTTTTTGTGTTTGCTAACGAATATTTGCTGTTAAGGATGAGGAACTTGGGGAAAAGGGAGTATCCAAAGATGAAAAAAAATCCAAACGGGTCGCTAATCAGTTCGTGGAAAGCATGGATTGGGTTTGAAACACAATCTCATCTGGTAAACAAATGGTAATCTTGATAAAATTTAATCAATGTAGTTGTTGATTATAGTTTTGAATCTTAAACATCATTTTTATTATGTGTTGATTTGAAGAGCCCGCAAGTTGAGACATCAATCCATTTTGTTCCTCCTACTTCACGCTCAACAAACCATATCACTTTCATATTTTCCAATTTCAGTTCAGATCATATGGTTTGGGTTTTGTCACACTTTGTCATTCTAGAACTATGTGTTACAAAGTCTAATTTAGAAAAACTTTTTACTGCAGGACATTGATGTTGAAGAAAACCCTAGCTCCCAGAGTTGTGAGAATTCTGGAGAACAAAAAATAGATGCAATGAGGGATAATGTTGGTTCTCAAATTCACGTGCCACCTCCTAGCATCCCAAAAATCTTGACCCATCTCACCACAATAGTGACCTACTTGATAGCCAGTCTGATCATGGATAACTTATGCTTGTTGCACATGTAAATTCATATCATAGAATCTTCATATTCATGTTTCATAACAGGGGCAGATAAGTCAAAAGACAAAACACTTTCTGGTACCTGATAAACAAGTGGCACCTTTTGAACCAAAAACACAGCCAACGTCTTCTTTCCTTGGCTATGCAAATCATTACACACGCTTTTTATAAGGAGGACAACAATGAGGGTCTTCCCTACCCCTGTCTCTAAGAAGGATATGGTGTTTTTGTTTTTAGCTTGTTCAAGAACATCCAGCTGATACTTGTGAGCATGCTCTTTTGGTAATTTTTTCTTGGAATTATCATTATCGTTGTCTTTTTTTAACTCTCCTTGAAGGTTTTTTAACATCTGTCAAGTGCACCAGGCCAAGAAGAAGAAAGCATTCCATATTCCTAGTAAACAATACATTGCAGGTGAAGATTTAATGGTTTAATTACCTTTTTTCCCTTTAGGTTTCTTTTCATTTTATCATATTTACACAATGTTGTACATATCAGTAAAAGCCCTAACTCGTGCAGCGAAGGTGAGATATTCCGTTTTTACCCTTTTTATTTTTCAGGTAAATATTCTTTCATGATTCACAGTTTGATATTTTTGTGTTGTATTTTATAGTCTCTTCATTCAAAACTAAGCAAAAATTCAAGTGTTCCAATCCAAAGTAGCTGTATTAAATCTGTTTTTCTTCTAGATGGTTCCATTACAACTTTTGATTCTCGATTATATGGATGTGATATTGGAACATGCCTTGAGATAAATGAAATCCTCATGTTACAAAAGTTTTATTTAATTATTGAAATAAATATTTGAGAAAATGATTTTAGTTCGTGAGCTCCTTTTCTCTATTCTTAAAAAGGGTATTTTAGACATTCTTGATTTATCTTGTAGGTGATTGACAAAAGTTCAATCAACTTTGTTTGAACAGCAATGGAAGCCTCAAGAACAACATCACCAACAAAAGAAATAACAACAACAACAGCAGCACATGTATGTATGTATTAATGGAATTATAAGCAGACATCTTTTCATATCTAGCTAAATATTTAATTTAGGACCAAATACACAAATTATTTTTTCAAATTATTTTGTAAACTGTTCCCACATAAATAAGCTTCATTATTTCAAAATGCTAAAGAACCATATATCAAAATCACAAGAAAACAAATTTTATTTTAGGCCATCAGAACATTACAGTTAGAAAAAGGATAACCTTTTTAGCTCTTTCTTGACCAATAACAAACTTATCAAGTCCTTTACATATCTTCTTTGGAGTTGGGAAACTATTACCAAAATTAGACCCTCCCCAATTCCCATCTCCAGAACTTGACCTGAACCCGTCGGTTGTTGGGTTACCCGCACATAAATATTATTTATGTTGAAAATTCATGAATTTGATGAGCGATGAATTAAGCTGGAAATTTGTTCTAGCTGTTGTGATTGTGTACGGAATCAATCAGGGCATGGGCATTGGTCTGTATCGTGTGAGCATACAATACTAAATGAAAGATGTGCAAAAGTTACAACCATCCGAAGCACAGTTTTACTATGGGATTATTCAAATTCCATGGATTATTAAACCTCTTTGGGGTCTTATGACTGATATTGTTCCCATTTTTAGATTAAGAAGATGCCCTTACTTCATATTTGCTGGTTTCTTCCACCACTTTTCAAGTGCAAAATCAAACGAACATGTGTTGAAATTTTACATTTTTACCAAGTTTTTGTATCATTTTGATGGATGGTTATGTATATTCTCAGGTTTAATCGGTTGCATGGCCAATGGCGGATCCCATAATTTTTTATGTTGGGAGAGCTTGGGGCCATTTATATGATAAGGTCGAGCTAAATGGTCTGGTCTTGTGGTTTTTTGGTTTTTTTACCCTTTATTTGGCTCGGATTATGGTTTTTACGATTAGCTTTCGTTATATATTGCTAAGTACTTAAAAGTACATAAATAATTATTTTATATAAATACATTTTAAACGAGTTTAAAAGTGATAAATATAACCACAAATGAAAACAACTAAACGAGTTTAAAAGTGGGAACTTATTCATAAGTTAGTGGAAAAGTTAAAATAAGCAAAAAAAACAAAAAAAAAACAAAAACAAAAACAAAAACAAAAAAAAAAAGAAAAAGATGTATGAAAGTAAATTCAGGTCAAAAAAGAATTCATTTTAACAATTTGGGCTGCTTATTGGGGGTATCGGTTGATAATAATATATTTAAGCCCATCTTTCTAATGCAAATATAAGGTAATTGAGTTGTTGTTGGGGGCACGTACCCCCATATCTTAAAGAGTGCGCCCGCCCCTATCCATGGCGATACTAGTACCCGCTTTTAGCACAAATAGCAACATACTTTTACTTTTTTTTTATAACAAGACATGTGATATTTAAATTGAAGATTTATGGAAGGAATGGCTCCGGTTCTCTCCAGAGCAGCATGGCATTGTGGAAGGATCCCCAAGGGTGTGCACTTGTGAGCTGGTACGGGGGCGTTTTGGTCATTGAAGAAGGAGTCAAAGGTGGAGATATTCTCAGTGCTGGCATATGCGTTCTATATGGAGGATTGTAAGTATAAAAAAAGTCACCATTGTTTCTCAGTTTAACTAGGTGTATGGTTCATTACTGTATTATTGGATTACAATCGAGGGCTTAGGTGTTTAGGTGTTTGGTTCATTACTGTATTATTGGATGATGTTTCCTACTTCTCTCATAAGTCGAATGGTATAGACGAAGTAAAATCAGGCAAAATGTAGCTAGAGATTAATCTATGCTCTCTAATATAGTGATAGTAAAACTTTTATATTAGCATACATGTGTTAACTCATTTAAGATTTAGGGTGTAGATTACTTTCTTATTATTCGGAGGTTGTAGAACTAAATTAGATGATACACATAGATATAGAATCATTTCTTGCTTATTTAAGTTTCATTTAGTTCCGAATGATAGTAAATGACCATTTTACCCTTTCGTCTGGAATTAGTACCTAATGAAAAAAATGACTTTCTTGTTTGACAACTGCTTGTAATATAAGTTATAAACGACAATAACTTGTAAATATGTAAGATAGTTAATGGAAAATGCTTTGGGGTTTTGACTTTTAAGGTGAGTTAGCAAATGAGAAGCAGCTTGTTGATCATTACAGCTCTAAGCATCCAAAGGAGAAGCCTCCAAGCAACTCTGAATGATCTGATCTATATGCATTAAATTGATGCAAAGGTTTGTGTTGTTTGTTTTTGTTTTTCATTTGCATGATGATGATATGTCTAGTGTTTCTTTTGCTTTGACATTTTCATTTCTGCTAAAAACGAGTATAAAAAAGCTTAATTGATATAGAGATGCTTTTGTTTTGTGATGTGTGATTCTAAATAAAGGGATAAATCCAAGAAAAATCTACTCAGTTATTATAGCAATTTCGTTGTTATAATTGGGTTGATCTTTCAAAGTATGATGTGGTAAGAAGAAAAAGATTGGAAGTATAGCGTTGGAATTGGGTAGACTTTTTTTATCATATGATGCATCAATAATAAGGAAAAAATAAAATAAAAGGATAATGTTGTAATATAAAGAAATGGAAGTATTTTGCTATTTCTTGTATTTAGCCCTCACATAAAATTGTTTGTTAATATGGGTAATAAAATAAGTCTACTAAGACGATCAAGAAAACTTATTGCAATGGTTGCTAAGGCTCCAATTTGTGAATTAAGTTAATTCGGTATGTTTATGTGTTTTTTGGGCATTCTGATCATGTAGGTGTTCAAAACAATAGAAAGTTTTTCGACATATTTCTTTATTTGAAGACTCATTTCATCATTTTTTTGATTACATACATAATGGCAAGTTGGTGACTCGGCAGGACCTAAATGTAATGTCGTATTACAAGAAGTTACTCAACTTGTTGAAGAAAATTAAGCTTGCATCAAATAGCAAAGCATTGAAGACCACATTTGGTGCTACTTAGGTAATAGATATGGGGACAGTGTTTGACTTTATGAACTGTCATGTTTGACTACTAAAATATCATTTTCCTAAGCTTAGTGGCTTAATTAGCATTGGCAAAGAAAATAGACAAAAAAATATATAGTTGGATGCCATACCAACTCTATCATGTCATCTTGTATTGTATTGCATGTTAAGTTACTGATTTGCCATGTGGAGGTTCTGACAGCTCTAGCAACCTCCTTCCATGCCCTGAAGCTTTCAAAGTTCCTGCATTAGGTTATTCTTTTTAGAAAGGAAATTGTCAAATGAGATTTTCAAAGGAGAATTTAGTCATGGGTTTCTTTTAATGTTGTACATGTTTTGTTTTCTATAATAAATATTATGAAATATTAGCAATGTGTTACATTTACTTACTATTGGAATAATTATTTGTATTTGACATATTAGTGAATTGAATTATCTTTGTTATTTATGGTATTTTATTTTGTATTATGAGATTTTTAATGTATTATTTAATTTATAAATTAATAAATATATAAATATATTTTTTTAAAAAAAATTAAAATTACGATACGCAAAAATGTGTGTTGTCTTCATGTATGACATGGCCTTTCTTGACTGGTGCTTCCTTGATACGCATTGTGTGTCATAAACACGCGCGTCATAAGGTTACGACACGCAAACGCGTGTCGTCTTCCTTTATGACAGGGCCTTCCTTGATACGCATTGCGTGTCATAACCGCGCGGTGTAAATGCGCGTCGTCTATAGACGACGTGCAAAAGCGCGTCGTCTCTCTTTATGACAGGGCCTTCCTTGACGCGCATTTGCACGTCGTCTGAGCGTTTTACGACGCGCAATGAGCGTCGTAAAAGGCCTTTTTTCTAGTAGTGCTAGAAACGAATGGACTCTTACACTTCATTCCTGAAATACCCATAGTCATTTCAATGCGAAAAACATTCATAAATATGAAATGCATCGTTCTTATAGTTGGGGTATGCCAGAAACAAGAGAGGTTCTCTCTGTTGGATTAGTGTCTAAGTCCATAACTATTTTGGTATGTACTTGACCCGATTATGAGCATGGTCCTTTTGGGTTGCCTTCACCATAGCACTATGTAGGATGAATTAAGGAGAAAAAGGTTTAAATATGATTTATTAATATATTATGAGAATAATATATTAAAAGAGAAATCATATTGTTTAATTAATATTAGTCAAGAATTAATTAAGAATTAATTTTGTGGCTAAAAGAGATTAATTAAATTTAGGGGACTGGACTGCAATTATTGGATAATTGAGTTATTGGGCTAAGGAATGCTAAAGGAACAAGGGGTGAACGAAATTATGATGGAAGCCCATCATATTTTCGTCCATGGCCTTATCTAGAAGGTTCCATGGGCTGCTTAGAGTTTAAGTTGTCCATTAGGGTTTTGACTGAAACCCTAGCAGCCCACACAAGTATATAAAGGACCCCTTAGGCCCCAAAAATGTGTACAACTGATTCTCTAGGGTTTCTAGTCGTTTTTGGGCAGCCTCCTTTCATCTCCTCTTCATCCAAGTTGCATAAGGTGTTTGTGACTCCATTATAGGTTCAGCACTTGAGGCACTAAGCTTTTGAAGCCAATCCAAGCAAGGAATTGAGTGTTATTGCTATATAACAATCAAAGGTAATTCTCTAAACCCTAATTCAGTTTATAATATGTTAGATCTAAGTTTATTAGTCTTGGATTCAAAGCATGTACGGTAGTGAAACCTAGATCCAAGCATTAGGGTTTGTATGAGCACATAGGATTGTTCTTATGCCTAAAACCCATCACTCTCCCCCATTTCTGCAGAAACCATCAGCTAGCACCTGACCTAGCTATTCACGAGGCATCCATACCAAAACAATCCTCCTACACATTCCCATGAAGTCATACTTCTTCCAAACATTGTAGCCAAATAATCCCGTGTTGGGTTTACATCCCAAATCTGAAAGTCACAAGCTTGCTCAGTCCTTCCTAGAACTCAGAACACTGGAAGGTCATAAACCTTATTGTAGATAGTGACATCCCAATTCCTCTTGCAGCCACTTAGATTCTAGCTGCAAATGTCAAGCCGATCATATCAATCATTTCCTTCTTGAGTCCCGCGAATCAATTGCACGACCTCGAGCAAGGCCCTTGAGAATTCAAAACTAATAAGCTCATCTAGGTCTGCACAATTAAACCTAAACTGACATGGACATGTAAGCCCAACAATCACCGACTTATCCTTAGCCTGAATAACCCTGACCAAAGGATCGACACGTAAGGAACCACTTCCACGGATCATGATGTAAACCATGCGATCTTCCCCGACCACCTTTAGAATACCTAAAATTTTACTAGAATCAAGTATGGATCCTATGCTTCCAGTAGTATGGGCCCAATACTGATGTGTTTTAGAGGTTATTACTTCAATTCCATAAGCGGAAAATAATCAAAAACAATTTCAATTAATTAGGGCACATGCAACCTAATATGATCTATGTCTTTCAAGTATAGCAACATATAATGAATGGCTAATATACATAATTTTCCTATGAAAAAACTAATTCATAAGATAAGAAAAACGAACCTTAAAGGTTGTTATTGTAAATAATCTTGAATCCTTACTTGAAAACCTTTGGTAGTAATCACCACAAGTGTCGCGCCTCTAATGGTTCACAACTAAACCCTAACAACCAAGGATCTCAGAGTGAGAGAGAGAGAGAGAGAGAGATAAGGGAGTTGAATTTCGGCCTTAACCTCTAAGGAAGCATATGAACGAAATATAAAAACATTAAGGGTGTATATAGGAGTATAGGAAGGTGTTGGATAAGGCATGTATCTCCAAGATATACCTAATCCCTTAGCTTCCTCCCCAAGGCATTCACGACACCCTTAGAGCCCAAGGAAACCCTAGAAAGGATCTACAATTCATCCCTTCCTTATGGGAGGTTATAGAATTCTTCAATGTTCAACTATTAAACATTGTCACCTTTAATCCTCATACTTTTAATTAATCCAATTAATCCCAAAATTAATTCCAATAAATTTCTGTTAATTATTATTTAAATAATACGAATTCCGATTAATATGTTAACAAATTATTTATTTTGATTTCTAATTAATTTATTAACCATATAATAAATTAATAAATCATTCTCTCTCTCTAAAAGCCATCCTATTCAATTGCTAGGTTTGAGGGAAACTCAAAAGGACTGTGCTACCATCAATTCAAGTTTATACTATTTATAGTTATCGGATTAGACACCTAATTCAACAGTCTCCCACGTAAGGAACCACTTCCACGGATCATGATGTAAACCATGCGATCTTCCCCGACCACCCTTAGAATACCTAAAATTTTACTAGAATCAAGTATGGATCCTATGCTTCCAGTAGTATGGGCCCAATACTGATGTGTTTTAGAGGTTATTACTTCAATTCCATAAGCGGAAAATAATCAAAAACAATTTCAATTAATTAGGGCACATGCAACCTAATATGATCTATGTCTTTCAAGTATAGCAACATATAATGAATGGCTAATATACATAATTTTCCTATGAAAAAACTAATTCATAAGATAAGAAAAACGAACCTTAAAGGTTGCTATTGTAAATAATCTTGAATCCTTACTTGAAAACCTTTGGTAGTAATCACCACAAGTGTCGCGCCTCTAATGGTTCACAACTAAACCCTAACAACCAAGGATCTCAGAGTGAGAGAGAGAGAGAGAGAGAGAGATAAGGGAGTTGAATTTCGGCCTTAACCTCTAAGGAAGCATATGAACGAAATATAAAAACATTAAGGGTGTATATAGGAGTATAGGAAGGTGTTGGATAAGGCATGTATCTCCAAGATATACCTAATCCCTTAGCTTCCTCCCCAAGGCATTCACGACACCCTTAGAGCCCAAGGAAACCCTAGAAAGGATCTACAATTCATCCCTTCCTTATGGGAGGTTATAGAATTCTTCAATGTTCAACTATTAAACATTGTCACCTTTAATCCTCATACTTTTAATTAATCCAATTAATCCCAAAATTAATTCCAATAAATTTCTGTTAATTATTATTTAAATAATACGAATTCCGATTAATATGTTAACAAATTATTTATTTTGATTTCTAATTAATTTATTAACCATATAATAAATTAATAAATCATTCTCTCTCTCTAAAAGCCATCCTATTCAATTGCTAGGTTTGAGGGAAACTCAAAAGGACTGTGCTACCATCAATTCAAGTTTATACTATTTATAGTTATCGGATTAGACACCTAATTCAACAGTCTCCCACGTAAGGAACCACTTCCACGGATCATGATGTAAACCATGCGATCTTCCCCGACCACCCTTAGAATACCTAAAATTTTACTAGAATCAAGTATGGATCCTATGCTTCCAGTAGTATGGGCCCAATACTGATGTGTTTTAGAGGTTATTACTTCAATTCCATAAGCGGAAAATAATCAAAAACAATTTCAATTAATTAGGGCACATGCAACCTAATATGATCTATGTCTTTCAAGTATAGCAACATATAATGAATGGCTAATATACATAATTTTCCTATGAAAAAACTAATTCATAAGATAAGAAAAACGAACCTTAAAGGTTGTTATTGTAAATAATCTTGAATCCTTACTTGAAAACCTTTGGTAGTAATCACCACAAGTGTCGCGCCTCTAATGGTTCACAACTAAACCCTAACAACCAAGGATCTCAGAGTGAGAGAGAGAGAGAGAGAGAGATAAGGGAGTTGAATTTCGGCCTTAACCTCTAAGGAAGCATATGAACGAAATATAAAAACATTAAGGGTGTATATAGGAGTATAGGAAGGTGTTGGATAAGGCATGTATCTCCAAGATATACCTAATCCCTTAGCTTCCTCCCCAAGGCATTCACGACACCCTTAGAGCCCAAGGAAACCCTAGAAAGGATCTACAATTCATCCCTTCCTTATGGGAGGTTATAGAATTCTTCAATGTTCAACTATTAAACATTGTCACCTTTAATCCTCATACTTTTAATTAATCCAATTAATCCCAAAATTAATTCCAATAAATTTCTGTTAATTATTATTTAAATAATACGAATTCCGATTAATATGTTAACAAATTATTTATTTTGATTTCTAATTAATTTATTAACCATATAATAAATTAATAAATCATTCTCTCTCTAAAAGCCATCCTATTCAATTGCTAGGTTTGAGGGAAACTCAAAAGGACTGTGCTACCATCAATTCAAGTTTATACTATTTATAGTTATCGGATTAGACACCTAATTCAACAGTCTCCCACTTAGATAACTCTGATAACAATAATTGCCAGTATAACTACCAAATTGATCAGGTATTTATAACTACCAAAAGCCGCTGTCGAACTCTAACCCAGTCAGAAACGTGTCCTACGATAAGTGATCAAATATTCCTCCATTCTACAAAATATCACATAGACATGAGACATGGATTATAATCAATCTCGTTGTCCAAGTTTTGTTTCCTGATTTCTGATTTGTGATGACGAAATAAGACTACTAATCGAACACATCAATTTAGTCTTGGCTAGGCCTAACACTTATAAGTTAACACCAAATCACCGAGGGGGCCATAGATATCTCTTTTCCGATTAGGGAAAAAGTAACGGATAAACTTCAACTTGTATGCTTGCACTATTTACTCATCAAATCACGCATAACAATATGTTTTATAACATCAAGTTACTGATGTGTTAACATATTATCAATGCACAACCGAATCGTACACAACAACTCATATATCTTCATTTCAAGAATATAAGATATTATTGTCTCAAAATTACTTGTGATAAAATCCATGAAGTAATTCTCTGAGTGTGGGCTTATCCGATACTCAAAATCCCTATTTTATAAGTACCCATGAACATTGCAGCAAATAATTTCTACACCTAATCCCCATAGAGAATCTACAATTCAATTCATGACAACCTTAATTTTCTACTTACTTCCATAAGTACGATCGACTATGGAGTTTCGAATATTTAAATTATTCTGGAAGTAAAACATGAAAAGTGAAACACAATAATAACCTAATTAACTATGGTATCCAAACTATTGAATATAAATAAAACTCTTATTATTTAATCACCATATTAATTAGATTTTATTCATTGTATAATGTTTCAAGTAATCAACTAACCACTTGAATTAAACATTTAGTCATTCCATGTTACGAACATCCATACTATGTTTCTCTATGGTCCTTCCTTTTGTGAACAAATCGATTGGACACTATTCCAATGATGCTCATTTCACTACTCCAAATTCTTGTCACTTCTATATGTGTTATAATTCCAACTTTACATGCAATTTCCTTTTGTGATATCGAGGCCTCAAAGTCACAGAGACTTTGCCAACGATATTACAAAATGTTCCATTGGAGCTTTGTTACTTAACACAATTCCATGGTAACGAAGTATCAAATTCAAGATACACTTCTTGAACACCTTCCTCGCATTAAAGTTGCTAACTCACATGTAGATTTTAATAATCAACCCTCATTATGGAAGAATTTCCATAATCCGATATGACCATCCATTTTGATCAAAATTATCCGAATCTAAAACTTCTCACTATGGTCCTTCCAACCAATACTATACTTCCAACTGTCCACAAGCAACCAATCCTTTCGTATAACCTCAGAGTGTTCTTGACAGTTGCTCAAAAACCTTAGTGTTGAGTTATAAAAACTCTTTGATCGATTAGATCTTTGTAACAGGTAAATAAAGAACGTAAAAAACAATGAGATAAAACACAAGTATGGATCTGAATGAGTTGAATGATTCGATTACTCAATCCTCAGCAGAGCTCGATTAAGAACTTCCATTGTAGAGGATTCTAGGGTTACAAATAAGAACGATGAATACGCTTGAAAATACTTATCTAATCGTTACGTTCTAGGATGCATGCAAGCATCTATTTATAATAAACCCTACATAAAACTCACGGATGGACAGGCCCATACCGGAGACAAAACTTGGACTATATAACGAGCCCAAAGGACGCAACACTAAGTTGGACCTAACAATCTCCCCCTTTGCATCAATTTGGAGCGAGACTATCATTTCTTCTTGCTTGGAGCAGCTGCTGGAACTTTCTTGGTTGTATCAAACAGATGCGAGATCAGGGTGAGGATTGTCTGTCTAAAGCGAATGTACCATTGAATCATATCATAAAAGTACTTCTTTTCATCCGCTGAATTCTGCTTGCACCAGTGGATGATTCCTAAGACATGTTCCAGACATGCAGTGGTATAGAGATGTTTGTCTGCCAAAGCGAAGAGACATTTCTGGCCTTCATTTCTGGTAAACATAACGGAGTTTCTCTTTGGGTCTATCTTCCCCATCTGCATCATGTTTAGGTCACTTGCTGAGCCAACAGGAGATATGGTAGGCTTTTTCTTGAATATGCTCGCAATCTCCTGATCCATCTTGGCGACTTCCATGATGTAACAAACAAGCATCCTCTTGAAGTGGTGGATGATCGGACCATATTCTGCTTCGTTTGTAAGAAGAATGTTGTGCAAGATGATCCAGTCGTGTGGATTCAAGTTGGGAAGATCAGCAAGCGAGATGGCATGTTCGGTCTTGGTAGATCCCCTCAGATAGAAATCGACTAAGTCCCTATCAATCTTTGGATGTGGATGAGGGAACTCAGCAATGTTGTCAAAGGCATGGAATATGAATGCCTTTCGGGTTAGTGGCATATCGAACTGAGAATCGATAGTATTATCACGATCAAGTGAGATCACCGGTTCTAGCCACAAGATGTTGGGTGTTTCGATGGCTTCTTTCAGCAGCTTCTCAAGAGTCTAAGGAGGAAAAAGAGTTTTCATGCTCTCGAGAAGGTCGTGAGCTTCTTTCTGTCTTCTTTCGGCTTCTTCAGCCTCTCTAGCTACACGAGCGCTGATGTCAGCATCTTTATCTTGACCTTTCTTCTTCAGAAGATCGGCGATGGTCTCCTTATCTTCATCATCGCTCTCCTCAGCAATTTGCTTGCCCTTGTCTTTAACACCCGAACCTGAGGCTTGGCCTGTAGGAGGAGGTTCGGTTGTGTGTGTTGCTGTTGTAGAAGGAGGCGGTTGAGACACATTCTCTTTTTCTCCCCCTTGTTTCAGAATGGACACAAAATCAAGGAGCCCTTCAATCTTGCTCAGTAGAGAGAGGGCAAGAGCAAGCTTTTCTGCAAGAGTTCGCCTGACAGAATAGTTGAGTATTGGGTCATGTGCTTCCAGGATGTTGGATATAGCTTAGTGGACATCCGAAACACACGAAGAAATTATCTCTCTTTCAGATCGAAGAGACCCAATCTCCTTTTGTGAGTTGGAGAGTTGAATACTCTTGACCTTAAGAGTGGTGGTCTTCCGAGCAAGAGCATCCATGAGGGAGTTTTCAGTAGCAAGGTCCTCATGGAGCTTAGTCAATCGCTCCTTAATCGTCGCCTTGAACGCTGAGTTGTCGTCTGAGAGAGTCTGACGAATAGAAGCGAATGACTTCAGTTCAGATGCAACTGACGTAGCCAACTGGTTGACAATTGGTTCTAGCTTTATTTTGGCGGCTTCAGCATTTTCCTGTAAAGATTGTAACAGAGAAGAAGCATCAGTGAATAGTTTATCGACTTTTTCGGTCGCTGCCTCACAGGCTTTGGTTGAGGCATCAATGGCTGCAGTGGCAGAGTCCAGAGAGACTTGATGAGCTTTGGAAAAAGCATCAACAATCTTCTAAATAGCAGCTTCAGAGATAGTAGACTGGGATGAAGAAGAGGAGGCGATGAGCAAGTCGATCTTGTCGTGAAGCTCCTTGAGATGCTTCTTGGTAACAGGAGCATCGTCATCGTCATCACTCTGTACCTGAAACGGACTGTAATAGACCGAATCGAAGGTCATGTCTTCCCTGCCGAGGAATGGTTCTTCACTCTCTGCTGCATGAGCAGGAGCGGAGGGTGGTGGTGAGGGTGGAGGCTCAGTAGTTGTAGTAGGTTCGGGTTGGGTGGTATGTTCGGTAGTTGGTGTGGGTTCGGGTGATGAGGTGGCTTTGGGTGCGTCAGTATGAGCCCCCGTATCAGATACGTTGGTTCTTACTTCTGCAGTGGTGGTTGCTTCTGTAAAGATGGGTGGGGGTACTGGGATGGAGGTGGATGGTATTTGAGTGGTGGAGGTTATGGGGGGAATGGAAATGGGAATTTTAACTGGTGGAGAAGAGATTGGTGAAGTAGAAAAGTGAACTTCTGGAGTAGGCGATCGTGGTGGAGTGTTGCCACGAGGAGAGTCGTCAGAGTCAGAACTCTCCCTCGGATTCGCTTGATGATGAAGCGATTATCAGCTTTCGCTTTGGTTGGGTTTTTCTCTTCTTCAGCAGAGGGGATTGGACAACCTTGGTGGGTTTTCGTTTCTTGGGAGATGGGCCTTTCGCTCCCTTACCAACTTGCTTGTCTTTGCCTTTGTCAGTTTTCTTTCCCCTTGGCGCAGGCTTGTCAGCGTCATGAATGGACTTGAGCATTTCAGGAGTAAGCTCTCTCGGACCAGAGCGTCGAAACTCCTTGTAGGTGCGAATAATCCGGTTGTCGGCAGGAACATCTCCATACATCTTCTCAGGAATAGAGCCAATGAATTGAAATTTGGATGCGTCGGAGACAATGATCTTCATGTTATGGAAAGTACCAATCGAAGACATTGGAGAACCAGCAACAATGGGGACATGGTACTTGTCCATCACCCATTTCGTAACAAGAGTCCAAAATCTAGCATAGGAAATCTCGGAATGCCGAGATGTAGAGGACAGACTCTGAATGAGTTGTTGCCATAGGACCGACCCGTAGTCCAAGTTGATACCGTTGTAGATCCCGTATAGAATCGAGATGAACAGACGACTAGCTCCGTCCGACCCAGCACTGCGTTCAGACAGCCCCTTGAACAGTATTGTGAACAACCCATTCCATTGAGGAGGCAGACACGATTTCTTGAACTTCGTGACCGTCGTCAGCACCTCAGTATACCCCATGTTGTAGAACATAGAGAACATATGACCCACCAGAATCGAGTCAGGGTTAACCCTAGTTGAATCAGGTTCAAACCCTAAAATTGAGCAAAACCTCTGCTTGGAGATTGACGCCTTGTGATTGAGTACGTCAAAGAAGATCCTGTCGACTGCCTTGTCATAATGAGCAGTGGCGAAGATCTGAGATAAGAACTCCATAGGAAGTGCTTCAACTTTGGTGAGAGCAGGAGCAATCGTAGACCTGAGGAGTAAGATCGATGATCAAACTCTGTTGGGGACGAATCGGGAGGATGTGAGAAGTAGCATGAACTGATGAAGAATCCGCCATTGTTGGAAAGAAAATGGGAGAGATGATGAACAGTAGAATGCTTGAAGGTTTTCTTGCTCTCTGAAATATGGGGGAAGTAAAGAGGTAGACAATGGTTTATGTTACCTTTTATACTGTGGGTAGATGAGAGAGAAGAATCTGTCCCAAATCTTCGAGGGAAATACGAAGGGTTTTTCGGAAGTGATTGGTGCGTGACAGTTATGAGCGCCGATGATCACGCATGAGAGAGAGTGTCAGTCCCGATTAAGACGCCTTCCCAACAGGCGCCGTCTAGAGACGAAACAGTTCCCCTTCACACGCCTGTCTGTCAAGCGCCGTTTGAAAATCAAGTCGATTGGACTCCCGCCTGAGTCAGCATCTTATCCTTTTAGATGAAACGTCATCCGTAAAGCAAAATGAACCACGTGGATCAATGTTAACCACAACTCCCTTATAACTGTAAATCTCATTTAAAAATGACGCCACGTAATTGATGAAACCAGAATTTTGGAAAATCAGAAAGATTTTCGTGCTTAGTGTGTAAAAAAAATAAGAAATAAAGCAACACATATGAGGGATTTTGTGATGTCAGTAAAGACACGAAACAAAGCATCCCGGGCACGAATCTCTTCCTTCAAAGTCAAGAGAGACTTTAAAGTGTTTGTGTGGTTTCCTGTTGAATAACGATCAGACACTTATTGAGAAGTGTCGAAAGGCTTCTTTTAATCAGGCTAATGTGGGTGGCTTTCGCTTCAATTCAGAATTCCTAATCTTGATATAAGACAGAAATTGAACGAAGTACTTGTGAGACCAATGCAGTCTGTTGAACAAGTAGGTTTGAAATAATTTAAGTGGCTAGATAAAATAGTTTATGTAACATCTCAAAAAAATAATAATTTAAAACTGGATTCCAAGGGAAGAAATGTTATAGGACTTAACAATTTCATAGGAATCACTCAAAAGGAAATTAGAGATTTTACTTTCCATCCCCATGGATAAGTCCGTCAATTCGTTAGTGATAGCTAGAACAAAGTTGTTTGTTCACCGTCAATGCATAGTAGGTATTAAATTGTGGGTTTCACTTAGTACGTAGTGACACGAAGCTAAGATCATAAACGCAGAAATTGTGTAACCATAAACCTTAGTGGTAATTTCTGAGAGTCTCAAGGGTTACTATTGTGAAGCGAATGATATGGAGAAGAGTAGTGTAGATGTTGTAAAGAAACCAAAGTACCTCTGCTGTTAAAATAAGGACCAAACAGAAAACTCTTATCTCATGTGAGAAGAGAGTTAGGTAGCTCATGATTTGAATAAATATGAAAGCCTAATTGGGAAGACAAAGTTTGTTTGTACCAAGTCAGTAAGGCTATTATTCAGAATTAGTTGAGGCTTTGGACACATACCGCAACATGCTTCTAGGGACACTTAACTAGTGAAATGATTTCCCCACAAATAGACACACAAGTAGATAAGATACAAAACAAAACAAAATAATAAATTTTTTTTTTTGGGTTTTTGAATTTACGAAAAGAAAATAAAAAAATATTTTTGGAATTTTTGATAAAAAAAATTGAGACACAAAAAAATTTGGAACCGAACCCGAGCGTTCGGTCTATTTCGGTTGAAAAAAATTTTGGAACCGAACCCGAGCGTTCGGTCTATTTCAGTTTTAGAAAAAAATAAGTTTGAAAAAGAACAGAACTTTGAAAATAAAAGAAATGAATTTGAGAATATAATGCAAAATGTTTACAACCAAAGAAACTACCTTTGAGTGATAAGCAAAGATCAGATGAAACGACCGAACCCGAGCGTTCGGTTCATTTCAGTATACCAGAACAAGACCCGAACCCGAGCGTTCGGTTCATTTCGGTACACATGAGACCCGAACCCGAACGTTCGGTCTATTTCGCTTCCAACTTTTAATTTTGAGAAGTAGTCTTTGGTACTGACTCCGATTCCATCATTCCTAGCCCTTGTAGAATTTTGTTGAAAGATGCTTCAGGAAGAGCTTTGGTGAAGATGTCATCCAGTTGATCAGTGGTTCGAACAAAGTGAATTTCGACGTTCCCATCTTCCACATGATCTTTAATAAAGTGATACCTCAGTGCTATATGCTTGGTCTTGGAATGTTGCACTGGGTTATGACAGATCCTAATTGCACTTTCTGAATTGCAATATTGTGGGATCTTTTTCATATTGAGTCCATAGTCCCAGAGCTGGCTTTGGATCCAAATCACTTGAGATGTACAGGAGGCAGCTGCGATGTATTCTACTTCGGCTGTAGACAGAGATACACATGTATGTTTCTTTGATTGCCAGCTAACCAACTTCCCGTCTAGGAATTGGCAGCCTCCAGTGGTGCTTTTCCTGTCTAAACCACAACCTCCAAGGTCTGCATCTGAGTAGGCTTGAACGAAGAAACCTGAGTTTGATGGATACCATAAACCGAGAGAGGTGGTTCGTTTCAGATATCGGAGTATGTTTTTCACAGCAAGCATATGGGGTTCACGAGAATTCGCCTGAAATCTAGCACAGTAACAAACAAAAAACATTATATCAGGTCTGCTAGCAGTGAGGTACATCAAAGAACCGATCATCTAGCAATATAACATAATATCAACTGCCCGTATTTCCAAGGATGGAGTGAGCTTGGTGCCGAATGCCATTGGAACTTTGACCTTTGAGTCTCCCATCATGCCAAATTTAGCAAGAAGAGTCTTGGTGTAAGCTTCCTGGTTTATAAAGATGCCTTCGTGTCCCTGTCTAATTTTTAAACCAAGGAAAAAGTTAATCGGACCCATTGAGCTCATTTCAAATTTAGTCTCCATCAACTTTCTGAATTCAGCTGTTAAGCTAGGATTCGTTGAGCCAAAGATGATATCATCGACATAGATTTGAACAATCATAAGGTGGTTACCTTCCTTCTTACGAAAGAAGGTTGGGTCAACCGAACCTTGTTTGAATTTTGACATCTTTTAAAACTTGGTTAGCGTTTCATACCATGCCCTAGGTGCTTGTTTCAAACCGTAAACCGCCTTGTCCAGAATATAACAGTGATTGGGGTACTTTTCATTAACAAATCCAGGAGGTTGCTCCACATAAACGGTTTCTTCAAGTTCTCCATTCAGAAAGGCGCATTTCACGTCCATTTGGTAGACCTCAAAGTTCTTGTGTGCAGCATAGGCCAGAAATATTCGAACAGATTCCAGCCTCGCTACCGGAGCAAAAGTTTCCTCATAGTCAATTCCTTCCTCCTGGCAATATCGTTTCACCACAAGACGAGCTTTGTTTCGAATCACATTGCCTTCCTTGTCCATTTTATTTCTGAATACCCATTTGAGACCAACAACTGAGGCATCTTTAGGAGTTGGAATGAGGCGCCAAACCTTATTTCTTTCGAACTCGTTGAGTTCGTCTTGCATAGCTTGAACCCAGTCAGAGTGATCAAGAGCAGTATTAACTGTCTTCGGTTCAACTTTTGAGACGAAAGAATTGTACATACAGAACTCTATTTTGGAAAATAGAGATGTTTACTTTGCCTTCAGTTGAGATCGGGTCAGAACCTTTTCAGAGTCATTACCCACTACCTGGGATACAAGATGATCTCTGGTCCAATTAACAAGAGGAGGGTAATTTGGATCATAGGGTGGATCCAATTCAGCATTCACCATATCTTCTAATTCAGATTGACTATCATCATCGTAGAACATATCGGCATTCTCCCCCTCGACTGATGAGCTTTCCGGTGTAGGTGGACTTTCTGGTGCTACAGGACTTTCGGGTATTGAAGAGCTTTCTGGTGTAGAAGGGCTTTCGGGTGCAAAAGGGCTTTTGGGTGCAGATGAGCTTTCGGGTGGAACTAGAATAGAATTCTCCCCCTCAATTTGTGAGCTCGGTTGTTTTGAAGGAGGTGGATTGTCCGCCTCAACTGAAGCACCATGCTTTGGAGGTTCGTTTGGAACATGTTCTCCTTCACCCATTCGTTTGGCGGCATCTTCAACGATTTGCTTTAGATGGTCGACTTTAATGTCTGTTGCCTTGGCTTCCGAGAGAGTAGCTTTCTCCGGTTCATCGAATAGTTCTACAAACTGCTCAAACAAATTAGCAATTGAGGCCGTGACTTGACCTGTTTGAGTGAAAATCTCTCCAATTGCTTCTTCAGTGGCCTTTATCTTCTTGATGTAGCTGTCATCGAAAGTCACATAATACGTTTCTTCAATCTTCCTCGAATGCTTATTTAAGACCCGGTACGCTTTTGAAGTAAGTGAGTAGCCCAGAAAAATTCCTTCATCATCTTTAACGTCGAACTTGTTACGATGTTCTTTGGAGTTGAAGATGAAGCATCGTGAGCCAAATACATGGAAGAATTTTACGTTCGCCTTCCTGTTGTTGATGATCTCATAAGGAGTAAGAGAAAAACGCTTGTTGAGATAGGACCTGTTCTGCGTAAAACATGTTGCAGCAATAGCATCAGCCCAAAAATATAAAGGTAGAGAAGCAAAACTTAGCATTGTTCGGGCCGCCTCACACAAGGACCGGTTTCGTCTTTCGACAATACCGTTCTGTTGAGGGGTGTAGGGGCTGAGAAGTTGTGAGTGGTTCCTTTTTCTGCCAAAAAGTCTTCAAATTCTTTGTTTTTGAACTCTAGTCCATTGTCGCTCCTGATGTTGCGAACAAATTTTCTCAGTTGCACTTCAACCTGCTTAATAAACATCTTTAGCTTGAGAGTGGCCTCAGATTTGTGCTTCAGAAAGAATACCCATGTAAAACATGAAAAGTCATCAACAATAACAAGAATATACTTGCTACCGCCAATGCTTTCGATAGATGATGGACCACATAAGTCAATGTGAAGTAACTCAAGTGGTTCAACAACTTTAGTATTTATAATGGATGGGTGACTTTGACAACTCTGCTTCCCCATTTCACACGCAGCACACAAATGTTCTCGATCAAACTTGAGCAATGGGAGACCCCTAACATGACCTCCTGTGACAAGCTTGTTGATTTCTTTGAAGTTAACGTGTGAGAGCCTTCGGTGCCACAACCAGCTTTCGTCAGAATGTGCTTTGGATAAAAGACATATAGTTGGGTTTCCTTCGATAGGTTTGAGATTGAGAGGAAACATTTTGCCTTTGCGTTCTGATTTGAGAATCACTCATTTTGTTTGCTTTTCTATGATTTCTGAACCCTCATCGTCAAATGAAACTTTGAGACCGGTACCTCCTACCATTTGAGATACACTGATGAGATTATGTTGTAGCCCTTCAACGTACGCCACCTTTCTTATTGTGAAGTCTCCATTGGTTATCATCCCATAACCCTTTATCGTTCCATATAAGTTGTTCCCGAACTTGACATTCCCGCCATTCTGAAGAGATCGAAACTCCCTTAGCTCCTCCTTCCTCCCTGTCATGTGACGTGAGCAGCCACTGTCAATGTACCATTCTTCGTCGAACTGCTTGTCACTTATAACCTGCAAAAATTAAGCAGATTTAGGAACCCAAAGTTTCTTGGGTCCACGTGAGCCTTTCACAGGAACAAGAATAGTAAGAGAAACATCAACAAGATATGTTCTTTTTATTAATGTTGTTTCATATTTCTTCTTAATGGTGTATACTTTGATTTTGTTAGAATTAGCTACATTCGTTTTGGTTTCAGGTTTTGGCGTTTGGGCCTTAGACTGCTTTCGGTCATCCTTGACAAAGAAAATCTTCACTTTTCCTTTCAAATCCTTTGATGATTTTGAACTCTGAGCAGGAACAGAATTAGGTTTAAAAGAGGATCGAGAATGAGAAGAATTAGAATGGGAATTTCTTCTGACTTGCAGTTCGTTATGACCCTTTTGTTTTTGGTCATTTGACAGACCGAACCTGGACGTTCGGTAGCTATTGCTTTCGGGACTGAATCTGTCCTTTCAGTTGCTGTTTGAACCGAATCTGTCCTTTCGGTTGCTTATGCTCTCTGAACCGAACCTTTCCTTTCGGTTCCGTTCCTTATGTGGCCTGAAATCCTTTTTCTCTTGCTTTGAATTCTTATCGTGATAAGAGAAATGATTGTTTTGAGATCGCCAAAACTGCTTTCGCTCAGTGAGATTCTTTTTGTATCTTTGCTTCCTTTGTTGCTTTTGATCCTTCACTTGTTTCGGTTGTTTGTGGATGTTAGCCTTTTGCTTCTGCTTCTTGACAGCCGGTTCACTTTTCACAGATAATGTTTCGCTTTTGGAAGTGACTTCTTCTACAGGAACTTCTTTTGTACCACTAGTGTTTGGCACGTCGAAATTGTCAGGCTTGTTCAGTGGCTCTGGTACATATTTGCCTTTGGTTTTCCAGGACGTCCGCTCTGACAGACCAATAGTTTCATCGGCATTATCTATAGGAGCAGACCAGAAAAACTCATCACAGCCATCTGCGTTATCTTCATTCACTATGGCAGTGAGTTCGGCTGTTTGATGTTCGGTTACTCCTGTGACCTTATACACTTGATTAGGTGTTGTTCTCACCTTTTGGTACACAACAACCTTTTCTTCTAGAATCGGGGACTTATTTTGGGACAATCGAGCAAACTCCACAGAATTTTCAGAAATAAGATTTTTGTGGTTTTCGGGTTCGCTTTTGACAAACTCAGAACAGTCGACTTCATCCTCTACAGAAATTACACTCATATCATCATCCTCATTAAGTTCAGACGCGTTTTCAACATCAATTTTATTTTCTGAACTTAAATTGGCATTCAATGAGTCAAATTTTTGTATGGTTTCGGTCCTTAGTTTCAGCTTATCGTTTTCATCCAAAAGGTTTTTCAGCATGTCCTTATGGTCTTTGGACTTTATGAAAGATTCCATTTTGTCCAGACCATACATGTAAGTAGGATTCACATCATCAGAAGAAACAACACTTTCGCAGTTATATGCTTCAGCATCGATTTCATCCTCCTTAAACTCAAGGAAGGGCAAAATCATGCGATGAATTTTCTGTCCTATTTCACAACTCAGATGCAGTTGAGTGATGTTAGCATAAAGACGTTTAGCAATCAAACAAAAAACATTTCTTTGTTTTAAAATTTTTAAATTGTCTCTTTGTAAATAAATGTTTTCATCCTTAGATTTTATCAGCTCCGACTCTTTTTGCTCTATCCACATCCTTCGCTCCTCACTCTTGGATGACACCTTGCTTATTTGGTCAGTTAGGTTAGAATTGGTGACCCGTGTTTGAGTTAAACAACTATCCAGATTTGAGATTCTTGAATTTAAGCTATTTAATTCTTTTTCATATGATTTATGTGTGACTTTGAATGAAATAAAAAGAGATTGTACCTTCTTGATCAATTCGTCAAGCTCATTGATCTGCACACCGAGAGGTTTTGCTGTGAAGCATAAGTCTTCTTGTAACACCGAAAATTTCAAAACAATTTTTCATTTAAAAATAATCGTTTAATTCTTAGAAACACTTTGCTTAAAATCTCATTCATAATCGAATTACAAAACATAACTCCATTTCCACTTGCATAATAAACCAGGATCCTCAAAACATGACTCTTTCTCTGGTGTATACAATCGAGCCGGTGCCGTCCCGTGATCCTAAGAGAAACCTGAAATACATAACACAAAACACTGTAAGCACGAAGCTTAGTGAGTTCCCCAAAATACCACACATAACACATATTAGCCACTCGAGGCTATAACTCTGTGGGTCCGTGGACCCTACTCTGTGAACCTTCCGGTTCTATCTCTAGGAACCTCTCGGTTCTAACTCTGTAAACATGCACAGCATAAATCACATAGAAATAATGCAGTACAACACATAACATACACAACATTCAAATACACTGTCACATAACTCTGGTTACCTACTCAAGGTAAAGTATAGTGAGAAGACTCACCTCGCGTATCTCGATAACTCGCAAATCCCGGAAACAACTCTTGCTCGATCCTCCGAGCTATAATCCTCCTATAACACAATATATCTCTAATTAACACTTTCTCCACTAAGGTTCTACCCTCATCAAGTCAACACTGGTCAACTCTGGTCAACGGTCAACGGTCAACTTTGACCGGACTCGGCGAGTGCACTAGAGCGACTCGGCAAGTCTATACGTGTTCACTGACTCCCTAGGATCCTCTTTTGACACGTCAAGTACTTCCCTGACTCGACGAGTTCCACCTGGCATGAATCACGGGGCCACCACGACTCAACTCGCCGAGTCTCAAGAACAACTCGGCGAGTTCCAGCTCGACTCAGTCCATCTGTCAACCCTCTCTAACTCTCGCTGACTCACTAAGTCAACCCCTTAACTCGGCAAGACCACTCGCTGAGGGGTTAAGGACAATCTTCATGCTACTCGCCGAGTCTGTTCTTCAGACTCGGCGAGTCCATGCCATGCATCAACTCAAACTCGCTCCTGAGGTCAGATCCGTTCCATTAACTCATAGATCCAGTCCTTCCAAGCACATTCATCACGTAAAGTTACAATCTTGGCTACCATGCAACGCCTACAAGGCTCCTTTTGGTGAAATGACATCTAAAATGGTAACCTAAGTCCCCAACTCAAAAGGAAAGGCATAAAGCAGAGCATTTGGGACTCTCTGGACCTACTAAGGTCCAGATCTAGGTACCATTTCCCCATGAGACCTCTCACACTCCAAATACAAGGCAAACAAGGCATGAAGAAACCCTAGATTTGACCCTATCCATAAAAACACGAGAATAAGCTCTGAATATTACCTCAAATAGTTTCCTCTGTCGAAATAGAAGTAGATCCAAGCTCCCCAACTCTCCTAGCTTGGCCTTCCTCTTCCTTTCTTGCAAACACACAGAAATGGTGAATAATGGCCTCTTATCTCACTCACAAGGACTCCCAGCTGCTCTGGTGCTCTCAAGGTCGAGGTAGCCGCAATGAAGGGTTATAAGGTCCTTTAAATAGGGCTCAGGGCCGGGAAATTAGGGTTTCATTAAACATCGTGGACTCGCCGAGTCCACTCTTGGACTCGCCGAGTCCGGACGCAAACCTGCATCCGAATCCGCAATCATACTCGGCGAGTCTAGGCTCCAACTCGCCGAGTCTCCTCACAAATTACCAAAGTAAATAAATGACTAATACCTGGGAATCCGGGCTGTTACAATTCTCCCCCACTAGAACTAGACTTCGCCCTCGAAGTCTCGCTCTGCAAATAACTCTGGATGCTGCTCACGCATCTCACGCTCCGGTTCCCAAGTCATCTCGGACCCCTTCCGATGCTGCCACTGAACCAAAACCAGGGGTACCTCCTTGTTCCTCAGAGCCTTGATTTTCCGATCTCTGATGGCCACTGGTCTCTCAGCATAGTTCAGGCTCGCATCCACCTGAATATCCTCTAATGGAACCACTGTCGACTCATCGGCTATACACTTCCTCAGCTGCGACACATGAAAAGTGTCGTGAATCTGCCCCAACTCTACTGGCAAATCCAAACGATAGGCTATCCGGCCTACCCTCGCGATCACTCGGAAAGGACCAATATATCAGGGCCCCAACTTGCCCCTCTTCCTGAATCGAATCATTCCTTTCCAAGGAGAGACCTTCAGTAGTACAAGGTCGCCGACCTGAAACTCAAGCTCGGACCGGCGTCTGTCTGCATTACTCTTTTGACGACTCTGAGCAGTCAACAACCTCTATCTGACCTGCTGGATTTGCTCTGTCGTCTGAAGCACGATCTCTGTACTGCCAAATGTGCTAGAGTAAGAAAACATTATTAATCCACATTTCATGAGGCGTTATAAACTAATATAGTATGAATTAAGTTTTTTAGGATACGATGTGTAGTGACTAGATCATGGCTCTGAAACTTGATTGGATACAAAGTATGACTCATCTCTTGATTGAACCATTTCAACAACATTTGATTCCTATTCATAGTCAAACAATTGCACTAAGATGTTCTTCGAGGATCAATTGTGATACAATTCCATAATCATTAACATGATCATAAAAGATGATACTAAAGTACTCTCCTTTCCTTTCAGATTGGAGAAACTTTTTTCTTTCTGCTTAACAGATTCTTCTTATTCATTCTTCTAGTCCTTGAAAACTTTTCCAAAATATTAGAATTATGTTTAATCTTATAAACACAACCATATTTACTGAAGCATCAGCAAATCATGAAGAATTATGTTATTGCTCATTGTGGTGGATCTGAAGAGTCCATATCAATATGTATAAGATCTATTATTCCTTCACTTTAATTCACATAAAACATGTGATCAATGAATTAGTGATAATTTACCGATGATAACGATTCTAATCCATCATACAATTCGAATGGCATGACTCCAAGTTTCTATCCAATTGAAACTTGGGTGATGAAAATTCTTTATCACTTAGTCAATAGTGACATTTCCACAAATAAAGCAACAATAATCAAATCCACAATTAATATTGCTACTAATAGAAATGTAATCACCAATTTTCATAAATTTCATTACAAGGAAATATAAAGTAAAACAACTAGATAAACCTAAGTGTCACTTTTATTGATAATAAACAAAAATTTGGAACTTGTCCTTACAGTGCACAAAATGAAAACTATGTTTCTAGATATTTCCTGAGCAATCTATTAAACTATCATAACTCCAAAGCAGCAACTTCCAAAATCTAATCATCAAACCATGCGACCGAAATCCATCTCTCACAATCAGATTCAACTCACCCTTCTTAAGCTTCCTTCATTATCTTAGATCCTACAAAACATCAAAATGTGATCATCACATCAAGTATTAAGAATATATGAATAACAACTTGTTAAAAAGAATAGAGTTAGATAACGGATGTACCTGAAGTAGAGTCGCGCGACTTGACTTTACCATCTATAAGATCTTTCAGGTAATCTGGGCAGCTTCGCAACCAACGTCCTTTCAACTGGCAATAATAACATATGTACCTTTTAGGATTAGTACATGGAACTATCTCAAAACTAGCCTTTCTCTTTACCATACGATCAAACGGTTTAACCTTGGCTGATCCATTTCCATTGGGAAAAGAAATCTTTTCTGGAACACAATTTCCATTATTATCAATTTCCATGGAAACGTTAGAATTAGATCCTTCAAACACTTTTATTTCACTTGTGCTCTTAAGCATTTTTGCCTCAACATCAATCAAGATTTGTGTCAAATCAATTAGGATCACGTCGTGGTTGCTCATATAAAATTCCTCAACGAAATGACTATATGAATCAGGAAGTGAAAGTAGAACCAAATCAATGGCCCGATCCCTTGGGAAAATGACACACATCCTTTCCAATTTTTCAATGTACGACTTCATTTTTAGAACATGCGTACACACATAGTTTTCATCTCTATGCTTAAATGCCAATAACGCTTGAATAATTTCGTATCTTTTACCTTGTGACATAGGGCGAGTCATTGGAGGAGGAGGAGGAGGAAGAGTTGGAGAAGCATGATATCCATTTCCACCATTGCTTTAAGAAGGGAACATAATTTCACCTTTATGAGAATGTGGAAGATCATCTTCAGAAGGAAGAGGAAAACCATTTCCACAAGAATGGGGAATACTTTTCTTGACTTGACATCTTTAATAAGAGAAAAGAGAATTCAAGTTAGTGAATTTTAATTCTTAATTATTTATCCATAAATTTAAGTTAAAGATAGGATCCATATTTTCGATTCGAACTTTGAAGAGGGACATCGTAATCAAGTTTGAGTTTATTTAAGGTAGGTAATGCTTTTAGCAATTTCAATCTTATTGAAACTCTTAGATCTTTTGAGATTAATTGAATTTAATCAATGACATGTTTAATCTTAATTATGCTGTTAATTTTGTGACTCGGATGTCGAGGATCACAAACGAGATGTGAATAACCATGCAAATTAGCTTGGCACTCTCGATGTCATTTATCATCTCGTTTTAATGTGTCGATTAACCACACGCACTCCATTAATCAAAGATAATTTTTGAGACACCCATTACCACCCTTTATTAGTCCCTCATTAATGTGTTGGTTAACCACACACGCTCCACTTACGACTCAAAAGTGTGATGTGCAATTTCATGGAGTAGCATACAAATTCATATTTTCCTAAAGTAACTAAAAGTGGGATTTTAGAAAATAGTTTAGTTACTTTATATCGTTTTAAAAATGCAAGGGTTTAATCTTTTTATAAATTAAACTTTTAATTTAATTAAATTTAAACCTTTTATGGATTTATTAAATATCTTTTAATTAATTATTTAATCAAATTAATAATAAGATCCATAAGGATGTATTTTAAACTTTTCAAAATAACATGTTTATAATAATCTATAAAATAAACAATTTAATCAATGTGATGTTTAATCTCTATTATGATCTTAGTTTTGTGACTCAGATGTCGAGGATCACAAACAAGATGTGAATAACCATGCAAATTAGCTTGACAATCTCGATATCATTTATCATCTCATTTTAATGTATCGGTTAACCACACACACTCCATTAATCAAAGATAATTTTTGAGACACCCATTAGCACACTTTATTAGTCCCTCATTAGTGTGCCAGTTAACCACACACGCTCCACTAACGATTCAAAAGTGTAATGTGCAATTTCATGGATTAGCATACAAATTCACATTTTCCTAAAGTAACTAAAAGTGGAATTTTAGAAAATAGTTTAGTTACTTTATATCATTTTAAAATTCCAAGGGTTTAATCTTTTAATAAATTAAACTTTTAATTTAATTAAATTTAAACCTTTATGGATTTATTAATTATCTTTTAAATAATTACTTAATCAAATTAATAATAAGATCCATAAGGATGTATTTTAAACTTTTCAAAATACCATGTTTATAATAATCTATAAACTAAACAATATAATATTTGACATTAATTATTAAGTTCAATTAATATCTTGATCTATTATTTAAACATTTAAAAAATCAGACATATTAATCACAAATAAATTAATCAAGTCAAATCCTAATCTTCTAACTCCACGGCTTTTAATTTATCATTCTAGACGCACCACAATCAGATATGGGGATAAGTAAGGCAAGTAGATATCATATAAAAGAGGTTAAGGCAGATTAAGCACAAAAAAAAGATTTTCAGAAAAAACAGAATCGAGTATGAATGAGCTCACGTCGTGAGTTGCAACAAATGCAGAAAACAGGTTTCTTATTGATTCACCAATGTGCAAATAATTTAAAGAGCACCCTATGATCTGATACCACTGATGGGTTTTAGAGGTTACAAGTTCAATGCCATAAGCGGAAAATAATCAAAAATAGTTTCAATTAATTAGGGCACATGCAACCTAACAGGATCTATGTCTTTCAATTATAACAACATACAATGAATGGCTAATCTACAAATTTTCCTATGAACAAAGTAATTCATAAGATAAGAAAACTAACCTTAAAGGATTGTTATTATAAACAATATTGAATTCTTACTTGAAAAACTTTGGTATCTAGCGCCACAAGTGTCGCACCCCTCTCTCTCTCTCTAACGAAGGATTTTGAAGAGACAGAGAGAGAGAGAGAGATAGAGAGACAGGAGGAGGGAGTGGAATTTCGGCCTTAACCTCTAAGGAAGCATATGAATAAAATATCAAACCCTTAGGGGTTTATATAAGAATCTAGGAAGATGTTGGATAAGGTAGGTATCTCCAAGATAACCCTAATCAATTAACTTCCTCCCTAAGGCATCTAAGGCACCCTTAGAGCCCAAGGAAACCCTAGGAATGATCTAGAATTCGTCCCCTCCTTATGGGAGGTTGTAGAATTCTTCAATGTTCAACGATTGAACATTGTCAACTTTAATCCTCCTACTTTTAATTAGTCTTATTAATCCCAAGATTAATTCCAATTAATTTCTAATAAATTATTAATTAAATAATACTAATTCCAATTAATATATTATTCTCATAATATTATTAAGAAATTATTTATTTTGATTTCTGATTAATTTATTAACTATATAACAAATTAATAAATCATTCTCTCTCAAAAAGCCATCCTATATAATTACCAGGTTTGAAGGCAACCCAAAAGGACTGTGCTACCATCAATTCAAGTTTAAACCAATTATAGTCATGGTCTTTGATGTGTGTTTACTCAACTAGTTTTAATCCTACTTTTAATTATAAACTGACACACAAAGGCATTAGACCTATCAATTGTGGTAAAGCTAAATAAGTAGCGTATCAAACTCAGGGAACGGAAAATTACAACTAAAAACTAGAATTAGCTAAAGAAAAGTAATAGAAAATAGGGGTTTCTCTAGTTTTTCAAGACTGGAAACTTAACTAAAACTTAACTACTCAACTAAAATCTTAAAACATGTAAAAACAAACTAAATTCAATGATCAAAAAGGGTTTCTGTTTAGGTTCAACTCATTTACTTCTATGGTTAATTTTTATGATAATATGATAGATTAATTGTTATTGGTTACCGACTCTGGTGATTAGATTTGCAGTCACTATTACTAATCCTTAGAAAACATACCAATTCAAGTAATGACCAGTTGATTAAACTAATTGATTTCCTAGGTTAATTATTCGGGTTAAATAAGACTTGTAGCTAGCTAATTAAATTTGGTGATTCAATTAACCTCTTGTTGATGGTGTATCACAGAAGCTCACACATTAATTTACCCATTCTCTAATTAATCATAGTTGCATGTTCATTATTCCTAGGCATATAGTATTGTTTTCACATAAATTATATGAGATAAGTAATTAAGAGATGTTCATGCAGCTTAATCACTTTGCAATTAACAGAAAACAGTTATAGTTAATGCATAAGGGTTTTTAACAAGCTTAATTTAACAATATTACCAACTAACAATTAATCAAAAGAGTAAATTAAACCAGAGGAGAAAAGTTGTTTCCCCAAACAGAAACTAACGAAATTAGTTCATGAATTCAGTGTGTGAAAGCTTAAAAACAAATTCAAATAATTCTAACAAGATTCAATTCAAAAGAAAAGTGGAAAATTAAACCTAAAGTGCCTTAATATCTTAAGAATGAGGGATTAGGGTTCTTCAATCATTTTCCAGAGCTCCAAGGGTTCCTTTATCGCCAAGTGTTTGACCAAAGATCCAGAGAGAGTCCTCAATTCGGGTTTATGAAGTATATTTATAGTTTTCTCAAAATAGGGGCTACTCGTCGAGTAGACAAATGACTCGTCGAGTCCCCCTTGAGGAATCCATATACGGAAAGGACTCCACATGTCGCTTCACGAATCTTCGGGTCAACTCGTCGAGTAGACGATCCTACTCGCCGAGTAGCTTCAGAATTAGCCTTTTTTTTCTTCTTTCTTTCGTTCCCGAGCTTCCGTTCATATCTCTTGCTTCCTTTTTCTGTCGAGCTTCTTTTTTGGACTGAAAATATATTTTGAACAATACTAAGCATCTTTTGTCCATAATATGCAATTAATTAGCCAATAAATGATAAAAATCAAACATAAAAATATAGCTAAAATGCAAATATCAGTCTTAGACACCTAATCCAGAAAATACTAACTTCTACACCTACCCATACTTTCCTCAGGAATCATCCCGAGTCTTCTAAGTCAGATACTCATAATCATACTCCCAATATCTACTCAACAGCGTAATACCCGCACTAAGCACTACATAGGCTCTCCTAGGTTTCCCCACCTCCTCTACCATCAGCTACTGAAGAATCCCTATTAGTGTCAGCTAACCACCTCATGAATACTACTACATGCAGCAAAACTTAAATAATATTTCGACTAAAAGACCCAACCCTACAATAGTTAGAATCAGACAAGAGCTGTGCAGCAGGACCGAATCCTCACTCTAAGATTATTTAATATTCGTTGCATGTAATTTAATTTATTCATTTGATAGTTAAAACACATCAATATGAGCCCGACAAAGCACAAAACTGTTGGATTAGGTGTCTAAGCCCATAACTATATTTGGTATGTACTTGAGCCGATAGTAGCATGGTCCTTTTGGGTTGCCTTCACCTTATTAGCTTGACTGGATGAATTATGGAGAAAGAGGTTTATTATGATTTATTAATATATTATAGAAAAAATATATTAAAAGAGAAAACATATTATTTAATTAATATTGGTCAAGAATTTATTTAAAATTAATTTTGTGGTCAAAAGAGATTGGTAAAATTAAGGGGTCTAATACTGTAACTAAAAGATATTTACAAAGTTGGGCTTAGGGTCCATAAAGAAGGGATGGACGAATTCTATGGGGAAACCCACATAGAAATCATCGATAAGGGTCTTCTGGAAGGATCCACTGGACTGCTTAAGGCCAAAGCAACTTGATTAGGGTTTTGACTGAAACTCTAGCAGCTCAACTATATAAGGAACCCTTGGGACTCCCATTTTCAACCACTTGAAACCCTAGAAGGATCTCCAGTCGATTTTGTGCCTCTCTCTCTCTCTCTCTTTCTAAAATTTTCCAACTTGCTTTTGGTGTTTGTGATCTATTAGAGGCATCGCATTTGAGGTGCTAGGTTCTCAAATCTTGAAGATCAAGCTTGATACAATTGAAAGGTAACATTCTAACTTTGTTTTAGATATAAATTTTGATTTATGCATGCAAGATTAGGGTTATAGCTTTGGATGATTATTGCATGTACAGTTAGAGAAAACCTAGATCCAAAGCTTTAGGGTCTCATGTGCTGATGGGTTTTGGCCATAAGAACATCCTATGTGCTCATACAAACCCTAATGCTTGGATCTAGGTTTCTATATTGTACATGCAATTTATCCAAGACTATAAACCCTAATTCTAGCATACAAGTAATCATATTAACATAAGAATGGGTTTAAGATATTACCTTGATTGTTATGTAGCAATAAGAATCACAAATCCTTCTTGTATTGACTTTAGAAAGCTTAGAGTCACAAGTGTCACTCCTCTAATGCCTCACAAACACCAAGAGCAAGAGGATGAAGAAGAGAAAGGATGGAGGCTGCCCAAAAACATGTGAAACCCTAGAAGGATGCTTAGCCACGTTTTTAGGTCATAAGGGATCTATACATATAATAGGCTATTAGGGTTATCTAACAAGGAAACCCTAAATTGGATGCTTAAGCCCTAAGCAACCTATGGACTCCTTTCCTTAAGGCCTTGGACGATTTCTTAATGGGTTTCCCGTTGAATTCATCCACTCCTTAATATAAAACAATCCATAGCCCAAATTGCAATTATCTTATAATTACAATTTCAGTCCCTTAAGTTTAGTTAATCTCTTTTAGTCACAAAACTAATTACTAATTAATTCTTGACCAATATTAATTAAACAATATGATTTCTCCTTTAATATATTATTCTAATAATATATTAATAAATCATATTTAATCCTTTCTCTCCATAATTCATCCTATCAAGTTGCTTTGGTGAAGGCAACCCAAAAGGACCAAGCACCATCGGGTCAAGTACATACCAAAACAGTTATGGACTTAGACACTAATCCAACAGTCTCCCACTTGGATAAGTCTAATAACTATTATGCGTATGACTTCAGATCCTGATTTGCAATCGTAGCTTTTCAAAGCCGCTGTCAACTCTGATCCTATCAGATGCGCGTGTCCTTTAGATAAGGGATCATATATTCCTCCATTCTAGATATCGTATAAGATATGATTTCAAATCATTCTTTTTGTACTACTTCTCGACTTCCGATTTATGACGACTGACTAATTGAACAAATCAAATTAGCCCTAGCCCGGCCAAGCATTTATGTTTGTCATCACTAAATCATCGAGGGGCCCAAAGATATCACTTTTATCCTACTTTGAATAAAAGGAACGGATAAACTTTGATTCAATGCTCACTTGCACTCACTCACCGAAAATGTGCAACCGTTTTGCAAGATACAACTCACACATCTCGGTTTCAAGAATATAAGATGTTATCGTCTCACCAATCACTTGTGATACAATTCATGAAGTGATCCAAGTGAGCGTGGGTTTAATCCAATGCTCAAATCATATTCATAAGCACTCATGAACGTTGCAACAAACATTTGCTTATGTCTAATGCTCTTTAGACAATCCACACACCAATTCACGACAGTCTTTCTTCATACCTACTTCCAACATATGAACGACTGTGGCCCGTTCGAATAATTTGACTGTTCTAAACCAATTAAATTATTCAGGAAGTCAAAACATGCAAAGTGAAACACAAGAATAATACTAATCCCATATGGCCTCAAACCTTTGAGTATAATTAAAACACCTTTTATTTATCACCATATCGATTACTCATTATTTGTTGTTTCGGGTAATCAACTTCTTACTTGAATTATTACACTTGTCCCATCCTCTTATCATGCACACAATGTTTACTTATGGTTCTTACTTTGTGAAATAGATCAAATGAACACATTTCCAATCATACTCATTTCACAACTCCAAATCCTTTTCCATAAGTGAAAGAATATCAAATTCTTGCCACTTATAGAATATGTTAGATTCTAACATTCTATGCAATAATCCTTTTCGTAATGTCATAATACAAAAAATCACAAAGACTATTGCCAACGATATTATAAGGTCCTCTATCGGAGATTGTTACAATACAATTCCTTAGATATGATGTCTCTCACTCAAAGTACATTCCTTTGAACATCCTTTGCATAAAAGTTTCTAATCTAGACATAGATTTTCAATATTCAATTCCCAATATGGACACGTTTCCATATTTCCATATGACAACTTATTCTTAATAGAATCTTATCTATTCATAATAAAGTCGATATGCTCCATCCAATATCATATTTCTAACTACTCACAAACGACCAATCCTCGGTGAACCTTGAATTGTCCTTTGATAGTTGTTTAATTATCTTAGTCAAAACCGATTCTTGTCCTTTTTCCCTCTAAATGCACTAGACATTTGGAAAATTTTAGAATGGTCAAATATTATAGCATTTGCAATCGATCCTGTACCCAAAGCGTATGGACACGATGCACAATGTCTTACATGAAGATTTAATACTTTATCAATCTTCTGCCATAATATTTTACGTTCTACATTCTCATAATTCGAAATATGAAGAGGAATGCCGTAATCATAATCGAATTTTAAGAACGCACTATGTATCCTTTGACTTAATTTATTAAAATTTCTCAATCTAAGCTTTAGATTTTGAAACGAAGTACAATATTGTCTCCCTTAATTATAGCAAAACAACTTTATATCCTTACTACTTTGCAAAGTATAACTCTTGTTTTCTATAATTAATATTGCTAACTTGCAATACTGGCCTTAATAATCATACAATCATAACATTTATGCTCCCACTATCATGATGATTATTATAAACATAACACTTATGCTCCCACTAGCTTTGACATGTATTGAGAAAACAACTTAACTTACAGAAAAAAAATACCTATTGAATTTCTTAAGTTCATGTTTCTAATACTTAATGCTTTGATAATCCTTTATCAAGGCATCCTAATCTCATACACCTTTATCCAAGATAGCTCATATGTGTCTTAAACAATTAAGACTAATTGCCAAATCTCACAATTCGAATCATGGAGAGGGATACCGTAATCATAATTAAATTTGAGAATGCAATTTTACAATTGCTATCTTCTTACAATCTCTCTTAGTGAAAGCATTTTCTCACAGTCATTTTCATGAAGGAAAAAATCTTATGACACTTAGATTTTAATGGTGTATGTGTTCTTATTCATGTGAATTTGTCAAAACCAAGGTTTACGACAAATTCAAACTCATATGGACCGAACTTTCTTAATCTTGATCTCTTGCCTTATGGTAACACAGTTGCCCACCATGTCTTCCAAGTAGTTAAGCAGCTCACCTTTTCCTATCAATGTACTTTTCATTGATCAAGGTGCCTGCCTTTTATGCGTTCAAATGAGAACTCATAGAACTCATATACATAATTAACTTAATTGGAATGGCATAGAAACAAAATAGTGTCAACACGATAGGTTGTAAACCTCAACTTGTGTGCTAGTGATGATCGATAATGTTTATTTTGATTTGTTCTTGAAACCTTTCAAGACCATTAAGACTCCCACTGACTCCTTGACATATAAGATTCTCTTGTCAATAAACATTTCTTGACAAACAAATATTCAATAGTTAGTGTAGTTTTTATCAAAACACTTCATAAATTGATCCTAGTTGGTCTTTGTCTTATCCAAGACATCACAACTTTCCACATTTGACGAATGTTATAAACCTTCTTAATACTTATCACTCAATGTCGCAATCTTAACTCTAAGACTTGTTTTGGAACGAAGTATGATTGACTTGTTGATTTAACCATTTCTTCAATTCTTGATTCCTCTTCTTAGACATACAATTGTACTAAGACTTACTTAGAGGATCAATTAAGATATGGTTCTTAATCATTAAGACCCATCATAAAACATAAAAGGTACTCTCCTTTCTTCTTAGAATGTAGAAACTTTTATCTTTCTGCCTACTTGATTCTTCTTGTTCGTTCTGCTATTGATTTAAACATTTTCAACCAACTAAGAATTACACTTAATCATATAAGTATAATCATATTTACTAATCCTTTAGTAAATCATGACGAATATCTTTGTTACCCTTGTGGTGGACTTGATCAACACACAACTTTGTGTACTCGATCTCCTAGTCCTTCACTTGACACTTTGTCAACGAAGTAGTCTGATTTCCAAATATGAAATTTCTCATTCATCGTGCAACCAAGTTGCATGATTCCAAGTTTCTGTCCAATTGAAACTTGGGTGATGAGAAACTTTCCCTATTTGGTAAATTCTTGACATTTCCACTATTAACATAATTAAGAATCTTATCCATTCGTTGTAGAAATATGCAAACATCAATTTTTCATAACGATTTCATTGCAAGGAAACAAATAAATAAATGAGTCAAAACAAAATTTATTTTATTCATAAAAGTAGCGGAAAATATTTGTCCTTACAATGCAAAATAAACTGAAAAAACTATGTAATAAATATTCCTAACAACTCTATCATAACTTTCCAAGCTAAAAAATCTAATCTTCGAATCCATGCGATCGAGATCCATTTCTTCGTGATTAGATCCATCTTGCTCTTTCATCAAGCTTCCTTTCTTTTCATTGATCCTGCAAAACGTTCAAATGCAATCTTATCACATTATGTATCAATGAATAGGAACTTAATGAAGTTAGATAGTGGATTTTTACCTGAAGCACAGCCATACTCTTTGACTCTCCCATCTTCTGGACTCTTCAGGCTCTTAGGGCAGAGTTGTATCCAACGCCCTTTCTCTTGGCAACAAACGCCGGTCGGTTCTCTTAGAACGTCCTCTGAAGCATGGTTGGTTGACTTTCCTAACTAATACGCTCCATTGCTTTGCGAAATCATTTCTGATTCAGCAGCAATGAGCATGTAAGTTAGGTCAATGAGGTTTGCATCATGATCCATCATATAATACTTTCCTTTTAACTCATTATATGATTCAGGGAGTGACTTTAGAACCCAGCCTATAGCCAACTCATCGGGGAATGATGCACCCAACATAATCAACCGATCGATGTGTGATTTCATTCCTAGAACATGGGCACACACGGGCTTACCATCTTCATGTTTCATTGCCAATAGGGCTTTAGCGATATTGAACCTTTCAATTCTTCGATCTTGTGGGTTAGGGAGAACAACGGGAGGAGGAGGAGGAAGTGAAGCATGATTTCTTGTTCCTCGATTGAATCGTGGAATATCATCTTCATGTGGAATGCTTGTTCCACGGGATTTGGGAAGACCATAGTTGTCGAACTTTGACATCTACAAAACGGGAGAAAACAAATTCAAGTTAGTTGATTTATTGAGTCCTTAGTAAATCACCGAAACGATATACTAAGGCTAGGACCCAACACAATATTCTACAACTCGGGAGATGGATGCCGTAACCCTAATTGCAGAACATTTGAAGGTAAGTGAATGACGATTCACTAATTTTCCACCATCAAAACGAAAAAGAAATTTTAGGTTTTAAATCTATGAAAACTCCTAGATCCTTTGAGGTTCATTGAACATTTCAATGGCATGATTAAATCTCGATATGCCCCTCTAGTTTGTGACTGGGATGCCGAGGATCACAAAGCGGGTGTGAATAACCATGCAAACTTACATGGTGCCCTCACATGTTACGGTCACCTATTTGATGTGCCGGTAAACCACACACGCTCCACCGAAGTATGACAAACATTGAGTCACCCTTTGCTACCTTTGCTTAGAACCATTTAGTGTGCCAGTAAACCACACACGCTCCACTAACGTCTTCGCAAGGGCACAAAGTGTAATTTCATGGAATTGCATCAATTCACTTTTGCCTAAGTAACTAAGATTGGGAATTTGTAAAACATTTAGTTACTTTTATACTTCATTATACTTATAATGGAAGGTTTTGTCCTATCCTACCCGTTCGGCTAACGACCCTCCACTAGTCAAGAGTGCGGTGGGTAAGAGTGGATACCCATTCAATCGTCATTTTATAGGCAATTTCCTTAAACACCCCTCAAAGACCAGCTTCGTGAATGAGGCCTACTAACGGTAAGACTGACTTTTACTCATACATATATATAATGTTAGACTCTTAATGTTATATATAGTATACGTTGTATTTTACACTTTTAAAATGCTAGGTGGTCAAATTTAACAATTATACTTTTAATTCAATTGTAAACTTAAACTTTTATGGATTTATTAAACCTCTTTTAATTATACACCTTAATTAATTAATAAAACCATAAGGGTGTGATATGAACTTTTTCAAAACACTACTAGGGTTTTAGAATTTAACATTCCTAGATTAAACTTTTAATCAAAATTTAAATTCCAAAACTTGAGGACAAGTTTTGAAACATTTCAAAAACATAGGGTTTAGAATTTAAATATACATCAAAATTAAACTTTTAATCAAAATTTAAATTCCAAAACTTGAGGGCAAGTTTTGAAACCTTTTCAAAACATTAGGGTTTCAACTATTTAAATTTCAAAACTAAACTTTTGAGTTTAAATTTAAACTACAAAACCTAAAGGGGAAAAATGAAACTTTTCATAACACAAGGATCAAATAACAAATAATCTAAATTAACATTTAATCACATAATTATCCATATTTGATTTATTTAATGATTTCTTGCAAAACAATTTACCAATTTAATCAAAATAATTAATCAATTGTCACATAAGGAAACAAATATTTTATTAATTGATAAATATCTTTAATTAGATCAAGAATATAGTCAAATATATCATAAAATCGGATTTATATTGATCTAATATGATAAGGCAACTATCCTTAAGCAAAAACAGCAAGAAATCCCGGAAATAGCTCCATCTGACGCTCGAACTCGCCGAGTTGAGGCCTACTCGCCGAGTACACTGTGGTACTCGCCGAGTTCATCAGGCAGAACCACAAAAATCGAATTTTTTCAACATACAAGGCATCAATACAATAGAAACCAATCATGGCTCTGATACCACTTATGGGTTTTGGTCATAAGAACATCCTATGTGCTCATACAAACCCTAATGCTTGGATCTAGGTTTCTCTATTGTACATGAAATTTATCCAAGACTATAAACCCTAATTCTAGCATACAAGTAATCATATTAACATAAGAATGGGTTTAAGATATTACCTTGATTGTTATGTAGCAATAACAATCACAAATCCTTCTTGTATTGACTTTAGAAAGCTTAGAGTCACAAGTGTCACTCCTCTAATGGCTCACAAACACGAAGAGCAAGAGGATGAAGAAGAGAAAGGATGGAAGCTGCCCAAAAACATGTGAAACCCTAGAAGGATGCTTTGCCACGTTTTTAGGTCATAAGGGATCTATATATATAGTAGGCTATTAGGGTTATCTAACAAGGAAACCCTAAATTGGATGCTTAAGCCCTAAGCAACCCATGGACTCCTTTCCTTAAGGCCTTGGATGATTTCTTAATGGGTTTCCCATAGAATTCGTCCACTCCTTAATATAAAACAATCCATAGCCCAAATTGCAATTATCTTATAATTACAGTTCCAGTCCCTTAAGTTTAATTAATCTCTTTTAGTCACAAAACTAATTACCAATTAATTCTTGACCAATATTAATTAAACAATATGATTTATCCTTTAATATATTATTCTCATAATATATTAATAAATCATATTTAATCCTTTCTCTCCATAATTCATCCTATCAAGTTGCTTTGGTGAAGGCAACCCAAAAGGACCATGCACCATCGGGTCAAGTACATACCAAAACAGTTATGGACTTAGACACTAATCCAACATGTGCACCATAGGATTGATGCAATGCTTAAAAACCATGAGTGGTATCATAGCTTAGGTCGTTTTTCTATTGTATTTGATGCATAGCTTAATTGTTCTTAGCTGAAAAAGTCGAAAATTCTGCATCTGACTGATGAAATCCTCAAGTCCTCTGATGAACTCGATGAGTCCAAAGTTCGACTCAATGAGTCGGCTCATTTGTTAGCAGATTTTTCGGGATGTTGACCAGAATTAGATTGGGATAATTACCAAAAACGTTTTTGACTGATAAAATTCTATTTTTATTATGTGGTAATTATTAGAACAAAGTTCTATCAGGATCGATTAATTCTAAGTAAGCAAACAAGAAAGAACGTAAAGTGAACAAGAATATGGCTTGAATACGATGTATGATTAATGCTTCAACACCTCAGAAGCGCTCGATTAAGAACTTCAAATGTAGAGGTGTTTAGGGTTACAAAACTCAAGCGTAATTAATAAGATGTGTAAAAACATAATGCATACATGCATGCATATATATAGTCTAACCTTAAGAGATAATCACGGATGGATAGGCCCAATCCGGATATATACAAAAAGCCCTAAGACGCAACACGATAAGTCCCAACAATCTCCCCCTTTGCGTCTTTGGGACCGAGACTTCAACTCTATTTAGGAACCGAGGGCTTTTTCACCGTCTTGAACACTCTCGGTATGATAGCTAACAAATTGTACCGAAAGGTGATATACCACCGAAGCATATCAGTAAAAATTTTCTTATTAGCATCCGAGTTCTGCTTGCACCGATGTATCAAATTGATGATGTGCTCCAAGCAGTCAGTAGAAAACAAATGTTTATCTACCAAAGCGAACAAGAACTTATGAGCATCACCCTTCGTAAACATCACAATTACGTGAGTTGAGTCAATTTGCCCAATCTTCATCTTGTTCACATCACCGGGCTTTTGAGTAGGCTTGACTGTCGGTTTCTTGTTCATTACCCTTTCTATCTCCTAATCCATTGTTGCAGCTTCATGGATATAGGATCCCAACATTCTTTTTAGATGTTCTATAATCGGTTCATACTCCTTGGAATTATTGAGCAGAATGTTGACAAGCAAAATCCAATCGTGTGAATTAAGATTGGGAAGGTCAGCAAGCGATATCAATGAAACAGAGTTTGCAGTTCCTCGTGTAACTTTGAAATGGACGTTCACAAACTTGCCAACTGGAGTCGGCTTCAATACCTTGACAGTTGTAATCTTTTGTGCACTCCATGTCAGATATTGAGGTTGACCATATTTCAAATACTATTTGATAAGCTCTTGGTCAACCTTTTGACTTTGGAAACGGAACCTCAACAGTTGAATCAAAACAATGAAAGGTAAATGCCTTCCCTGTAATCGGCATATCAAACTGTGAGTCCTTGGAATTGTCGCAGTCAAACGAAGCAATCGGTTCTAACCAGTAGAAACTCAGTGATTCAATTGCTTGACTGATCAACACATCCCGAGTCCATTCAGGAAAAAGAGCTTTCTTAAATTGTAAGATATCTTCGGTTTCTTTGTTTCGTTGCTCTGTTTCCTCAGCCGCTTTTGTACTTTTCAAATTGTCATCCAGATTTTTATCCCTTTTCTTTCTTTGCAGAGCCTCGACAATAGTCTCATCTATATCACTATTGATGTCATGTACAATCTGTTTCAGCTTTTCTTTCGGGCCAAAACCTGAAGCTACATTATCCTTCAGTTCTTTTGTGATAACTTCTTTCTGAGATTCCTCTCCCCCTTGTTTTGGAGTAACAAAAGGCTCCGAATCACCTTTCATTTCATGAAGAATAGCAAGGGCGGGAAACAATTTGGTTGTGAGATGATTGTGAATGGTGAGATTCAGAATCGGATCATGAGCACCATGTATGTTGGTCAACATGTCCCTAACATCATTGGCACAACTACGAAAGACAGCTCTTTCAGTTTTCAACAATGAAATCTCCTTCTCCGCCTGAGCAAGTTGCACGTGCTAGACTGCGATTATAGAGGCTTTTCTTGCAATTTCTTCTTTTAGTGCACCCTCATTGGAGATATCTGCATGCAGAGAGTCCAGTTTGGAGGAAACCGAACTAATGAGAGAGGCCTTATCAGCTTGCATCGAGGAACGAACGTCTTCAAACTTCTCTTGTTCTTCCTTTAAAGACTGAGAAAGAGAGGCAACCGACTCACAAAGTGTAGCAGCATTTGTATCCGCATGCCCTTTCACAGAATCTAAAAAGATCTCTATGGTGCGAATAACTTCAGTCACATCAGCAGAAGCTTTTTGGAAAACTGAATTCGATTCTTTGATGGCATCGGTTGATTTATCCATAGCTTTTGTATATTGCTCTATAGCTGTCTCTACAAAAGCTTTAAGAACAACTCCTCCATAGGCTTCAGTATCAGCAAGCAATTTATCCAACTTTTCATGAATACGGTCTAAGTGTTGGCGGTTGATTGGAGCTTCAGTATCTTCATCAGATTGTAATCGATAGGGACTAAAGTATGTGGAGTCACACTCATCATTGTCGCCTCCAAGAGTAGCACCGGAACCGGTTGATTGAGTTGGCGATGGAGGTATAGTGATGACAGGGGTGTCGGATACAGTAGATGCCCCCGTATTAGATACGTTGACCCTTGCTGTTTGTTTAGGGATTGTAGTGGTTGTGACTGGGGTAATGATTGGAGTAGAGAAAGGTGTTGTGGAAACAAAAACAAAAGATACTTGTGGAGGTGGTATAGAAGTTTCAGTTGTAGTAGTAGGAACAACCGAAACTGGAACTTTCGGTGTCAGTGTTGGAGTTGGTTGTTTCGGTGAAGGGGGTGGAGTTGGAATTTTAACATCTTCTGCTTTAGGAGGGGATTGTTTTGGTGATGGAGGTGGCGTTGGAATGTTGACTTCTTGAGTTGGGGAAGGAGATCTAGGTGGAGTATTACCTCTTGGAGACACATGTGGAGATGTAGCTTCTTCATCATCTTTTTTGTTAGATTGTGAAGGAGATGGACCCTTAGGTTTTCGTGCCATTCGTTTGATCTTCTTTGGCTTTGAAGAAATTTCGGTCTCTGACTTTCGCTTCTTGCTTTTGGAAGGCTTAGAGGGTTTATGCTCAGTTGTCTCCTTCTTAGTAGTCACCCGTTTGCCTCGGTTACTCGGCTTGTCAAGAGCATCTAAAGCAGCTTGTTGTTCGGTAGTTAGAACTCTCGACTTTGTGGGATGAAGCTTGTTGTAGTCGGCCATCACCTTACTGTGTGGGGTAACACTTCGGTACATTGACTCCGGAATCGAACCATTGTGATGAAACTTGGCTAGGTCAGAGATGATGATCTTCTTCGTATGGAAGGTTGCAATTGACGCAATTAAAGCATCCTTCATCACCGGAATTTCCAAAGTGTCAATGGCTCTTTGAGTAATAATGGTCCAAAATCGTCCACAAGAGATTTCGGAATGATGAGTAGATGTGTTCAGACTTTGCACAACCTGAGACCATAAGATTGAGCCATAGTCCAGGTTCAACCCATTATACAAGCTGTAGAGAATGGCTAGAAACCCCGTGCTAGTGCCATCAGATCCAGCACTTCGTTCTGCCAAGCCTTTTATCAGCAAAGTAAGAAGACCATTCCACTGAGATGGTAGACAGGACTTCTTGACTTTGGCAATGGTTGTCAAGACATCAGTGTTGCCCATCTCATACATCATTGAGAAGAGTTGTGTGGTGGTGATAAAATCAGGAGAAACCACCGAAGAATCAACTACGAGATGAAGCAACGAACAAAACCTCCCTTTGGAAATAAAGGCCTTCTTGTTGTGGATTTGAAAATAGATTCATTCCTTGTTCTTGTCATATGATGCAGAAGAGTAAACTTTTGATAATAATGACATTGGAACCGCCTCGAACTGGGTTAGGGCTACAACTAGCGGGGAATACTTCAAACATTCCACACTGTGCAGCATGTAGGAATCATACACGAAAGGAGTGAGTTCAATAATCGTATTTTGATTAGGCTTGATGGTAAGAAAGGCAGATGAAGCAGTTTGATCATGTGCAGAAGAAGAAGTCGCCATTGTTGATCAAAGGAAGAAGATGAACAGTGTAAATCGTCGTTACAGTTTAGAATTCTTTGAAGCGGTAGAAGACAAAGAATCGTGCAATCCCTTTATATACCGTTGGTAGGAGAGAGAAAATCGTGACGATTGTGACGTTATCTTCTAAAACGTAGTCTGAAAAAGCGTGATTTGACAGGTTGGATGTTCCTAGGTAGGCATCAGCACGCGTGGGTATAGCGACCGTTCAAATTCACGCGCCCAAAAAGATTTCAGTAATCTGCATTTCAATTAGAATGTACCATCGGAACCTGAGTTGCCATTGATTCATTAGATGACAAATATACGCAAACATATCATCAATAGAATGGGGAAAATTAAAAAATTCCGTGCATTAGAGTGACAAAAGATAAAGTAATAAATCAAATGTGTATGGGTTGTGAGTGATGTCTAACAATTAGACGAAAAACAGAGGATTCCGGGCAAGAATCGCTTCCTTCGAAGTCAAGAGAGACTCAAAGTGCTTGTGTGGATTCCCAAGAATACGATCAAGTGTTTGTTAATAAACATTGAAAGGTTTCTTTTCATGACATAGGCTTATGGTGGCTTATCTTCAACCGAACATCAATACTTAAAATAAGACCGAGGGTCGGAAGAAGTACTTGTGAGACCGATGTGGTTTGTTGAACAAGTAGGCAGGTGGTATTTTGTGATGACAAAAGAATGTATAGAAATCTAAAAAAAATAAAATTGGATCTTTATGGGAAGAATAGTCTTGGTATTAGTCATATTCTTAAAAGACCTCTCAAAAAAAACATTTCATTCAGTACCAAGTAAGAGCTTGAATATTGAAATTCACCGTTAATTCATTATGGGTGTTGAATTTTGGGTTTCACTCAGTACGTGGTATACGATAGTAGATGGAGAATTTTGCAACCATAAACCTCAGTGTTATAAACCGAGAGTCTCAAGGGTTACAATAGTAAACCGATAGTAGATGGAGAATGGTTTGAGGATGGTGAAAGAAATGAGGGTACCTTCTGCTATATAAGAGGACGAAGCAGAGAAACTCTTAACTCATGTGAGAAGAGTAAGGTAGCTCTAGACCGACTAAATAAGAATTGCCTATTTAGGAAGAAACGATAGGTTGCATCGAATCATTAAGGCCATGCTCTAGGTCGTAGAGGCTTGAGTCAACATGCAACAGCATGCTTCTAGGGACCCTTAACTAGTTCATAAAATACACGTAATACCTGTACCAGCTCCATTTTCTGTTCTTCGTGTATCCTTGAGACCGAAATGAGACAAAACCAAACAAATATGCCACACACACAAAAAAAATATTTTTGAGTTTTTAAATTTTTCTGAAAAAGAATAAAAACAGAAAAAGAAAATATTCTTGGATTTTTGAGGTTTTTCTGAAAAAGAATAAAAACAGAAAAAGAAAATATTTTTGGATTTTTAAGGTTTTCTGAAAAAGAATAAAAACAGAAAAAGAAACTATTTTTGGATTTTTGAGGTTTTCTGAAAAAGAATAAAAACAGAAAAAGAAAATATTTTTGGATTTTTGAGGTTTTCTGAAAAAGAATAAAAACAAAAAAAGAAACGTAAACAATTTACAACCGAAACCTTATCTTAGTTGAATGAAGCGAAATAGACCGAGCGGTCGGTTCATTTCGGTTCTCAATAATTTGAGGGGCCGAAATAGACCGAGCGGTCGGTGTATTTCGGTTCCCAAAATTTAAGGAGCCGAAATAGACCGAGCGGTCGCTCCAATTCGCTTGTCTAATTTTTAGTGAGAGGATTAAGGATCCGGTACCGAATCTACTTCCATCATACCCAGGCCTTGTAAGATTCTGTTAAGGAGTGCTTCCGGTAATGGCTTAGTGAATATGTCGGCCAGTTGATCACCAGATCGAAGAAAATGTACTTCTACGTTCCCATCTTCAACATGATCTTTAATAAAGTGGTATCTGAGTGCAATATGCTTAGTCTGTGAATGTTGCACCGGATTGTGACAAATCCTTATCGCACTTTCTGAGTCACAATAAAGAGGTATCTTCTTCATGCTTAGTCCATAGTCTCTCAGTTGACTTTGAATCCAGATTACTTGAGAAGTGCAAGAGGCTGCATCAATATACTCAGCTTCGGCTGTAGATAATGACACGCACGTTTGCTTTTTGGACTGCCACCTAACAAGTTTTCCATAAAGAAATTGGCATCCACCTGTGGTGCTCTTTCTGTCCAGATCACGTCCTCCTAGATCAGCATCAAAATAAGATTGAATGAAGAATCCAGATCTTGCAGGGTACTAGAGACCGAGAGAAGAGGTTCGCTTTAGGTAACGGAAAATGTTCTTCACAGCAACCATGTGAGGTTCTCTTGGATTAGCTTGAAACCTGGCACAATAACACACTGAAAACATAATGTCTGGTCTACTAGCCGTTAAATACATAAGTTAACCTATCATTTGATGATACTTTGTTATGTCAACCGCAGGTTTTTCCAGAGATGGTGTTAGTTTAGTGCCAAATGCCATTGGTACCTTTACTTTTGAGTCGCCCGTCACACCGAATTTTGTCAGTAAGGTTTTTGTATAAGCCTTCTGGTTGATGAATATAACTTATGTTCCTTGTCTAATGTTTAAACCAAGAAAGAAACTAATTGGACCCATTGCGCTCATTTCAAATTTAGTCTCCGTCAACTTTCTGAATTCAGCTGTTAAGTTAGGATTCGTAGAGCCGAAGATGATATCATCGACATAAATTTGAACAATCATTAGATGTTCGCCTTCTTTCTCTCGAAAAAAGGTAGGGTCAACCGAACCTTGCTTAAATTTTGACATTTTTAGAAAACGAGTTAAGGTTTCATACCAGGCACTCGGTGCTTGCTTTAATCCACACACTGCTTTATCTAGCACATAGCAATGATCAGGGAATTTCTCATTGACAAACCCAAGCGGTTGTTCAACATAGACTGTTTCTTCTAATTCTCCATTCAAGAATGCACATTTGACATCCATTAGGAAAACTTCGAAGTTTTTATGAGCTTCATATGCCAACAAGATCCTTACTGATTCCAACCTAGCTACCGAAGCGAAGGTTTCTTCGTAAAAACCCACTTCAAACCAACTAAAGAGGCATCCTTTGGTGTAGGTATCAACCTCCAAACTCGGTTTCGTTCAAACTCATGAAGTTCATCTTGCATTGCTTGGACCCAATCTGAATGATCAAGTGCAACATTTACCATTTTTGGTTCGATCTTTGAAACAAATGAATTAAACATACATAATTCAACTTTAGAGAATAATGTAGTTTGTTTCTCCTTTATTTGAGACCGTGTGAGAACATTTTCAGATGTTTCACCAATTATTTGTTCTTTGGGATGGTCTCTGGTCCATTTCACCAATGGAGGAAAATTTGGGTCATATAGTGGATCCAATTATTTGTACTTTCGGTCTCTTTCTCCCCCTCGACTGGTGAAGTATAACCTGTGTCTTTACTCAAGGTTGCATTCGTTGTGGGAATAGAGTGCTCCCCCTCGGTTGTACTACCAATAAGTGGACTTTGAGCCGAACTTTCCTCTTTTTCTGAGCTTTTAAGAGATGGAGACAAAACTGAATCCTCCCCCTCGAAAGATGCTTTGATTGTTTCTGTTGGAATTGAACTTTCCCTGTGTAATGATGGATTACTCTTAGCAGTTGGAGGTTCATTTTCCATCTATTTAGCAACTTCATCTATGGGTTTCTGAAGATTTTCAACTTTGTTATCAGTGGCTTTTGCTTCTGAGGTTGCTATAGTTTCTGGTTTATCAAACAGACGCATGTACTCTTCAAACAAGTTGGCTATAGGAACCGAGACTTGTCCTGATTCTGGAAAAATGTCTCTCAGGTCAGGTTCTTTTCTTTGAACTTTCTTCATATAACTGTCATCAAAGGTGACATATTAAGTTTCTTCAATTTGTTTTGAGCGTTTGCTCAATACTCTGTACGCTTTCAAAGTTAGTGAGTATCCCAGAAATATTCCTTCATCGGCTTTGACATCAAACTTATTTCGGTTCTCTTTCGAGTTGAAAATGAAACACCTTGAACCGAAAATATGGAAGAACTTGACATTCGGCTCTCTGTTGTTCAGGATCTCATATGGAGTAACTGAGAATCTCTTGTTCAACAGGGACAGATTTTGAGTATAGCACGCAGTAGCAATAGCATTAGCTCAAAAGTATAATGGAAGTGAAGCAAAACTCAGCATGGTTCTGGCTGCTTCACAGAAAGAACGGTTTCGTCTTTCAACAATACCATTCTGTTGTGGTGTATAGGGATCCAAAAAGTTATGTGTTATTCCCTTGTCAGCCAGAAAACTATCAAAATCGTTATTCTTGAATTCTAGACCATTGTCGCTTCTGATATTCCTCACTGTTTTCCTCAGCTGTACTTTTATTTGCTTAATGAATGTTTTTAGCCTGGGAGTTACATCTGATTTCTGTTTAAGAAAGAAAACCCAGGTGAAGCGTGAAAAGTCATCTACAATTACAAGAATATACTTACTTCCACCAAAGCTTTCAATAGCCGAAGGTCTAATAAGTCGATATGCAAGAGTTCAAGAGCTTCAGCTATCTTCGTGTTGATTCGTGTAGGGTGGCTCTTTCTGCTTTGTTTCCCCATTGCACATGCTGCACACAGATGGTCCTTGTCAAATTTGAGAAGAGGAAGTCCACGAACATGATCACCAAGCACCAACTTATTAATGTCTTTAAAGTTCAGGTGCGATAGTCGTCTATGCCACAACCATCTATCATATGTATTTGCCTTTGTTAGCAAGCATATTGCCGGTTTTCCTCGTATGGGATTGAGATTTAATGGATACATCTCTCCTTTGCGTTCGGATTTCAACAGAACCTTCTTGGTTTGTTTTTCGATTATCTATGACCCCTCATCATCGAATGAAACTTTCAAATTTGTGCCCACAACTAATTTTGACACACTAATGAGGTTGTGCTGCAAACCTTCTACGTAAGCCACTTTTCGAATCGTAAAGTCACCGTTTGTTATCATGCCATATCCCTTGATTGTTCCAAAAGAGTTATTCCCATATTTCACACAACCACCGTTTTTCAACGAACGAAATTCTCTAAGTTCTTCCTTCCTCCCTGTCATGTGACGCGAGCAGCCACTGTCTATGTACCATTCTTTGTCGAACTGCTCGTCACTTATTACCTGCAAATTTAAGCAGATTTAGGAACCCAAAGTTTCTTGGGTCCTTGTGAGCTTTTCATAGAAAAAGGAATTGCAGTAGAAATATCAACCAAGTATGTTCTCTTTACTAATGTGGTTTGATCTTTTCTTTTAATTGTATACACCTTAATTTTTGTTTTATCTTGTTTAAGTTTGAATTCATTGGTTAGTTTGTTTGATGATTTCTGACTCCTAGGATTAGTTGATAATTGCTTATTGTTGCTCCTAGTATCAGCAGTTAGCTTTTCTTTTCCTTTGAAGGTTGCTTTGCTTTGAGGTTTGTTGTAGCTGAAACTAGATTGAGGACCGAAACTTGGTTTGCATCTGTTAGACCGAAACTCGACTTAGGACCGAAACTGGATTGGGGACCGAAAGTGGATTTTCGGCTCTCAGACTTGGAATAGTAAGAACTTGGGTTTGAATATGTCTGTTACTTTTTCTTTTCCTTTGTCCTCTGAAATCTTCTTTGGAGGAATGTACTTGGGATTTTGTGAATTCCAGTAACTCTTTCGCTCATTCAAATTCTTAGCATATCTTTGATTTCTTAAGCGTTTTTGCTCAGCTAGTTCCTTCTGCGATTTGTGCATATTGAAGCTTGTTTGTTGCTTCTTTCTTTGCGTTTCGGTTGTTTTGACTTGAGCTTTCGGTTCTTCTCTCTGTTCTATATGAATGTCCTTGGTTCCACTCGTGCTCGGTTTGTCAGAACCCGAGGGTTTATTTAAGGGTTCAACAACATATCTTCCTTTAACTTTCCAGGAGGTCTGCTCAGATAAGCCTATAGTTTCGTCTGTATTATCTATGGGAGCCGACCAGAAGAACTTTTCGCATCCTTCTGCATTATCTTTTTCTACCATGACTCTTAGTTCTTCTGTTTGTCTATGAGTAACTCCTTCAGCTGCATACACTTGAATTGGCACGGTTTGAACCTTTTGATAAACCACAGCTTTTTCTTTGTAAACTCAGAGCAATCAATGGTTTATCATTTTGAGATTAATGGTTTATCATTCTCAGTTTCACTCTTTGTAAACTCAGAGCAATCAACTACATCTTCTATAGATATCCCACTCATCTCATCAAATTCAGATGCGTTGTCTAAGTCTATTTTACTTTCAGAGGTTAGTTTGGCATTGGATTGATCAAATGAGTGAATAGTGTCCGATTTGATTTTCAATTTGTCATTTTCATCTAAAATGTCTTTTAACATGCATTTGTGTTCTTTTGAATCTATGAAGGTTTCTATTTTGTCCAGACCAATTTTGTATGACATGGACGTCTCTTCTAATGATACTATTGCTTCGCATTCTGCTATTACTTCATCTTCCTTGAATTCAAGAAAAGGCAAAATCATCTTATGAATTTTCTTTCCTATCTCACAGCTTAAATGCAATTGAGCTATATTAGTGTATAAACGCTTAGCAATTAAACAAAAAACATTTCTCTGATTCAAAACTTTCAAATTGTCTTTTTGCAAATAAAAACTTTCGTCCCTAGCTTTAACTAACTCCGCCTCCTTCAACTCGATCCACATCCTTCTCTCCTCACTCTTTGAAGACACCCTGCTGAGTTGGTTAGTTAGGTTAGAATTCGCTAAGCGTGTTTGCATGAGACTTCCACTTAAGTTAGAGAATTTAAATTTTAATTTGTTTAATTCTTCTTCATAATTTGTTCATGGAATTTTAAATGATTCGAGGATGGTTTGTACCTTTTTGATCAATCAATCGCAGTCATTGATTTGCTCACTGACAGACTTTGCCACGAAGCATTTGTCTTCACTCAGGTTCGGTTCTTTATCTGCACTTTCGGTTGATGATCCAGCGGTGACCATCAAGCACTTCTCAGCCGAACCTGCTTCCTTTGCCACATAAGCCCTTCCATGAGTGGGCTTTCTTACTTCTTCATCCTCAGAGTCGGTTAACCACACTTCCACGCCACCGAACTCGTCTTCATCAGCCTTTTCCTGCACAATTAAAGCATTCATTGTACCTTTTGCATCGTTAGTTGTCTTCTTGTTCTTGATATCTTCCAACTTTCGCATGTAATATGCCTCATCATCTTCCCCCTCTCTCTTCTCAGCCAATTTCCTTAACATACAATCCTTTGCAAAGTGGCTCTTGCCATGGCAGTAGTTGCAGTCGTATCCCGAGTCTCCTGGAAGTTTGCTCTCATTCTTGTCTTCAGTCTTTTGAGAGGCAATCTTTGTTTCATCCTTCGCTTTTTTCAGAACTATAACTTCCTTGCCAGTTTCGGTTCTTGCTGATAGGAAATTTTCTTCTAGCAAACTTCTTTGGATTGGTGACCATCATAGCATATTCTTCGCTTGTAAGGTCATATTCAGATATATCCGACTCTTCTTCTTTTTCTGAAACACCTTTTCCTTTTGATATAAGAGTCAGTGATCTCATACCAGAGAGCACTTTCGCTTCTTTGGTTACTTCACTTTCATGGGACTTAAGTATTCCCACAAGTTTTGCAAGCGAGTAAGATTTGAACTGCTCATGCGCTTTTACGGTAGAGACCACAGCCATCCATTCGGTTCTTAGTCCGTTCATGAAAGTCACCTTTTGCTTAATTAACATTCTTTCTATTCCATGCTTGACCATTCTGCTGAGAAGATGATTGAACTGATCGAACGTCTATACGAGTTTCTCCTCTGGTTTCTGATTGAAAGCTCCAAATTCTTACAGCAACAAGGTTTGAGTTGAGTGTTCCAGATCTTCATCAGTTGAATAGAGTTCTTTCAATCTATCCCAGATTTGTTTAGCAGTCGTGCATGACCCAACTAACCGAAAGGTGTCGGATTGCAAGGCGAATCTTATCATTCGCATGGCTTTCACATTACATAGCAATTTGTCTTTCTCATCCTGTGGCATCTTCTGTTCATCTACCACCAACTTGTTGTACTCCTGCTGAGTCTTGACTGTACTGTTCGTTCCCGAATGAACAAACGGTCCAAGAGTGATGGCTTCCCAGATCAGATAGCTATGATCTTCAGAACCTATCACGTAGTCTTCAAAGTGAAGTGCCCATACTTCATAGTCTTGAGTATAGAGTATGTGTATCCTAGTTGTAGATCCAATGTTGTTTGAGATGTTAATGAGATTTGTTTGTGAATCATTGTGAGACATGTTGAGTTTTTAGAATCAGACTTTCTAAACTTGAGATTAGGGTTTTATCTAAAACAAAGTAGCCTTCGAAACGAAGAAGACGACTTGTTATTTATACGATAAAAGCAGAAACCCTAAGGAATTCTGAATACAGAAGGAATGCGTATTGATCACACAGTCTCCTACTCTGATACCAATTGTTAGAACAAAGTTCTATCAGGATCGATTGATTCTAAGTACGCAAACAAGAAAGAACGTAAAGTGAACAAGAATATGGCTTGAATATGTTGTATGATTAATGCTTCAACACCTCAGAAGAGATCGATTAAGAACTTCGACTGTAGAGGTGTTTAGGGTTACAAAACTCAAGCGTAATTAATAAGACGTGTAAAAACATAATGCATACATGCACGCATATATATAGTCTAACCCTAAGAGATAATCACGGATGGACATGCCCAATCCGGATATATACAAAAATCCCTAAGACGCAACACGATAAGTCCCAACAGTAATGATTATCCTTATCCAATTAGAAGATTGTTAATCTATAAGATAATTATTAGTTTATATGATAAAGATAATTATTTGTGTTATTTGATGTGAATTATGTTGCCATAAATTGAATTAGGTCAAATTTAGATAATGACAATTTATTTGATTAATTAAATTATTTTATTTCGATCTAGAAAGGTTTTGAAAAGTTTCAAAACTTGTCCTTAAGTTTTGGAATTTATATTTTAATTAAAAAGGTTTTAATTTTGAAATATTTAAATTCTAAACCCTAGAGTTTTAAAACTTTAAAATTCAACCCTTATACTATTATAATATTAAAAAAATTAATAATTGTATATATATATATATATATATATATATATATATATATATATATATATATGAGTTAGTCTTACCGTTAGTAGGCCTCATTCACGAAGCCAATCTATAAGGGGGTATAAGGAAACTGCCTATAAAATGGCTGTTGAATGGGTGTCCACTCTCATCCACAGCTTCCTTGATTGGTGGAGGGTCATTAGCCGAATGGGTAGGATAGGACAAACTAATTCCACATTAATAAGTATAATGACCTTATAAAGTAACTAAATATTTTCATAAATTCCCAATCTTAGTTACTTTAGGAAAAATGTGAATATGATGTTATTCCATGAAATTGCACTTTGCACCTTGCCAAGTCATTAGTGGAGCGTGTGTGGCTAACTGACACACTAATTTCAGACTAGCAAGAGTGGAAAAGTGTAGCTCGATGTTTATCATTGATTAATGGAGCATGTTTGCTTAACCAACACACTAATTAGGTGATAAATGACATCGAGAGTACCAAACGCGTTTGCATGGTTATTCACACCTTGTTTGTGATCCTCGGTATCCCAGTCACAAACTTGAAGTGCATAATCAAGATTTAAACATGTCATTGAAAAGCTCAATGAATCTCAAAAGAATCTAGGAATTTCAAATGCATTTAAAACTTAATATTCTTCTTTGTTTTTCATGGTAGAAATTGATAAATCGTCATTTACCTACCTTCAAATTATTTGCAATTAGATTACGACATCCCTCTTATGAATTGTAAATAATTGTGTTGGGTCCTAGCCCTAATTTTTCACTTGGGTGTTAAATTGGAGATTATTATCTAGTCTAAACTTTGTCTCTTTTCTGTTTCAGATGTCTACCTCGAAAAACAACGCTTCTGGCTTGAACCCTTCTGGTTCTTTCCCCCTCATGAACTTGTGTGGGAGGATGATATTTTATGGAACCAATTTAATGATTGGATTCGCAACATTCACATGGTCACCCGCTATGAGGAAAAAGAGTATGTTCTCAACAAAGAGCTGAAAGAGATTGACCACAAAACTACTACTCCCGAGAAAATCGCTAACATGATGCTCATGAGAGGGACGTGACAAAGGTGTTGTGTATCATGCTTGTGACCATGACTGCCGAACTCCAAAAGTCCTACGAGGACTTCTATCCTTACGAGATGCACCAAGATTTGATGGAAAGGTACAATTAAAGTGCGAGGCAGGAAGGGTACGAGATCATCGCCTCCATGATTACTACAAAGATGAAGGTCGGAGAGTCCATCACCGCCTACTTACTGAAGATGCAGAGATTCACTGACTGCTTGTTAAAGTTAAATATAAAGTTCGAAGAAGAGTTAGCCATAGATATCGTCCTACACACTTTGACCCCTTGTTATGACCAGTTTTATATGACCTATCATATGAACAAGGAGGAGATCACTCTAAGAAAGCTCCAAGGCCTTTTGCGAACTACTGAGAGTAGTTTGAATGGCAACTGGACAAGGGAAAGGGAAGAATAGGAAGGTGTGACAACCTGAAATTTATTCTGTCACTATAACTCGTATTTGTCAATAAAACGCGTCCTTATCGAATTATTCTGTTAACTTTTGAATCAAAATTAAATTGAGACTTTTATTACGACTTCATGAGTGTCCAAACGCATTAAAAACATGTGAAAACACCCCCAATTTTTATTTGGGAAATTTTTAGTTTCGACCACGTCGGGTTACGACAACTAAATCGGGTACGACCATAAGCCTCGTTTAACGTCAGTAGCGGGTAGATTTCCACCGAGCCTCAAACTCAAACCCTATATAAGGGTGAGTGGACTTCATTTGAAGATTTTTCACTCTCTCTCTCTACTCTCTCTCATCAATCCAAATCTTGATCCAAAATCACCCATTTCAAGCTCCAAATCGGTAAGTAATCCATCCTAGCTTATAATTTAGATTGTTTAGCTTACAAATCCGTGTCTAAATCATCCAAAAGGACCAAAGACTTATGTTTAAGGCCCTAGAACAACCCCAAACCGTAAACACACTTAAATGGGGTTTTGGAGCCCCAAAACCCTTCCAAACCACTTCTGGAGCTTAGTTATGACTTAGGGGCTTACATGAATGGACTTAGAACACCAAAACCTTAATATTGAGGGAGTAAACATGAGTTTAGGGCCGAAGAGCATGCTTGGACCATAAACACGCCTTCTAAGACCGTAAACACCTTTTAAGGTGTTAAAATGCCCCTTAAACACCTCCTATGCCTTGGAATAATGTCTAGAATCAACCACCTTTGTGTTAGGGACCTTAAACATGAGAGAAACCACCTCCTTAGGATATTATGGCCGTAAACCCCCAAGGAATGGTTCCTGGGACGTAAACTCCTATAAAGTGGTCAAATGGTGCCCTAACTTCCTTCCTTGGCTTGTACTTTGGACTAGAACCACTTGTACTTAACCTAGGACCACCAAAACACAAAAGAAAAGGATAAGTAAGAGTTTACAGCTGTAAACTCTATGTTTACTACCGTAAACTCCCCATAATGGTCCATTTGATGGTTTAATCCCTTCCAATGCCTTAGAATTGATCCTAGCCTAATTCCACAAGTGTTATAAGACCATTAAGAATCCAAGAACACACCACCCATGAGTTTACGACTATAAACTCATGGGGATATGGTCATTAAGCCGTAATCTCCCTTATTAGTTTACTCTTGAAGAGAAAACTCCATATCTAGGCCTTACACCTCCTTAGATGCAACTCGGACCACTCCTAACACCTTAATTGAAGTGTTTTCGCGCCTCGGAGTGTATATTCTTATTTAATTAGTAGTTCAAGGTCTAATTAGATACAATTATGTATCTCTTCATATTACATAGGAACCTCACGTGTGTTCAAGCCCTGAACTGACACTTAGCATCCTAGCCAACACATTTCTTGTCTGGTGAGTTCGTACCCCTACACCTTTTTCTGTGTTTTCAATGTTTTCAGGGGGGGGGGGAATACAAGAAAAAGTACAAGGAAATCTTGTACTCAACTTATTATTTAATTTGAAATGTTTCATATTCCATATGCTTTTAACACTGGAAACCGTATTAACCAACCGTTTGACTTGCAGAGTTAGTTTTCAAACTAATTGCGAAACTTATTATAAAATGTTATATTTTATATCTCATGAATGATTTTCCATAATTATTTACTATTAAAATCATTATTCTTAAAACTTTTGACACGTCCTTTGTAACACTCCACAAAGATACGCAAGTGGAGGACCACCTTTGTAACTAGAATCTAAAATAGAATTTTCCACATTATTACTTGTAAATTTGTTATTCTTAAGATTGGAGACACGTCCTCTGTAACACTCCACAGAGATTTCGAAAGGCTAGCAGCTGAGTCTGTTACCTATCTCAAAGAGAACGCTTTGAATGTCATATGACTCCATCACGGATGCTTCACTGAATGACGACTGACTAGCGGATTCAGGGAACGAAGATGGAGAATCTATTTCATCCGTCTTTCGATACATCCATATAGTCACAACCCTTTCTTCGATGAGTCTCCTTGCTTAAAACTTCCTTCTCTTGAAAAAATATACGCGAGTGGAGGACCGCCCCTATAACCAGAATCTCTTAGAAGGAGAGCATGAATTGAGTGTATAGATCTATACGGGGCTGACTACCCCGCACCTTGCTGCTAGCTATAGTGGGACCGGCAGGTCTACGGGTGACAAAAGTCATAAATGATGTTGGCCTTCCTTTTGCCATATCTAGTTTATCGTATGGTTATATAACCCGCAAACTTAGATAATAGAGATTTACTTTTAAGTAATAATGAACTTAGTAAATTAATAACCTTAGGAATTAGTTTACTACCTACCTAATAGTTTTATATACGTGTTAACACTAATGCACTTTTCAAGGATAACTAGGTTTTTAGAATACTTCATTAACGCTACAAGTATGGTAGATACTTGTACACCGCATTCCGAATCGATAACCAACCACCAACTTTTAGGAAAATAAGGGTTTTTCCTGGGATAACTTAACTGTTCTTAACCAAACTATGTAACATTGGATAACTAAACTTTTCACATAAGAAAATATGGGATTTTTTTAGATAAACAACCTTTTCAGAAAAACAAAGAAAACATGTTCTTTTACAGAAACCAACCGCTTATGAACTCACCAGCTTTATGTTGATATTTTAAAACTGCTTGTATTCTCAGGTTCACATTAGATAGGTATCCCGCAATCTCTTGGAGAAGATGGAGCATAGAGAAATCACGTCTTTACTTTTGTTCAAACTAATGTATCTATAAAACATGTATTACTTTCTTTCCAAACATATGTAAATATTTCTATGTAATGTAATGGTTGTGTTTACTATGCTTACTAAGTACATTGGTTGTGATACTTTACATGACGTCCTCCGCCCCGGAATGTTTCTGCCATCGGTTTTGGGGTGTGACAGATTGGTATCAGAGCCCTTGTTTATAGTGAACTAAGTATACCGAACCTTACATGGTATATAACTATAAACAATAAGGGGCCAAAGTGCTTTGAACTAAAAGTATACAAGAATACCTAACCGCCAGAAACTGTAATTACGGGTAGAACAAAACATAAGTAATTGGGTGTTGTACGACGCGGTTAAACCTGGGCAGTTATGTAGTCGTGTCTAGGGTCAATATAGCCTGATCAACTATATTCATTCGAGACACAGCCAACATGTGCTTGGGAGTGACTGTGGTGTGCAGCATGCCTAAAACCTACCAAATATCCAAACAATAAATCCTCGTCGCAATAAACCATAAAATACTATCGGAGTATTTTAGTCAAAGTCGAATACGTTGTAGAAATTCATTCCAAGTGTTGCTACTTATTCTTTCCTTAGCGATAAATTCCCTTGTTTTGGTATCTTTCCTATATATTATCGCTTAGTAGAACACTTTATCTGTCATAATAAGATATCTCTTGTTTCATATCTCATTATTCGATTCAGAGGACTTACCATCCTCTTTTTCCTAATCACTTTAGATCAATATGCCTCCAAAGAAAGGACCCAACTCAAGGAACAACAACCCTCCGCCACCACATCCTTCTCAATTCGACCCTGTCATATTTTCGGCAGTTGTTACTGCCGCAGTCACGGTTGCAATGGTGCACTTGAACCCCGGTTGGTCCGGTGGACCAGGAAGTAACACCCATACCCAAAATCATGAAGGTGATCAGGGGCACCGGGATGAGTGTAGTAAGAGTAAGAAGATTTTCTGGAGAAAGTGAAAGAGTCAGAGTTCGCAAGGGCCCTCCAAGAAGCACAAAATTGTGGCAGTCCAAGCTGCTACTAGTCCTGTCGTTTCGCCTACAGTTCAAGCACCTACCAATAGGTATGCTGGTAACCTCCCTTGGTGCAACAAGTGCAGTTACCATCATCGTATACTTGGCCCATGCCGTGAGTTGATCTACAACAGCTGTGGCAAGAAGGGTCACCTTACGCGAAACTGCAGAGCACCAACTCAACCAACCAATCAAGCTTCCGGAGCGAGTCTCGATCAGGCCTGCTATGAGTGCGGTGAAATCGAGCATTTCAAGCAAAACTGCCCAAAGGCAACAACCACCAACAACGCCGGGATAGTTTTGACTATAAAGCAGGAGGAGGCAGTCGCCGATCCCACCGTCGTTACGGGTACGTTCTTTCCCGACAACTCTTATGCTCGCATCCTTTTCGATTCTAGTGCTAAAGAAGTTTTTGTTAACTATTCATTCAAACATCTCTTAAACATAATCCCCAACCATTAACCGAAACATTTACCGTCGAGATGGCTAACGGTGAGAAAGAGAATGCTAACAATATATTCGTAGGTTGTACCCTTGCCTTGAATGATCATTCTTTTCCCATTAACCTAATGCCAGTTTCCATAAAGATCTTTGATGTTATTATTGGCATGGATTGGTTGAGTCCCAATCATGCGATATCCTTTGTTATGAAAAAGCCATCCGTCTCAACCTTCCCTCTGGCCAAACTCTCATGATCTACGACGACAAACTTAGTTCCAATATTCGCATCATTTCATGCATCAAAGCTCAAAAAGCTTCTGTGAAAGGAGTGTTACACATTTCTAGCTCATGTAATCAGCGAGAAACGGGAAGTTAAAGACCTCGAGAGCATCCCCAAAATCTGCAACTTTCCTGATGTCTTTCCCAAAGAGCTCCCGGGAATTCCTCCCAAACGTCAAGTCGAGTTTCGCATCGACCTAATTCCTGGAGCTAACCCTGTAGCCAAGTCTCCATATCGCTTAGCTCCAGAAGCAATGCAGGAGTTATCCAGCCAGCTCAATGAGCTTCTCGACAAAGGGTTCGTCAGACCGAGTTCCTCACCCTAGGGAGCCCCGATACTATTTGTGAAGAAGAAAGATGGATCCTTTCGGATGTGTATAGACTATCGCGAGTTGAACAAATTGACCGTCAAAAACTGATATCCTCTTCCTCGAATAAGACGACCTTTTCGATCAATTTCAGGGAGCCAGTTACTTCTCGAAGATAGACCTCAGATCAGGGTACCATCAGCTTCGAGTTCACGAGAATGATGTTTCCAAGATAGCATTCAGGACTCGATATGGACACTACGAGTTTGTAGTGATGCCCTTTGGTCTAACCAATGCACCGGCTGTGTTCATGGACCTGATGAACCGGGTGTGTAGCCCCTTTCTGGAAAAGTTCGTCATCGTGTTCATTGACGACATACTTGTCTATTACCAAAGCGAAGAAGATCACAAGCAACACTTGAGGTTAGTATTGGAAACTCTTAGAACGGAGAAGCTATACGCGAAATTCTACAAGTGCGAATTCTGGATTTGGAAGGTAGCTTTCCTTGGTCACGTGGTAAGCGAGGAGGGTATACACGTGGACCCATCCAAAATCAAGGCGATAGAGAATTGGTCAGCACCGAAGACACCCACAGAAATTCGTCAATTTTTGGGCCTCGCTAGCTACTATCGCAGGTTCATCCAGAATTTTTCCAGAATCACCAAACCCTTAACTACTTTGACACAGAAAGGTGTACCCTTTTGTTGGAGTGAAAAGCAAGATACTGCATTCCAAACTTTGAAATGATCGTTGTGCAACGTGCCTATCCTGTCCCTGCCCGAAGGGATTGAAGATTTTGTTGTCTATTGCAATGCGTCCAATCAGGGCTTAGGTTGTGTGCTTATGCAGAGAGGAAAAGTTATCACTTATGCCTCGAGACAGCTGAAGGCACACGAAGTTAACTACACAACTCACGAACTGGAGTTAGGAGCAGTGGTCTTCGCACTGAAGATTTGGAGACATTATCTTTACGGAACCAAGTGCACGATCTTCACCGACCATAAAAGCTTGCAACATATCTTCGATCAGAAAGACTTAAACATGGCGCAACGGCGATGGGTAGAGTTGCTCAGTGTCTACGAGTGCGAAATCCGCTACCATCCCGGTAAGGCCAATGTGCTAGCAGATGCCCCTAGCTGAAAAGAAAGCTCAAGCAACAAGGCAAAGACATTGTCAACGACCATCCACTCCCACATATCCATACAGATCCGAGAAACCCAGTTGGAAGCCCTAAAACCAGAAAACATGTCGAACGAAGCTCTGAGAGGAATGGATAAGAATCTTGAGATTAGAGGTGATGGAGTCTATTGTTTCATGGGTCGAATCTGGACCCCGAAGTTTGGAGGTTTCAGGGAGGTTGTCATGAATGAAGCTCACAAGACTAGATACTCTGTTCACCCGGGTTCAGACAAGATGTACCTAGATCTCAAGAAGCCATACTGGTGGCCAAACATGAAATCAAAGATCGCTACCTTTGTGGGCAAGTGTCTGACTTGCGCCAAGGTAAAAGTCGAGTATCAGAAGCCCTTGGGTCTGCTCCAGCAGCCGAGACACCTGAGTGGAAATGGGAGATGATTACCATGGATTTCATCACCAAGTTACCCAGATCTCCGAGTGGGTATGATACCATTTGGGTAATTGTCGATCGTTTGACAAAATCCGCTCACTTCCTTCCGATTTAAAGAATCATTCAAGATGGAAAGACTCACGCGAATCTACATTCAAGAGATAGTCCGACTACACGGTGTACCTGAGTCCATTATATCCGATCAAGATAGCAGGTTTACCTCAAGGTTTTGGCAGTCCCTTCAGAAAGCTCTTTGAACTAAGCTGGATATGAGTACAGCTTATCATCCTCAAACAGATGGACAGAGTGAGAGAACTATCCAGACCCTGGAAGACATGCTGAGAGCATGTGTCATCGATTTTGGAAAGTCGTGGGACACCCAGTTACCTTTGATTGAATGCTCGTATAACAACAACTACCACACCAACATCAAGTTTGCCCAGTTCGAAGCCCTCTACGGTCGTTAGTGCAGATCCCTTCTATGCTGGGCCGAGGTAGGGGACACACAACTAGCCAAGAGTTGAGTCCTCGACAGTGTTCTCACGAGTCCTGAAATCATCCGCGAAACCACCGAGAAGATCATTCAGATCCGAGAACGACTGAAAGCTTCACGAAATAGACATAATAGTTACACCGATAAACGACAAAAACCCTTGGAATTCCAAGTTGGAGATCGTGTCCTGTTGAAGGTCTCACCCTGGAAAGGCATGATACGCTTTGGAAAGCACGGAAAACTTAACCCGAGGCACATAGGACCTTTCGAGACCCTTGCTAGGATCGCTCCTGTAGCCTACAAACTCCGACTACCTCAAGAGCTTAGCAACATCCATCCTATCTTCCGCGTCTCTAATCTTAAAAAGTGTTTATCCGATGAAACCCTCGTGATCCCTCTTGATGAGATCGAAATCAATGAAAACCTGAACTTCATGGAAGAACCAATCGAAATCATGAATCGAGAGTTAAAACGTACGAAACAAAGTCGTATCCCGATAGTGAAGGTTCGCTGGAATCCCAAGCGGGGACCCGAGTTCACTTGGGAGCGCGAAGACTCGATGAAGCAGAAATATACACATCTCTTTCCAAATCCATGATTTGTATCTTAATTCTAAATTTCGGGACGAAATTCCCATTAACGGGGGGATAATGTGACAACCTGAAATTTATTTTGTCACTGTAACCCGTTTCTGTCAATAAAACGCGTCCTTATCGAATTATTTCGTTAACTTTTGGATCAATTTAATTAAATTGAGACTTTTATTATGACTTCATGAGTGTCCAAACGCATTAAAAACACGTGAAACCACCCCAAATTTTTATTTGGAAAATTTTTAGTTTCGACCTCGTCGGGTTACGACAACTAAATCGGGTACGACCATTAGCCTCGTTTAACGTCAGTATCAGGTAGATTTCCACCGAGCCTCAAACTCAAACCCTATATAAGGGTGAGTGGACTTCATTTGAAGCTTTTTCACTCTCTCTCTCTCTCTACTCTCTCTCATCAATCCAAATCTTGATCCAAAATCACCCATTTCAAGCTCCAAATCGGTAAGTAATCCATCCTAGCTTATAGTTTAGATTGTTTAGCTTAAAAATCCATGTCTAAACCATCCAAAAGGACCAAAGACTTATGTTTACGGCCCTAGAACAACCCCAAACCGTAAACACACTTAAATGGGGTTTTGGAGCCCCAAAACCCTTCCAAACCACTTCTGGAGCTTAGTTAGGACTTAGGAGATTACGACCGTAAACCCCCCAAGGAGTGGTTCCTGGGCCGTAAACTCCTATAAAGTGGTCAAATGGTACCGTAACTTCCTTCCATGGCTTGTACTTTGGACTAGAACCACTTGTGCTTAACCTAGGACCACCAAAACACAAACGAAAAGGGTAAGTAAGAGTTTACTATAGTAAACTCTATGTTTACTACCGTAAACTTCCCATAATGGTCCATTTTATGGTTTAATCCCTTCCAATGCCTTAGAATTGATCCTAGCCTAATTCCATAAGTGTTATAAGACCATTAAGCATCCAAGAACACACCACCCATGAGTTTACGGCTGTAAACTCATGGGGATGTGGTCATTAGGCCGTAATCTCACTTAGGAGTTTACTCTTGAAGAGCAAACTCCATATGTAGGCCTTACACCTCCTTAGATGCAACCCGGACCACTCCTAACACTTGAATTGAAGTGTTTTCAAACCTCGTAGTGTATATTCTTGTTTAATTAGTAGTTCAAGGTCTAATTAGATACAATTATGTATCTCTTCATATTACATAGGAACCTCACGTGTGTTCAAGCCCTGAACTGACACTTAGCATCCTAGCCAACACATTTCTTGTCTGGTGAGTTCATACCCCTACACCTTTTTCCGTGTTTTCAATGTTTTCAGGGGGGCATACAAGCAAAAGTACAAGGAAATCTTGTACTCAACTTATTATTTCATTTGAAATGTTTCATATTCCATATACTTTTAACACTGGAAACCGTATTAACCAACCGTTTGACTTACACAGTTAGTTTTTAAACTAATTGCGAAACTTATTATAAAATGTTATATTTTATTTCTCACAAATGATTTTCCATATTTATTTACTGTTAAAATCATTATTCTTAGAACTTTAGGCACGTCCTCTATAACACTCCACAGAGATATGCGAGTGGAGGACCACCTTTGTAACTAGAATCTAAAACAGGATTTTCCGCATTATTACTTGTAAATTTGTTATTCTTAAGATTGGAGACACGTCCTCTATAACACTCCACAGAGATACGCGACTGGAGGACTGCCCCTGTAACCAGAATCTATTAGAAGGAGAGCGTGACTTGAGTGTATAGATCTATACGACGCTGACTACCCCGCACCTGGCTGCTAGCTACAGTGGAACCGACAGGTCTATGGGTGACAAAAGTCATAAATGATACTGGCCTTCCTTTTGCCAAATCTAGTTTATCGTATGGTTATAGAACTCGCAAACTTAGATAATAGAGATTTACTTTTAAGTAATAATGAACTTAGTAAATTAATAAACTTAGTAATTAATTTACTACCTACCTAATAGTTTTATATACGTGTTAAAACTAATGCACTTTTCAAGGATAACTAGGTTTTCATAATACTTCATTAACGCTACAGGTATGGTAGATACCTGTACACCGTATTCCGAATCGATAACCAACCACCAACTTTTAGGAAAATAAGGGTTTTTCCTGGGATAAATTAACTGTTCTTAACCAAACTGTGTAACATTGGATAACTAAACTTTTCACATAAGAAAATATGGGACTTTCTTGGATAAACAACCTTTTCAGAAAACCCAAGAAAGCATGTTCTTTTACAGAAACCAACCGCTTATGAACTCACCAGCTTTATGGTGATATTTTAAAACTGCTTGTATTCTCAGGTTCTCATTAGACAGGTATCCCACAATCTTTTGGAGAAGACGGAGCATATAGAAATCACATCTTTACTTTTGTTCAAACTAATGTATCTATAAAACATGTATTACTTTGTTTTCAAACATATGTAAATATTTCTATGTAATGTAATGGTTGTGTTTACTATGCTTACTATGTACATTGGTTGTGATACTTTACATGACGTCCTCCGCCCCGGAACGTTTCCACCATCGGTTTCGGGGTGTGACAGAATGCTTCATCTAAGAGCCACAAGGGTAAGCCCCATGATGGATCCTCTTCTAGTGGGACCAAAGGTGGTTCTGCTGCTCCTTATTCCAATCCGAAGGATGCAAAGTGCTTCCACTGTCACGACAGAGGGCATTGGAAATGAAGGTGCCCGAAGTATCTACAAGACATCAAGGATGGGAATATAAAGCCCTCCTTCGCATGTATTTATACAATTCAATGTAACAACTCATCATATGCTTTTTATTGGGTCGTTGATACATGATGTGGTTTTTACATTTGTTCTTATTTGTAGGGTCTAAGAAGAATTAGGGATGTGGATCATGGGAAGATGAACTTGATCATGGGGAATAGGAAAGCGTCGCTTGTCACCAAGATTGGAGTTTATTCTTTAGTGCTTAGTAGTGGGTTAGGTTTAGACTTGAATAATTTTTGCTACTCGTCAAAAATGACACAAAACATTATTTCTTTTCATGGTTTGTATAAACAAGGTTTTAGATTTTCATTTAATAATGAAGTTAGTTCTATTAAAGCTTTCTTGAATGGTACTTTCTCTTTTGAAGCATTGCCTTGTAATGTTTATATGAAACTGTGATGGGGTAGAGAACTTAGGGAATAATGTGTTGCATATCGATTCGTCCAATGGTTTGGAGAAAGCATGCTTGTGGCATTTTCATCTTGGACATGTCAACAAGAAGCGAATAGCCCAACTCCAAAAGGATGGAGTGTTGGAGTCGTTTGACTTAAATTCAGATGACACATGTGAATCTTGTTTGCTTGGAAATATGACCAAGTCACCCTTCACTGGTACTTGTGAAAGGGGTGAGGGTTTATTGGATCTCATATATATAGATGTATGTGGGCCCTTTAGATGCACCACAAGGGATGCAAACCGCTTTTACGTGACTTTTACCGATGATTATAGCAGATATGGGTATATCTACTTAATCAAGCACAAGTCAGAAACTTTTGAAAAGTTCAAAGAGTTTAAGGAAGAAGTGGTGAATCAGATAGGCAGGAAGATAAAGATGCTCTGATCCAATCGAGGTGGTGAGTATCTTAGTATCGAGTTCGAAGAATATCTTAAGAAATGTGGAATTATTTCGCAATTGACACCGCCTAGAACACTGCAGTTGACTCGTGTGGCTAAGAGGCATAATCGAACCTTCTTAGACACGGTTCGTTCAATGATGAGTCGTGCTTCGTTACCAATCTCATTCTGGGGACATGCCTTGGAGACTGCCGCCCATATCCTTAATCCAGTCCTAACTAAGAAGGTTGCTGAAACACCTCACAAGATGTGGACAGGGAAGGTTCCCTTGTTGGCAAATATCTAGGTTTAGGGTTGCGAGGATTTTGTAAGACGAGAGACTCACGACAAGCTCGAACCTCGTAGTGAGCGATGTATTTTCATCGGCTATCCACAAAAGTCCTTTAGATATATCTTCTATAGACTGAGTGACAATGTTGTCTTCGTTGCGAGGAGAGGGGTCTGTCGCGAGAAAGAACTCATATGCCAAGAGGACAGTGGGAGGCAAATTGATCTTGAAGAGCTCCAAGAATCAAGAAATGAAGGAATCTCTAGCACTAGCACTCAACCCGAGGAGGAAACTCCTGTTGAATCCATTGAAGAGTTTTTACCTCTTAGACGTTCCAGTAGGGTTAGTTTTCCACCTGTGTTGTATGGTTTCCATATAACAACTAAAGGTGATACATTTATTAGTGATAGTACAATTGGGTTTTGTATACTACAACATCCTATGGTTCACATACAACCCTAAATTCCTTGGATCTATGTTTTCTCTAATTATACATGTAATAGTGTTTCCAAAGCATTAAGCCAATAACTAGCATGCAATTTACATAAACAATATAAAATACTAGTTAGGAGATTACCTCTTTATGTAGCTTGTAGAACTTGTTGCATTTTGGAGTTTAAGAGCTTAGCACCAAAAGTATGAATGCCTCAAATGGCTCACAACCCACCTAGGACAAAGGTGGTTCTTGAGAGAGAATCTTCTTGCACTAAAACACCTCCATGAACTCCAAAAACATGTTAGGGGCGTTTTTAGGCTATGGAGCACATATTTATATGTAGGATTCCAATTGTCATGGGTTAACTCTAATCCATACCCATGGGTTTATGATCCATGGTTCATGTGCCCCAACTCTTTATGAATCCATACATAAACTTAGTCCAACATGGATCATAATCCCAACACATATAAATATAACTAAATTACACAATTAGTCCCCATTGGTTTAATTAGTCTCTTTTGATCACTAAATTAATTCCAAACTAATTCTTGATCAATACTAATTAAATCATATGATTTCATATTAATATATTAGAACTTATAATATATTAATAAATCATAAATAACCTCTTCTCAAGTGTCCATCCTAACAAATTGTCCTGATGATATGCAACCCAAATGGACCATGCTACTCTCGGGTTAAGTACATACCAAATATATTTATGGGCTTAGACACCTAATCCAACAGTCTCCCACTTGGATTAGTCTAATAACTATTATTGCAAGTACAACTCCAAACCCTACTAGCAATCGTAGCTCTTAAAAGTCGATGTCAAACTCTAACATAGTCAATGACATGCCCGTTAGATAAGGGATCATATATTCCCCTATTCTAGATATCACATGGACTGAGACATGGATTATAAACATTCTCTCTGTCCATCTGTTGTTTCCCAATTTTCGATTTATTATGACTGAGTAATTGAACAAATCAAATCAGTCCAGGCCCGGCCGAGCACTTAGGGTTGTCATCACTAAATCATCGAGGGGCCTGCAGATATCGCTTTTATCCCTCCAAGGGTAAAAGGAATGGATATACTTCGACTCATATGCTTACTCTATCTACTCATCAAGTGACACACAACAATGTGTTCTATAACACCAAGTTACTGGTGCGTTTTCACATTATCAATGTGCAACCGACTTGTGAACTGCAACTCATATCTCTCCGTTTGAAGAAAAGAAGATATTATTCTCTCATGATCACTCGTGTTAAAATCCATGAAGTGATACAAATGAGCGTGGGTTTAATCCAACACTCGAATCTTATTCCAGGACCACTCACAAACACTACAACTATGTATAAAACACCTAGACAAACTACACACCCATTCATGTCAGTCTTGCCTCAATACCTACTTCCAAAGTATGATCGACTGTGGATGGTTTAAATAACCTAGTTATTCGGGAAGTCAAAACATGCAAAGTGAAACACAAGAATAATACTAATCCTATATGGTCTCAAAATTTTTGAGTCATATTGATTACTCATTATTCATTGTAAAATGTTTCGAATAATCAACTTAACACTTGAATTAAAACAATAGTTATGCCATGCTCAAAGCATGCACACTATGTTTACCTACGATCCTTTCTATGTGAAACAGATCAATTGACAACATTTCAACAATGCTCATTTCACAATTCCAAATCCCTACTACAAATGTAAGAATACCAAATTCTTGTCATTTACTGTAATCTGTTAGATTTTAAACTTATATGAAATGATCCTCTTGTAATGACTATGCACAAAAGTCATAGAGACTTGGCAAAAAACATTACAAAGTATTCCAATGGAGAGCAATTCCATGGAAATGAAGTCTCACATTCAAAGTACATTCCTTTGAACATCCTTCTTGCATTAATTTTTCTAATGTTACATAGGTTCAAAGAATAACTTCCACCTATGGAAACAATTCCATACTCCCATTTTGACTATCACTTCTGAACAAGAGTTGCATTTTTTTAGAATATGTCAATATGGTCCGGCCAAAAATTTACACTATACTTCTAACTGTCCATGAGCAACCAATCTTTAGTAATCCTTGGATTGTCCTCAAAAATTGCTTAATCATTTTAGTCATATCGAGTTCTCTTTCTTTTTCCCTCTTGATGCCCTAGGCAGTTGGAAAATTTAGAATGGATGAATATTATAGCACATATAATCGATCCTATATCCAAAGCATATGGGACATAATTCATGATGTCTCACATTAAGACATGATACTTGCCCAGTCTATTGCTATAATATTTCTATTTCCCATGTTCTCACAATTCGGACTATGAAGAGGGATGTCATAATCATAATCAAATTTTGAGAACGCAATTAACATTTCCATATATAGAATTTCCTTACGTTGAACCATTCCAACATAGCATTCATATATATACTTGACTGAATTTGATTAAAATCTCAATGTAAACTTTTAGAATTGGAATGAAGTGTAATTTCCTCTCCCTTAATTATAGCAAAACAACTTTTCATACCCTGCAACTTTTCAAATTGAAACTTTTGTTTTCTATAATTAACATTGCTAACTTGAAACACTTAACATATTAATCATGCTCCCACTAACATGATAATTATATCCTTAGTAGCATAACACTTATGCTCCTACTAGCATTGACATGTATCCAGAAATCAGATGGACTTCTAGAAATCAATACTTATTGACTTTCTTACCAAAGTTCAGATTTCTGATACAAGATGCTTTGATAAGACTTTATCTAAGCTTCCCAAAATCATACACCTTTCCTTAGATAGCACACATGTGTGTCTAAACAATTTTAGAACTATGAAGAGGGATGCCGTAATCATAGTCTCAATTGTTTAGACCTTTTCCATTTCTCACAATTCGAACTATGAAGAGGGATGTCGTAATCATAATCGAATTTGAGAAATGCAAATATCACAATTGCTAACTATTTAAAATCTACTTAGTGAAAGTGTTTCCTCACAATCATGGTGTATGTGTTCCTATCCATGTGATTTTGTTAAAACCATAATCACAAGACAAGGTTAGTAACAAATCCAAACTCATATGGACTAAACTTGTTCAATCTTAATTTCTTGCCACCTGGTAGCACAAGGCCTACCATTGCTTCCAGGTTGTTATGCAAACAATTAAGAACTCATAGAAGTCACATGCATAATCAATTTCAACTGGAATGGGCATAGAAATAAGAATATATCAACACGATAGGTTACAAACCTTAAGTAGTGTGCTAGTGATAAACAATAGGTTTTATTCTTGATTAGTTCTTGAAACTTTTTCAAGATCTTTAAGACTCCCACTGACCTTTTGAAATATAAGATTATCTTTATCAAGAACCATTACTTGAAAAAACAATTATTCAAGAGTTAGTGCGGATTCTTATCAAAATAAACACTTCACACAATTGGTCTTAGTTGGTCTTTGTTTTATCCAAAACATCACAACTTACCAATTTTCAAATGTACAAAAGTAAGGAACTTTTCACTCTACATTTGACAAGTGTTATAAACCATTCTTAAGATTATATCACTCAAGGCTCGATCTTGGAGTATGACTCTAAGGCTCGATTTTTGGAATGAAGTAGGATTCATCTTTTGATTTAACCATTTTAACAATTCACGATTCCTCTTCTTAGCCATACAAATGCACTAAGAAGTCCTTAGAGGATCAATTCTGATATGGTTTCATAATCACTATGATAATCATAACACGATATACTCAAGTACTCTCCCATGTCTTCAGATTGGAGAAACTTTTATCATTCTGCCTAATTTGATTCTTCTTATTCATTCTGCCTTACATTGAAACTTTTCCAATGTTTCAGAATTACACTTAAACTTGTAAGCATAACCATATTTACTAAACTTTAGTAAACAATAAAAAATAGTCTTATTGTTCTTTGTGGTGGACCTGACAATGCATAACCAAGTATACCAGATCCCCTAGTCCTTTACTTGACTCACATATACATGTGAACAAGGAATTAGTCTTAATTTCCTAAAGATGAAGTTCTCATTCATCGTACAATACAAGGTACATGATTCCAAGTTTCTATCCAACTAAAACTTGGTTGACTAGAATCTTTCTTTATTTAGTAAAGTATGACACTACGACAAACGAAAGAATCAAATATATCTTCCAATATTGCCTATTAATGGAAACATATAAACAACAGTTTTCACAAATGCCATTATAAGGATACTTAAAATAAAATAAAATCAAGATTTTTCTATTTATTTAAAATATCGGAAAAACTTATCCTTACAATACAAATACAAGTGAAAACATGTTGTTATCGATTCCTAAGAAATATATCATAACTCTTAAGCAGCAGCTCAAAATTCTGATCATCGAACCATGCGAATGAAATCTATGTCTTCACGATCAGAACAGCCTACTCTTCCTTTAAGTTTCCTTTGATTCTAAACATCAATATGTAATTAGATTACATAATGTATTAAGAATATCCAAATTGTAAAGTCGAAAATATTGTAATATGTCAAAATCTGTGTAGAGCTAGTTTCGTTAGTTTTGTTATGTATTTACTAAGGCACAATTGTTACGAATTTGAATGTTTAGCCCTTAGTATTTTTTTTACTTTCAATTCTCCTCTAAATAGGAGTTGTACTTAGAGTTTAGATATGAGTTTTTCCAATTCTTTGTCTGTAACACTCTTCGTATTGAAAGTAATGTGAGCTGAAACCAGATTATATTTAGATCTCTTATTCTTATTACTTGTTTACTCTGATTTCTTTTCTACACTCTCTTAATGACTTCTACAATTGGTATCAAACCAAGAATCATGATGTAGTGATCTGATTTTCATATTGAATCATCAGTTTTTGAATCACGATTTGATTCAAAAGTTTTCCGCACCTTTTGGTTCTGAAAATCATCACTGATCTTCAGTTGTGATTTGATTCTGCAATTGATTTCCTTAGTCGAGTGATCAATTAAGAATGTCTAATAAATTCGTTCATTCATTTGTCAATTTCATCAAGTTTTTCTCAAAAATCACATTCGTACTTTCATGGTGAACTTCAACATGACTACGATGACTTCTTTTTCTCTTCTTTTAGGATTTTCAACGAAGATTCCTATGTTGATTCGAGATTACTATGATCAGTAGGCTGATCAAATGGAGGATTATCTCAATGGTTTAGAAGAAGAGCTTTAGAATTGCATCAATGGAAATGCAGTTCCTCCACCAATTGTTCAGAATATTGGTTCTTCTGGTTCAACTCAAGCTATTGGTGAACAATCCACGAGGCTGAAGAACAATGAGAAAGGTTGCATGATAAGATAAAGATTAACTCAGTGAAGCAATGCTTGATTGAGTTAAAGGAGTTTAACCAAAAGGATAGCGAAACCATTGGAAGCTACTATGGTCGTTTGAATGAACTCATCTAAAAGTGTAATTATTTTGGGATTACAAGATCAACAATGGAGTACAATCTTACTTTCATAATGGGGCTTCGAAAGGAATGGAGGAGTGTTACTTTGATGGTAAAAATTCAATTGAGTTTTGATACTTCGTCCCTGAATGATTTGTACAATCTGCTGAAAACTCACGAATGAGAGGTGAATCAAATGGCAGAAGAGTCGAAACTAAGTTTAAGAGGCCCTTTGGCTCTGGTTTTGAAAGTTTCTGAGAAAGATTCAATTAAAAAAGAAAATGATGACGAAAAAGGATTTCTGATGAGCTCAGATGATGAAGCTGTTGCTTTTTACTCAAACAATTGAGTAAAGAAGTTTATCAAGAAACCATTTAATACAAAGTTGAAATCAAGCGATGGCAAAGGGAGTTTCATTAATAAAGTTGTGAATGATGAAAAGAAAAAGATTGAGAAGATGGATGTGAAGTCTGATGAGTCCAAGGTTGAGAAGAAACTTAAGGGTGATTCGGGAATTGACTGTCATTACTGCCATAGAGCTAGTCATGTGGTGAATGATTGTATGCTTCGTAAAAAGGATGAAAAGAAGAATAAGGTGAAAGACGAAGCGTACTATGTGGAGCGTTTAGAAGAAGTTTGTGCAAAAGCTAAGGGAATCTCTTTGGTTGCTAGGGGCGAAGGAGATAATGATGGTACCTATCAGATCTGGTCATCTGGATCAGATGATGAGGAGATGTGTAATCCTATGCATGGAGCTATGTTTGCACAGTTCGAAGAAGAAGATGAGGAAATGGTGAATGGTCGATGCTTCATGACCAAAACAAGAGATAAATCACTAATAACAACTAAGGTATGTTCTATTCTTCAATATTTTAACATTCCTTTACAAGCTTATGATTATGAGATAATTGCTTTTGATGATACTGTTGCTTATTTTGATACCATTGTTGTTTCTGGTAGTAATGAAGCTTAGAATCTTAGTACTCAGTTGCTAGAGACTCGAAAGTTGTTGGATTCGAGAAGAAGCAGGGTAGATATTTGGAACTTCAATTAACAAATCTGAATAATGATAGGGAACATTTAGATATTGATGTACGGATGCTGTTAGCACAATGAAACATTTATTGTAATACAACAAAACGTCTCTATGCAAAATTAACTGCTTTACATCACTCTTCAGGTATTAGCAAAGAGCAACATAGGAAGTTATTACCTTTTCTTACTTTCGAAAAAGAGAAGATTGATAGCCTATCCTATGACTGTGAGAAAACAATAGCTGATTTTGACAAGGTTCCTCACAATAGATTTGCATATGATGTTGTTAAGGTAGACGAATGTCTTGATGCAAATGAACTTGATGATATTTTGAATGATACTTTGACCAAAATAGAACAAATACAAATTTTGAAAAGAACTGAGAATTTGAAATATGACTCTCAATCTAATTTCGCTAATATCAAAGATAATTTGGATAATCTTAGCGAAATCAGTGAAATTGAGGAAAAGGCAAGTATCGATTGTTCTTAGTTATCTGTCATTAATGTCACATCTAAGTCAAAAGGCAAAGAAATATGTGATGATTTGATGGTTAAAATTGACACTGATATACCCTCTACTTCGAGTGTTTGTGATATCGACCATGTGAGTGTTAGAGTTAGTCAAACCGATAGTAGTGATGATCAGGATGAGGATGAGTTTATGAAAACTTCAAAGTCAGTAAAGGAAGTTTTGAAAGAAAGTGAAATTCCACGAATTGTTGTTGATCAAGTGTATGGAGACACTAAAAATTTCGACAAAGTGATGACAAAAAAGGTGCTCATTATCTTGAAACAAATATGGTTGTGTATCCAAATTTCAAATGCACATATGATGTTATATTTCCAAACCAAGTGTTTGTCACAGCTGGGAATGTTGAAAACATCAAGCCAGAATTCAACAAGATGGTAGAAGAAGACAACAAGAAAACCTCAGATGAAGGATTCTTTTCAAATCAAAGTACTTTCGAAAATAATCTTACTAAAAATTCGTATACTTTTCAAAGACAAAAATCACAAGGAAAATGGGTTGACAAACAAGAAATTTCAAAAGAAGTGTCACAACAAGATGTTGTCAAAACTGATCAAGATCTTAAACTCAATTCGCAAGATTTCAAGGATCTTGTTGACAAATTTTCAAAAGAAAGTGGAATTTCGAAATGACAAGAAAGAAAGAAACTTTTTTGGCAAGTTGTGGAAAGTAAAAATAAACCAAATGATTTGACAAAGAAAAAGAATGAAAAATTAATGTCAAAATCTGTTAAGACAAAGGCTTTAACAAATTCAGATATTCAGAACAATCCCGCTCAAAATCAAAAGTCTTTGTTTCAATCAAAACCACAAAACAATTCTTCAAAAACTAAAAATCATACAAACACATCTTTGTCTCCAAACAAATATCAAAATAATCACCAAAAGCATTCTTCTAAATATCAATCATCATAGAATTTCAGAAATCACAATCATCAAAGATTTCCACAAAATTGTGTTTTAAACCAAAAATCATTCACACGACAAACATTGAATTTACAAAATCGAAAGTTTCACTTAAATGATGGAGATAAAAAAAAAAGGTTGGAAATGTTCGAAAAACAACAAACGTAAAGTTCACACCACAAAAACCAAATTTTCCGAATCCATCTGCGAAACAAATTTTGAAAGTTTCTTACATCAAGGGAAGTTTAAATGTGACGAACATAGATCATTGGCTGGAAGGAAAAGGAAAAATCTACCAGTCTGCAAAATATTCTCAACAACAAATCAAAGATGCATATGAGAAATATTTGAATGAATCTTCATGTGGGAGTTCTACTTCTAAAGAAACAAATCTTGTTGTTCAAAAATCGAGACCAGTTTCAAAAGTGACACATGGTGAAAAACTAACTGAGTAGAAAAAGGTGAATGTCAGTGACAATTCTAAATCTTCGAAAGTTAATGTTTCTACGTCTTTACCTCATGATGTGGACTTAATTGATAGTGTCAAATCCAAAGTTTGAAATTGGGTCTGAAATTCAACTTTTCACTTTGTGTTTCTAGCTAGTTACCAAGGACCCAAACAGCCTTGGGTACCTAAATTTTTCCACTGATTGCAAGTTATCTGTGACAAGCAATATGACGAGAAATGGTATATTGATAGTGGTTGCTCTCATCACATGACTGGAAGGAAAGAAAACTTGCGATAGTTTCGAAGCTTAGATATGCAAGAGTTGTGAAGTTCGGAAACAATCACAAATGTCAAGTGAAAGGTTATGGTAAAGTCACGAATGGATAGTTTACTGTTAATCATGTTGCTTATGTTGAAGGTCTTTAACATAATTTGATAAGTGTTTCGAAACTTGTGGGCATTGGTAATCAAGTGGTGTTTAACCAAGAAGGAAGCGTTATTTCAAATGTTGAAACGAAAGAAGTTTTGCTCAAGTCCAAACGTTATGGCGATATATTTACCCTCGATATCAAACCAATTGTTGGAAAAACTTTAGTGTGCCTACTTTCAAAAGCTTCATCAGATATTAACTGGTTATGGCATCGAAGGCTTTCTCACTTGAATTTTCGAAATCTAAATAAATTGGTGGTAAATGATTTTTTTCGATGGTTACCTATTTTAAAGTTTGACAATGATACCTTATGTGAAACTTGCAAACAAGGAAAACAACATCGTCAAGGACATCCGATTGTCATAGATTTGAACATTGTTGAACCATTGGAACTTCTTCATATTGACTTGTGTGGACCATCAATTGTTGAAACACTCAACAAGAAATGGTACATTTTACTTATTGTTGATGATTTTTCTAGATTCACTTGGGTTTATATTCTCAGGTTAAAGATTGAAGTAGCTCAAACAATGGTTGATTTTATCAAGCAAATAGAGAAAATCTTAAAGAAGAATGTGCGAAAGATCAAGAGGGATAATGGCTCTGAATTCAAGAATAATGTTCTTGATTCGTTCTTAACAAATAAAGAAATTTCGCATAATTTTTCTTCACCATATAAACCATAACAAATTGGTGTGGTTAAAAGGCAAAATCGTTCACTTTGCAAAGCAGCAAGAACGATGCTCAGATATGCGAATCTACCTCAATGTCTTTGTGCTAACATAGTTTCGACAACGTGTTTTCTGAAAATCGATCTTTCATTCATCGTCATTTCAACATTAATCCTTATGAAATTCTCAATAACCGAAAGCCTAATGTCAAATTCTTTCATGTTTTTGGTTGCAGGTGTTTTATTATGAATCTTAAGGATAATCTTTCAAAATTCCAGTCTAAGGCTGATGAAGGAATATTCTTGGGATATTCACATTATTCGGTTGCTTATAGAGTGTTAAATAAACGAATGAGAAAAGTAGAAGAAACGTTTAATCTCACATTTGATGATTATTACGTTAAAAGGTTCGAAAAACATTTTGATCAAAAACCAGTTATAAATGAATCAAATGATGAATCTGAAAGTTTTAATTCATCTGATTTTGATTATGATTTGATTTTTGATGTTTCAGATAAGTTTTTTGATGCTGAAGTTGAAGCAGTAGATAATCAAATTCCTGAATTTTCGAAACATTCTGATGATTCGACCTTAACATCTGATACTACTGATAGCGAAAGAATGCTAGATGAACAAGTGGAGGGGGAGAACTTGGATTCGACTTCGCGTGTTGAGGGCGAGCATCCTTTCGAGGGGGAGAAAAGTAGCATAAATGGTGGTCTCGAGGGGAAGCATCAGAATAATAATTTTGTTGAGGGGGGGCTTAATGATTTAAATATGACAAATTTTGATCAAAATGAAAATTTTCATGATATAAATGATAATATTTCAGTTGTAAGATCATAAAATGATGAAGTGTTTGAAGTTGCCCCATTAGATCTTGATCCAGCATATCCACATTTGGAAAAATTGACAAGAAATCATCCAAAAGAGCAGGTGATTGGAAATCCACAAGATGGAGTATTAATGAGTGCTCAAATTCGTTCAAAGAATGAGGTACTCAATGCTCATCAAGAGTTTTGCATGTTTAATGTGTTTATTTCGAAAATTGAACCTAAGTTAGTTAAGGATGCAATGGGACACTCAAATTGGGTTGTTGCAATGCAATCTGAATTGGCTGAATTCGAAAGAAACAAGGTTTGGAGGTTAATTCCTAAACCAAAAGATGTTTCAATTGTCAGATTAAAATGGATTTTCAAAAATAGAACCGAAAAAGATGGTAATATTGTTCGAAATAAGGTTAGGCTTGAAGTCAAAGGTTATTTGCAACAAGAAGGTATCAACTATGAACAAACGTTTTCCCCTGCCACAAGACTCGAGGTTGTTCGAATATTTTTAGCCTATGCAGCACACAAGGACTTTGATGTTTAACAAATGGATGACAAGTGTGCATTTCTCAATGGAGAACTTGAAGAAACGGTTTATGTCGAACAATACCTAGGTTTTATAATGAAGAATTTCCTGATCATTGTTATATCCTAGATAAAGAAGTTTATGGGTTAAAAAATGCACCAAGAGCCTGGTATGCAACTTTTACCAATTTCTTAAAACAATCAAAATTTAAACAATGATCAGTTGACCCCATGTTATTTTGAAAGAAAATTGGGAATCATCTTATGCTTGTACAAATTTATGTTGATGATATTATTTTTGGCTCTATTGACCCTGTTTTGTCAAGTGAATTCGAAAACTTAATGAAAAGTCAGTTCGAAATGAGTATGATAGGCAAAATAAATAATTTTATGGGATTAAATATTCGTAAAAGCAGAGAAGGAATTTTCATTAATCAAAAGAAAAACACGAAGAATCTGCTTCAGAAATTTGGATTGATGAATGTCACACCCCCAAACCTGAACGGCGGAAACGTTCGGGGGCGGATGACTTCATGTGGTAACGTAACAAATGAATACATAGTAAAGAAAGCAATACAACCATCATATATATAATTGAAAGTTTACATTTGTCAAAAGTTACATGTTCAAAACCAATTACAATATGATGTCAAAATATGAGATTAAGCTGGCGCCGCAGCATCTCTTCTTCAAAAGCATATTAGTACCTGAAATTACTAAATCCCTGGGACATACAAGTAATTTTGAAAGAGTAGATCAGCATTTAAGCTGGTGAAATTCATAAGTATTAAATGAAAATGTTTGTATGAAATGAAATGTTTTGTCCTTGTTTGTTTGTTTCTAGAAAATCCTATATTTTCTACTAGTATAAAAGTAGCCTTCTCTCAAGACCAATGTTTGTTTCTAAAAATGTATGTAAGTGTAAAATAACCAATATGTTTGAAAACCTCGTAAATCAATGTGTTTTTAATACCCCTTGTGAGTTTTATAACCATACTATTGACTCGGAATGCCTATACACAACATTCTTCAGGCGTTGGAATGTTATGACGTTTGTCACCCCAAACGGTGGACTGTAGCTAACAGTCAGGGTGCGGGTTGTCAAGCCCGTATAGATCTATACACAAACACCATGCTCCCCCTCCAAGGGATTCTGGTATATAATACAGGACTTGAAATGTGTACTCGAACGTACATGAAGTTAGTGTCTCACAAAACCGTGGTATAAAAACAGATCTACTTGTTAAAATGTTACGTTTGTTCTTGTATATGAAAGTAAACTTCTTGAAATTCATGTTTCTAGTACATAAGAGTTAGAAATTTGTTCGTAAAACTATACCTATTATAGTTTTCTAAAAGTGTGTCTTGTTTGTTTAGAATTACCTAGAAAAGGAATCACTTGTTATGAAAAGTGTAATTTTTGATGTAGAAGACAAGTTTGTAAACAAAACATATATATGTATATTTTCGATGTAGAAGACAAGTTTGTAAACAAAACATATATATGTATATTTTCGATGTGGAAGACAAGTTTGTAAACAAAACATATATATGTATATGGTTATATATATGTATAAATTTTAAAAGATGATTTGGTATGTTTCGTAATTGTTGTTCATATTCTTACGTTTTTATTAGAAACTTTGCATGAAATAATCCTTAAGTTTGATACTAAAGACTTTTTTGTACTTATCACTTTTGTAAAAATGGTAATTAAACATATTTAAATGATTGTGTTTTAACTTCCTTAATGTATAAACATTGCTCAAAATGTTAGAAGGTGTTAAGAAATCTATAAACCACTTTTGACAGTTTTACCCTTTACTGTCCCTGTTTTTAGAAAACTCATAGAAAAATCATCGTAAGTCAAAAACATAATCCGTCACCTCTGAGAGTTTATAAAATGAGTCTACTTTGTTCCTAATTTTTATTATGATTTTTAGTGGTCTCAAACTAGTGTGAAAATGAACATCTTCACAGACTAGTCCGCAATCACTTCTGAAATGACAGGCAGTTTTATAAAAATCGCCATAAATCGTAGAAAAATCGTATGAATGCGTGCGAGTAGTCATTAGAAAGGTATAAACTTGAACTATTTGTATATTGTACAGTTTTTAAAGATATTAAGTTTAAGATGGTCAAAACAGTCCGTGAACAGGACTCAACTTTTCTGTAGAAAGCTGTCATTTAAATTTAAGTTATGTTTAGTGTTCTAACTTGTATTCCCCCCCCCCCCCCCCATAAAACTTGAAGAAAACATGAAAATGTAGGGGTATGAACTCACCTTATGTGAATACTTGAAGAATGGAAGGTTGAAGATGAACTTTTGGTTGTTGGTTTGATGCTCCAAAACAGCCACTCTTTTGGCTATGTTGTTGTCACGAAATTTCACAGCAAAAGAGCAAGAAAAAGGGTAGTTTACTCACTGTTTTGAATCAATACTTTTGAGTATCATAACAAGTAACTTCCAGGGGTATTTGGTGGTAAAAATATCAAGCAAAAGGAAGGTGTAGATGGGTGAAATGGTGGCTGAAACACAAAAGGGACAGCAGCCCTTTAGTTCATGGTTTTGATGGCTTTGGAAGGAAGTTCTTGTGCTTGAAAATGAGATGAAGGTTGAGAGTAATTCCCAGGAGTATTGGCTGGTCAAATGAGGGTAAAATGAAGATGAAATTTCGTGATTATGAAGGAGGAAAGAGTGGAAGAGGATAAGGGGACAAAACCTAGACTAGCTTGTGATGGGATGTGAGTTTAAGTGATGTGATCTTGTCTAGCCACTTGCTTGGGTGGTTGTTTAGAGATAGAGTTAGTTAACTAACTAACTACTAGTTATTTAGTTAGTTAGGAGTTCTAGTTAAGGAGAGGGAAGGTCTTAATCTCCAAAAATAGAAGATGGATTAATAAGCATTGTTAGTAAAATGTCTTAAGTGATTAAGCACTTATTAGTTAAGTTGGCACTTATCTTCACCAATTCTCTTATCTTAATTGATTTAGACATCATAAAACTTACATGAAATCACTTTAATTCATGACCCATAACTAGTCATTCACTAGATAATAATACATATATACAAATACATACATGTATACTTAGTATAAAATAACAATGTAGTTTTTGTGTATTTGAACTTTAATGTTTATGTTTTATTCTTTTTATTCAAAAACACTTAAATACATTTTAATTATACCTTATAATAATTCATTTTATATTTTAATTTATTTAAATATAAAATTTATTGAGCAATGTATAATTTCGTGACATTTAACCGGTTAACCATATCGTTAAACACGTTTTGTCACTTTGGTTCGTATTTTTGTCAAATTTAGATCCTTCACATCTATTAAGCAAACATTTTACATAGAACCTAACTTACTTATCAACTAGAGACATGTTGATACAAAAATTAAGTTTGTTGCGTTTAAATGATGTTATATGCTAATTTCACAAACCGGTGATGGTTCGTAGTCATACATCATAACGAAATTTATCAATAGTTACTTGTTTTATATTTCACAATAACTTATTTAAATAAAAGAGGTTAAATTCCTTCAACCATTCTTCATAAAATACTCATATTGCTTAATAATCAAAACATAGCATCGCACGGTCGTTCCTATTTTTACCAATTGTTACATTCTCCCCCCGTTAAAAGAATTTCGCCCCGAAATTCAACTTGTAGACGGGATATCACTAAACAATTGGGGGTGTTTCCTTTTTTTTTCATTTGATTCTCGCATTCTCTAGTGAATTCAGGTCCTCGCTTGGCGTTCCAACGGGCCTTCACTATGGGTATGCGGCTTTGTTTTGTCCTTTTGACCTCCTGATCCATGATTTCCAGCGGTTCTTCGATGAAGTTTAGACTCCCGTTGATTTCAATTTCATCTAGTGGAATAACAAGAGTCTCATCAGACAAGCTCTTCTTCCAATCCTGGGATGCCTTCAATCATTCACGGGTTTGAACAATCTTCTCTATAGTTTCTCGTATGATCTGGGGGCTGGTGAGAGTGTTGTTAGGAACTTGCCGGTTAGCTATTTGTGTGTCACCTACCTCATCCCATCAAGGAGGTGATCTACACTTGCTTCTGCAGAGAGCTTCGAATGACGCGACCTTGATGTTAATGTAATAGTTGATGTTGTATAAGGATTCGATGAATGGTTCTTCCTCTTTGTCTTTCAGTTTGAGGGTGATAAAAAGGACTTCTTTAACGACTATTAAAAACACGAGGCGACTCGCCTGTCCCTTATCCAAAATGATAGATAGTGGAATAACAAGAGTCTCATCAGACAAGCTCTTCTTCCAATCCTGGGATGCCTTCAATCATTCACGGGTTTGAAAAATCTTCTCTATAGTTTCTCGTATGATCTGGGGGCTGGTGAGAGTGTTGTTAGGAACTTGCCGGTTAGCTATTTGTGTGTCACCTACCTCATCCCATCAAGGAGGTGATCTACACTTGCTTCTGCAGAGAGCTTCGAATGACGCGACCTTGATGTTAATGTAATAGTTGATGTTGTATAAGGATTCGATGAATGGTTCTTCCTCTTTGTCTTTCAGTTTGAGGGTGATAAAAAGGACTTCTTTAACGACTATTAAAAACACGAGGCGACTCGCCTGTCCCTTATCCAAAATGATAGATAGTGGAATAACAAGAGTCTCATCAGACAAGCTCTTCTTCCAATCCTGGGATGACTTCAATCATTCACGGGTTTGAACAATCTTCTCTATAGTTTCTCGTATGATCTGGGGGCTGGTGAGAGTGTTGTTAGGAACTTGCCAGTTAGCTATTTGTGTGCCACCTACCTCATCCCATCAAGGAGGTGATCTACACTTGCTTCTGCAGAGAGCTTCGAATGACGCGACCTTGATGTTAATGTAATAGTTGATGTTGTATAAGGATTCGATGAATGGTTCTTCCTCTTTGTCTTTCAGTTTGAGGGTGATAAAAAGGACTTCTTTAACGACTATTAAAAACACGAGGCGACTCGCCTGTCCCTTATCCAAAATGATAGATAGTGGTATACTATGCAGTCTCGCAATTTTCTTGTGATATGCTTCTGTCAGCTTTTCTATTTTTCTTTGTATCCTTGGTCGGTAGAAAGTGTGTGGGTTTGGTTGATTTGTCTACGATCGCTCAAGTGGTAGCATGTCCATCCACTGTCCTAGGTAACTTGTCATGGAGTTCATGGTATGACTCATAACTGATTCATCTATCATCTCTTTTTGTTTATAAGTCGTATATAATTAAGATTGAAAAGACAGTCGAATAGGTGATTCTATTCTAAGCCCACATCCAAACAAGGAAAAGGATTTAAAGCGGAATTACCAACCCTAAGTCCGTAGAATCTTAATTATATAGGGCTCCAATATATACACTTAGTAATCATAGATTCACTAGTATGGGTCCATAGTCTCTACTTGAGTGGGGTGATTAACTTGGGTGAGCTGGCATTTACAATAACCCTTTTCCGCAACTACTGCACTTAGGTTGATTTTTGAACTCGGGTTGTCGTACGGATGGTATTCCCAGGAGATTTTCTGGGAATATATCGAGAAGGTTATGGGATTTTTCAACATCCATGATGTTTTTCTCTTCTTGTTTCTTATCCACAGCACGGGCTAGGACGGCGTGGTACTTCATGTGTAGGTACTTCTGAGTCTTGTTGTAAAAGGTGAGTCGGGGGATTGTGTCCGGTTTGTCGCCATAGACAACGAGGGTTCTATTACTCGATGGGTTTAGGCGAATGGAATTTTTGCAATATATGATATCGGTATGGTGAGGAAACTAACTAATACATTGTTAAAATGAAAATGTTGTAAATTTTTATTGTGACCGGTTTTAGGATGCTTTGAACGAATTGGTTGATTTAGTGTTAGAGTGCACCCTATGTACACGTCTCTAGTTCTTTTGATTATTCCATTTCTACTGTAAATATTTCGTTTAAGTTTTTGAGGTTTTTGGTTGAGAAATTGATTAAATCTACGACTCACAATACTCCTCTCCGTGTTGCTATTATATAGTATCCATGCATATGTGCTATCGGGAATGAACGTACCAGAATCTCAGCGGGGTCTATTACTGCTTTCCCACGCTCTGTTGCTAAAACACTTCCGACGCTCCTGAAATCTTTGTTTTTAGTCTCCGGGAACTCCTTTGTGAAATGCCCTACTTCTCCACATCTGTAGCAAGTCCGACTCATCCCAGCTTTTGTGTTCTGGTTGGTCTGTTGAGCCGGCACCCTACAGAAATTTGTGGTATGCCCCTTTTTCATTACAGTTCTTGCAGTGCATTTCCCTGCACTTTCCTTTGTGATGAAAGCTACACTTGGTGCATTTTGGGAGGTTTCCAACATATGGTCTTGTTGGCACTGAGGTAGTAGGGATGGTGGTGGTATGGAATGTCACTGTTTGTTGTCTTTTGGTAGATCCTTGATTTGGGGCGTCGTTGCAGGAACATACTCGGGGTGTCCCTGGTAGTTATTACGATTGGAACTTTCGGCGCCGTTCCCACTTTTGTTTGTGTTGTTAGCGCCGAGGTGTGCCATGACTGCTGTCACGACGGCTGTTACCGCAATTTGAAATGTTGTAGGGTCTATTTATAGAACTAGTGTTGCACTAGTATGGTGATTACCTTCATGTGTCGGCATGATTCTATTTCGCGAGTGGCCTCCTCTGTTCTCAGTTCTGTGATGACTGTCCAGGTTGTAGCTGTAAGGGTTCTTTGTCCTATAACGACTATCTCCTTTTCTAAGGAGTGTAGGTGATCTGTATTGTTCTCTTGATCTACTTGCCGGTCTATGGGTGCTATGGCCCTAAGTACGGTGCAGTGAGTTTATGTCAGTTGTGGATCATCGGTTGTCCTCTCCAGTCTATATATGTGTGGCTAGGTAGTTAATTATGGGTTGCTTCCTGAAATGAGAGGTGGAGGTTCTCACACCCCTCTTGATAGGGTAAGGTTTATTGATGGTATCTCCCAGACTTCTTTCACCATCTGGTCCCTTCTAGGAAATCTTCTTCCTCGTATTTCATCTATTGGTACTCTTCGAAATCTTCTTCTGGATCCTTCTTGATCCATCTATTGGGTTTGGTGGCAGGATAGTAGGGGTCTATGTCGAGATGAAGTTTAGCTGATATGCCTATGCGAGAATAGGGGTAAGAAGCATATGAAGAATCTAAGTGTGTGGTTCTATTGTAACGCAAAATACTCCTATAGTATTTTAAATTCTTGTGTTTGATTCTAGTAACGGTTTGGTAAGTTTTGACTTGTTGCTTACTACGATCATTCCTCGATATACGTTGGTCCAATCTCGGGCAAATATAGTTGATCACGCTATATTTGTCCAAAATCTGATTACATATATAGAGTCTTAATCGTAGTGTCAACTTGTCTAAATACTTGTTGTATAGTTAGATATCATGAAAATAATTTGTTGTATGCATGTAGTTGTACTTAAATGAACTATCAATTTAAGTTAAGCGTAACGCTGTTTAAGCGTAAAAAGAAAAATGTTTTGTCAGAGAGTATTAGTCCCTTAAGCATTTATAGTTTGTATATCTTATGTGGTTCGATATACTTAGTTCACTATAAACATTGCTCTGATACCAATCTGTCAGACCCCCAAACCTGAACGGCGGAAACGTTCGGGGGCGGATGACTTCATGTGGTAACGTAACGAATGAATACATAGTAAAGAAAGCAATACAACCATCATATATATAATTGAAAGTTTACATTTGTCAAAAGTTACATGTTCAAAACCAATTACAATATGATGTCAAAATATGAGATTAAACTGGCGCCGCAGCATCTCTTCTTCAAAAGCATATTAGTACCTAAAATTACTGAATCCCTGGGACATACAAGTAATTTTGAAAGAGTAGATCAGCATTTAAGCTGGTGAGATTCATAAGTATTAAATGAAAATGTTTGTATGAAATGAAATGTTTTGTCCTTGTTTGTTTGTTTCTAGAAAATCCTATATTTTCTACTAGTATAAAAGTAGCCTTCTCTCAAGACCAATGTTTGTTTCTAAAAATGTATGTAAGTGTAAAATAACCATACTATTGACTCGGAATGCCTATACACAATCAATGTGTTTTTAATACCCCTTGTGAGTTTTATAACCATACTATTGACTCGGAATGCCTATACACAACGTTCTTCAGGCGTTGGAATGTTATGACGTTTGTCACCCCAAACGGTGGACTGTAGCTAACAGTCAGGGTGCGGATTGTCAAGCCCGTATAGATCTATACACAAACACCATGCTCCCCCTCCAAGGGATTCTGGTATATAATACAGGACTTGAAATGTGTACTCGAACGTACATGAAGTTAGTGTCTCACAAAACCGTGGTATAAAAACAGATCTACTTGTTAAAATGTTACGTTTGTTCTTGTATATGAAAGTAAACTTCTTGAAATTCATGTTTCTAGTACATAAGAGTTAGAAATTTGTTCGTAAAACTATACCTATTATAGTTTTCTAAAAGTGTGTCTTGTTTGTTTAGAATTACCTAGAAAAGGAATCACTTGTTATGAAAAGTGTAATTTTTGATGTAGAAGACAAGTTTGTAAACAAAACATATATATGTATATTTTCGATGTAGAAGACAAGTTTGTAAACAAAACATATATATGTATATTTTCGATGTGGAAGACAAGTTTGTAAACAAAACATATATATGTATATGGTTATATATATGTATAAATTTTAAAAGATGATTTGGTATGTTTCGTAATTGTTGTTCATATTCTTACGTTTTTATTAGAAACTTTGCATGAAATAATCCTTAAGTTTGATACTAAAGACTTTTTTGTAGTTATCACTTTTGTAAAAATGGTAATTAAACATATTTAAATGATTGTGTTTTAACTTCCTTAATGTATAAACATTGCTCAAAATGTTAGAAGGTGTTAATAAATCTATAAACCACTTTTGACAGTTTTACCCTTTACTGTCCCTGTTTTTAGAAAACTCATAGAAAAATCATCGTAAGTCAAAAACTGAATCCGTCACCTCTGAGAGTTTATAAAATGAGTCTACTTTGTTCCTAATTTTTATTATGATTTTTAGTGGTCTCAAACTAGTGTGAAAATGAACATCTTCACAGACTGGTCCGAAATCACTTCTGAAATGACAGGCAGTTTTATAAAAATCGCTATAAATTGTAGAAAAATCGTATGAATGCGTGCGAGTAGTCATTAGAAAGGTATAAACTTGAACTATTTGTATATTGTACAGTTTTTAAAGATATTAAGTTTAAGATGGTCAAAACAGTCCGTGAACAGGACTCAACTTTTCTGTAGAAAGTTGTCATTTAAATTTAAGTTATGTTTAGTGTTCTAACTTGTATTCCCCCCCCCCCATAAAACTTGAAGAAAACATGAAAATGTAGGGGTATGAACTCACCTTATGTGAATACTTGAAGAATGGAAGGTTGAAGATGAACTTTTGGTTGTTGGTTTGATGCTCCAAAACAGCCACTCTTTTGGCTATGTTGTTGTCACGAAATTTCACAGCAAAAGAGCAAGAAAAAGGGTAGTTTACTCACTGTTTTGAATCAATACTTTTGAGTATCATAACAAGTAACTTCCAGGGGTATTTGGTGGTAAAAATATCAAGCAAAAGGAAGGTGTAGATGGGTGAAATGGTGGCTGAAACACAAAAGGGACAGCAGCCCTTTAGTTCATGGTTTTGATGGCTTTGGAAGGAAGTTCTTGTGCTTGAAAATGAGATGAAGGTTGAGAGTAATTCCCTGGAGTATTGGCTGGTCAAATGAGGGTAAAATGAAGATGAAATTTCGTGATTATGAAGGAGGAAAGAGTGGAAGAGGATAAGGGGACAAAACCTAGACTAGCTTGTGATGGGATGTGAGTTTAAGTGATGTGATCTTGTCTAGCCACTTGCTTGGGTGGTTGTTTAGAGATAGAGTTAGTTAACTAACTAACTACTAGTTATTTAGTTAGTTAGGAGTTCTAGTTAAGGAGAGGGAAGGTCTTAATCTCCAAAAATAGAAGATGGATTAATAAGCATTCTTAGTAAAATGTCTTAAGTGATTAAGCACTTATTAGTTAAGTTGGCACTTATCTTCACCAATTCTCTTATCTTAATTGATTTAGACATCATAAAACTTACATGAAATCACTTTAATTCATGACCCATAACTAGTCATTCACTAGATAATAATACATATATACAAATACATACATGTATACTTAGTATAAAATAACAATGTAGTTTTTGTGTATTTGAACTTTAATGTTTATGTTTTATTCTTTTTATTCAAAAACACTTAAATACATTTTAATTATACCTTATAATAATTCATTTTATATTTTAATTTATTTAAATATAAAATTTATTGAGCAATGTATAATTTCGTGACATTTAACCGGTTAACCATATCGTTAAACACGTTTTGTCACTTTGGTTCGTATTTTTGTCAAATTTAGATCCTTCACATCTATTAAGCAAACGTTTTACATAGAACCTAACTTACTTATCAACTAGAGACATGTTGATACAAAAATTAAGTTTGTTGCGTTTAAATGATGTTATATGCTAATTTCACAAACCGGTGATGGTTCGTAGTCATACATCATAACGAAATTTATCAATAGTTACTTGTTTTATATTTCACAATAACTTATTTAAATAAAAGAGGTTAAATTCCTTCAACCATTCTTAATAAAATACTCATATTGCTTAATAATCAAAACATAGCATCGCACGGTCGTTCCTATTTTTACCAATTGTTACAACGAATAGCTCGAAATTACAAGTGCCAATGGCAGTAGGAACAAGGCTAATACATTCGTTAGGTAAACCTGCAGTTGATCTTACTTTATACAGAAGCATGATAGGTTTGTTACTTTACCTCACAACAAGTCGACCTGATATTATGTTTTATGTTTGCAGTTGTGCCAGGTATCAAGAAATTCCCAGAGAACCTCACTTAACCTATCACATCCCAAAACCGGAACGGTGGAAACGTTCGGGGCGGAGGACGTCATGTATAGTATCATGCGATATGCATATGGTAAGAAAGTAATGAACAACCATTTCATTTAGAAAGAAAGTGTTTAAAATGTGTGTGTTCACAAAACATAGAAGTCATAAACAAATAACAAAACAAGACTTGAAGCTATAATGCTCCATCTTCTAAATTCCCAGCACGAGCACCTTATTATGTTCTGTTCTGTTATCGTGTATTGATATCGTATTTATGTAAACGTATTCATGTAAGCGTATCTATGTAAACTTATTGTGTTAGTATAGACTCATGAACTGGACTGACTATTTGTGTACTTCATTGTACTAGAAGTAATGAGTAGCATTCTCTTAGACTATACCAATAATAGTTTACTAATGTTCTACCTGGACTGTTACTGAAGAGACTCATTTATCTACTAAGTTATGCTTGTACTTTAAAATTGGAGTTTTGTATAACTATAAAGTAACATAACCTTTAAAAGAGTTTTGGAATGCTTTGACAACTTAAAATAACATAAGTAACATTTTGAAATATGTTTATAACAAACATTTACACAATTATCATTGTGTTCAACTTGTATTCCCCCCCCCCCCCTTAAAACAGTTAAAATAGTTAAAAGATTCATTACGGGGTATGAACTCACCTAATGTGGGTGATTCAATCGGGTAGGCGTGTAAGGATGAGAAGTTCCACGAATGAAATCCCGAGACACGACAAGTCCTAAATGACATATAGGGACACATATTGACATGAATATAGTGTTTATAAACAACTATATGAAAGGAAACACCTTCCGGGACTAGGAAACACCATGATTAAGTGTTGGAATCACATGTGATTCATCAAAGGGAAATGGAATGACTAAAACATGAGTATAAGGTCTTGTGACCATCACTCATTGTGTTTATAAACAACTATATGAAAGGAAACACCTTCCGGGACTAGGAAACACCATGATTAAGTGTTGGAATCACATGTGATTCATCAAAGGGAAATGAAATGACCAAAACATGAGTATAAGGTCTTGTGACCATCACTCATTGAGTTTACGATCATAAACACACATAAATAGGGTATTTTGGTGACTTTTATGTGCTAAACACATTAAGTGAAGGTTCTAGGTTTGTTTCCAAGGTTTGGCAAGAGAATAGGGACACTTTGGCAACCTTTTTAGGGTTTACGGTCCAAGATGTTCTTGGACCATAAACACCCTTGATCCATGGTTTCTTGGGTGATTTATTGGTGTTTAGAAGTGTAAGAAGGCTTATAATACTCTAGGATAGAAGTACTTACAAGGTAGAAGCTTGAAAAGGTGCTAAAAGTCCAAGAACACTAGTGTGTGTTCTTGGTGTTCTTGGTGAAACTTGAAGATCTACACTTTTGGAATGATTTCACGGATGAAATCATGTTAGATCACTAGATTAATGTAGATATCAACTTATTAGGGCTTAGAAATACTTACAAGTTGAAGATCTTGAAGAAAAATGGGATGATACTTGAGAGAGAAATGGCTCTAGTCTTGAAGATGTGAAAAAATGAGAAAAATATCTAAGTCTCACTTATATAGCCTTTAGGGTTTACGGTCCCAATACCATTGTGGACTGTAAACTCCAAACTCCTGAAGTTTTGGGCACTTATTGCTACATAATAAACCCTAGGGTATCCTCTCTCCTGATATCTTCTGAAGCACTAAGTTTAAAACACTCAAACTTATTCCAAAAAGCTTGAAAGTTAGCAGGCACAGTTTTGATTTCTATTGAAGTGAGTGGTTGTACAGAAAAGTAATTTTCGGGTTCTCACATCATCCCCCCCCCCCCCCCGTTAGAATGAATTTCGTCCCAAAATTATCTTTCTTAACATTACTACTGGGGTTGAGCTCTTTTGCTTTGTAGAATACTCACTCGTAGACTTGACAACTTTTCCCTGGTGTTCCTAATAGGATTCATACTTGGACCATCTATCATTATCTCGTGTATACAAGCCGTATATAATTAGGGTTAGTAGGACTGTCGGATGTGCAACTCTACCCCAGGTCCACAACCTAACGAGGACAAGAGATAGGGCGGAAACACACATACTAGATCTGCGTAATCATAATCATATACCACCCTCGCGTATACACTAATTAATATTAGGTGGGTTGTATTCGTCCATAGCCTCTATGCTCGAACTTGGTCTGTTGGACAAGTGGTATTTTGTAACGGTCTGCATACGTCTGACGATAAGGCTTCAGAGGACAAAGTATTCTTCGCACGAGTACTACGGGGTTTAAAATACGAAAGATAAAACTGAGGTTTAGGTTGGACTTTCGATACGAAGGACGAAAGTTTCGAGAACTTGCTGATCGAGGTGATAGAAACATATGAATTCAGTATGGTGAGGACCACACCAACTCATGATGAAAGAAAACAACGGACTCTATACTTGAACAAAGTTTTGGTCAAATGAAAGAAACGTCTGATAAACGACGATGTATCCCTGGTGTGCTTGGTACCGTACTCCTAGTATGATCAACAATGTACTCCTTGTAACTGTTCTCGTGTTTCCTGTCTTCTATTTGAAGTTAACACTCCTATGTATTGTACCTCTATGTGCGCATACATACAAATAAAAGTGCTTTATTAACTGAAGGGATACTTGTATACCATGATCCCCCATGGTACCACTACCATCGCCCGTCATATACAAGTTACGAATAATTAAGATGAGCCAGGCCGTCGACTGAGTATCTCTGCCTCAAATCCTCAACCAATTAAGGAAAGGGGACCTAAGCGGAGTCACTCATTCTAATTCTGCAACATCATAGTTGCGCACAACCCTAATGTATATGGTGAGCCCTAATAGCTTCTCTAAAGGATCTTTTAGTTCTCTTGAATATTACGACCTCTTTCAACAGGTGAGTTATTATAGGTACTTTTAAGTGTCATCCCCAAATTTTAATCTTATATGAATATAAATTAATTTTAAAAGTAATTACTATTTCGAAAACGTACCACTACTCCTTGACGACTCTAGGGTAGATTCTCCTACGGTGATCATCAGAATACGTCCCTCCGCGCCTGAGTTCCTGATTAGCGGGCAGTCCCTCTGATTGTGTGCAGTCTTACCACAGCCATAGCAGGCTTGGTTTTCTTCAGCTCCGGGGACTTGGGAGATCGGTTGAGTCGGTGCCTTGTAGTAACGAATTGTGTGTCCCTTTCTGCGGCAGTTCTGACGCTGCATTTCCCGGCATACTCCGGTGTGGTGAAAGTTGCACTTTCCACACTTCGGAAGGTTTCCAGCATAACGACTGGTAGGTGTTGAAGCAGTAGGCCTCATAGCGGCGTACATAGTACTCGCTCGTTGCTCTTGCGGGGTGTCTTGTGTTGTTTGCTTCTTCTTCCTCTTGTTCCCCGACTTCTGATTATAGTCCTCTTCCCTCGATGACTCGGGAATAGGGACTTTTACGCTGTGGTGGACTCCATGATCGATGAGTCGCTGAGCCAAGTGTTTAGCACTATCAAACATGGTTGGGTTAGAAGACAGTACGTTTCCTTGGGTCGGAGCAGTCAGACCCCAAATGTATCTTTCTATCTTCTTGCTCTCCGAGGTAACCATCTCGGGGCATAGAGCTGCTAGTTCGATGAACCGGTCAGTGTAGGTCACTATGTTTGAGCCGACCATAGTGAGATCCCATAGCTCTTGTTTCGGTTTTTGAATCTCGCCTAACGGGTAGTATTCTTCCCGCATTAACTCCTTTAGGTTTTCCCAGCCTAATGAGTTTGCCACTGATAGGGTCAGTGACTTAACATGGCTGTTTTACAATGTTAGGGCCTTGCCAGAGAAGGTGCAGGCAGCAAACTTCACTTTGCTTCCTTCTGGGCATAAATAGATTTCGAAAACCGACTCTGTCTTCTCGAACCATTGTATAAGGGCAATGACTCCTTCAGTCCCGTTAAAGGACAATGGCTGGCATTTGGTGAAGTCCTTGTAGGAGAACTCTCCCTGGTGCATAGGGACCTCACCTTGAGTAGAATTAGTAGGCGTTTCACCTCCACCTGTACTGATGGGGTGATATTGACCCATGGTTGTTGCCACAGCCGCGGCCACTGCAGCGTTCAGAGTTACTGCATCGATTTGTGGAGAAAGTATTGGAGTTATCGGGGTAGCGTGTCTGGGTGATCTGCGAGGAGGCATCTTTGCTAAAAAGAAAACAAAGATGAAGCGGAATAAGTCTATAGCAATGGACACAAGCCGAAAGCTGAAAAGACAAGGTTATCCTAGTTCTGGACGTATCGGGTCCTGACTTCCACAGGGTTCTAGAAACAATTCATGAACGAGTATATACCTAATAAACTCTTTGAATTTGAAATAACTATCCTCGAATGAATAGTTGTTTCCTGAATAACTGCTACCAGCTGCATGCAAGAAAATAATCTTAACACATGAAATGTGAGCAGTGTTTCCACTCGCTCAACCAATTAATAGGGTTAATATTTATTAGTGTGACGTGTAAGACGTTTTGATTACTCTAGCTGATCCTTCCTTGAAAACTTCTCATGAACTTGTCCTTGTTGCTCCTTGACTCTTCTGTTGTATACTATGAGGAAGTGGTTACATCTATCTGGGCTTGTCGTGCGAGAATGAAAGTGACTAAAGAACCTATGGGCTTTAAGGTAACTTTATGGGGTGATCCTTATGGAATCCTCCTATAATTGTACAAGGTGCACAAGTTTGTATATAATTGAAGATCAAATAGACTTTCGAATAATTGATCCCACCTCAACACTACACCCTTAAGAGGATTGGATAGCGAAGCGTAGGTCATAGATTCTATATCTATAAGGTCTTGATTATATATAACACTTTAGGAATATACCTTGCAATTTTATAGTCTTATCCGTAAGAGTCTTTTAAATTCTCACATAAGTTATGTATATGGACTAAAATACTCCTATAGTATTCTAACTCTGAATGTACTTGTTCTGGCGTTCTGGTAAGTTTTAACACTATTGCAACACCACATCATTCCCAAACACATGTCGGTCACATCTCGAATGAATATAGTTGATCAGGCTATATTGATCCTAGCTATGATTACATAACTGTTCAGGTTGACGACAGTGCCCAACCTTTAAATACTTTTAGGTATGTTCTCCTCGTGACACTAATTCTATTATATACATGTATGAGCAAGTAGCTATATTTTTATAACTTGTAGTTAAACTACACAATATATCATTATCCAGAGCACTTAAGCCCCATTGTATTTATAGCTGTATATCTTTTATCGGTTGATATACTTAGTTCACTATAAACAATGCTCTGATACCAATCTATCACACCCCAAAACCGGAACGGCGGAAACGTTAGGGCGGAGGACGTCATGTATAGTATCACGAGATATGTATATGGTAAGCAAGTAATGAACAACCATTTCATTTAGAAAGAAAGTGTTTAAAATGTGTGTGTTCACAAAACATAGAAGTCATAAACAAATAACAAAACAAGACTTGAAGCTATAATGCTCCATCTTCTAAATTCCCAGCACGAGCACCTATCTAATAGTCTCCTGAGAATACAAGTAATTTGAAAGAGTTGATCAATAATTAAGCTGGTGAGTTCATAAGATTTTAGTGATGTGAGTAAGCTGTAAAATGTGGTTGAAAATGTATATGTACAAGTGATGTAAGCTGTAGGTTCTGTTTTGAAAAGTTCACCTGTTCCTCTAGAAAATCCTATATTTCCTACTTAAATGAAAGTTAAGTAAAATGAAACTACAAGCCTTTCTATGGGTACTAAGTGAGTACAAGGCATATGTACTCAGAGTAAACAAACAATCGATTGTGCGCATCTGCCCTAAGCTCACAACCCAACGGGAACAGAAAGTAAGGCAGATAGCACACATTCAATTGGTTGTTAGATCGTTGTCATATATAACCCTGGTGTATTCACTTGTTACTCATGGAGTTATTTGTAATGGTTCCTTTATACTTAATGAAAAGTTCTTTTTCAGAAAACCTATATTTCTTATAGTAAAATATTGACCACAGTGACTACTTTTATAAAAGCTTTGTTTATACTACTATATATAATCTGATATCGGGTAGAAAGTTAATTGGGTGAATCTGCCCTAAGTCCACAACCCAACAAGGATAGGAAGTAAGGCAGAAAAAATGCATTTAACTATCTATTGGGTATTAGTTTTATATATAAACATGGTGTATAAACTAAGGTGTTATAGAGTTACTCACCTAAAGTCTTTAAAATTGTACTGGCTTAATAAATGGATTAAGCCCTTATCTGGGAAATTTCTAGTTTTGTATACCAAAAGTAATGACCTTGAAAAGTATGTTTTGTACTAGAAAAACTGTGCTCTGGCTTTGTGTCCTATAACCTAATCCATACCTGGTACCCTTATGATGACTTAATGTATACTAAGCATAAGTATATATAGAATCGGGTAGATATTAGATTGGGTGAATCCGTTCTAAGCCCACAACCAAACAAGGACAAGAAATGAAGCGGAGAACACACATCCTATTAGCTGTCCGATCCCATTGGTATATATGTATCCTATGATGTATACATTAAGAAATCATAAGACTAGCATTATGGTCCTAACTTTTAGAAGTAGCCTTTTACCAAGACCTGACTGTTTTGAAAGTAGTCTTCTACCAAGACCTAACTGCACGACTATTATTAATTAAATCTAACCTACCTCATCGATTATGTGCATATGACACACGGTAGAAGTATTAATAATATTGAAACTTGAATTTTATATCCTTCAGTAATTGTCGTATTGATAGTGTAAGTACTATAGTATTTGTAATAAGTGACTACTTTAAGTACTATTTTGCCTTAATTGAGGGTTAAGGAATAATGTGATGGCTAGATCCTATGCTAAACGCTCCCTTGTCAAGAGATTCTAGGAAATACACGCGACCCCTGCATGAGTGCAAGCTGCGAACATCCACATTACTATGGTCATGTATACCCAATATAACTATCACAATGCGTTGTGATTCATTAGTATAGTTAGATCCTGAACTTGTTCCATGCTAAAGCACCTTATTATGTTATGTTCTATTATCGCGTATTGACATCGTATTTATGTAAACGTGTTCATGTAAGCGTATCTATGTAAACGTATTGCGTTAGTATAGACTCATGAACCGAAATAACTCTTTGTGTGCTTCATTGTACTAGAAGTAATGAGTAGCATTCTCCTAAACTATACCTATAATAGTTTACTAATGTTCTACCTGGATTGTTACTGAAGAGACTCATTTATCTACTAAGTTATGCTTGTACTTTAAAAACGGAGTTTTGTATAACTATAAAGTAACATAACCTTTAAAAGAGTTTTGGAATGTTTTGACAACTTATAAATAACATAAGTAACATTTTGAAAGATGTTTATAACAAACATTTACACAATTATCATTGTGTTCAACTTGTATTCCCCCCCCCCTTAAAACAGTTAAAATAGTTAAAAGATTCATTACGGGGTATGAACTCACCTGATGTGGGTGATTCAATCGGGTATGCGTGTAACGATGAGAAGTTCCACGAATGAAGTCCCGAGACACGACAAGTCCTAAATGACATATAGGGACACATATTGCCATGAATATAGTGTTTATAAACAACTATATGAAAGGAAACACCTTTCGGGACTAGGAAACACCATGATTAAGTGTTGGAATCACATGTAATTCATCAAAGGGAAATGGAATGACCTAAACCTGAGTTTAAGGTCTTGTGACCATCACTCATTGAGTTTACGGTCGTAAACCCATGATTTTACAGCTGTAAACTCATTACAATTTGACCATTTTGAGTTTTGAAGCCTTCCAAGTCATACTAAGCATTCCTACTTCGTGGTTAAGCCTTAGGAAGTGAGTAGGACAACATATCACACCTTAATGGGGTTTACGGTTTTTGGACCATTTGACTTTGGGTTTATGGTGGTAAACCCAAATGGTTTATGGTCAAATGATGTTCTCAAGTCTTAAACACTTCTAGGTAAAGGTCTAGGCTAGTTTCTATGCTTAAGGAAGGAATTTGGGGAATCAAAACATGCATTTGGGGTGTTTACGGTTTTGGGAAGTTCCCAAACCGTAAACACATATAAATGGGGTATTTTGGTGACTTTTATGTGCTAAACACATTAAGTGAAGGTTCTAGGTTTGTTTCCAAGGTTTGGCAAGAGAATAAGGACACTTTGGCAACCTTTTTAGGGTTTACGGTCCAATATGTTCTTGGACCATAAACACCCTTGATCCATGGTTTCTTGGGTGATTTCTTGGTGTTTAGAAGTGTAAGAAGGCTTATAATACTCTAGGATAGAAGTACTTACAAGGTAGAAGCTTGAAAAGGTGCTAAAAATCCAAGAACACTAGTGTGTGTTCTTGGTGTTCTTGGTGAAACTTGAAGATCTACACTTTTGGAATGATTTCACGGATGAAATCATGTTAGATCACTAGATTAAGGTAGATATCAACTTATTAGGGCTTAGAAATACTTACAAGTTGACGATCTTGAAGAAAAATGGGATGATACTTGAGAGAGAAACGGCTCTAGTCTTGGAGATGTGAAAAAATGAGAAAAATATCTAAGTCTCACTTATATAGCCTTTAGGGTTTACGGTCCCAATACCATTTTGGACCGTAAACTCCAAACTCTCGAAGTTTTGGGCACTTATTGCTACATAATAAACCCTAGGGTATCCTCTCTCCTGATATCTTCTGAAGCACTGACTTTAAAACACTCAAACTTATTCCAAAAAGCTTGAAAGTTAGCAGGCACAGTTTTGACTTCTGTTAAATTGAGTGGTTGTACAGAAAAGAAATTTTCGGGTTGTCACATAACCGCTATGAAAAATATTTTTCGATATATCAAAGGATCTCTTTCGTTAGGATTATGGTATCCTTTGAAATCAGGATTTTTCATTCAGGCATTTTCAAATGCAGATGTGGGTGGTTGTAGTATTGAAAGAAAAAGTACAAGTGGAGGATGTCAATTATTGGATGGAAAGCTTGTAAGTTGGCAATCAAAAAAGCAAACATGTGTTGCAATTTCAACTGCTGAAGCTGAGTATGTTGCAGCTACTGCTTGCACTTCTCAAATCATGTGGATCTAAAGTCAATTGCATGATTATGCAATTAATATGAAAAAGATTTCATTGTATTGTGATTCTTAAAGTGCAATACGCATTTTTCATAATCCAGTACAACATTCGAAAACCAAACACATTGCACTTCGTTATCTTTTCATTAAAGATCATGTGGAAGATGGAAATATCGAAGTACATTTTGTAAGGACAATTGATCAGCTTGCTGATATCTTTACAAAACCATTGGATGAAAAGTCATTTGTAAGGATTTTAACAGGTTTGGGAATGATAGAAGAAAGTTATGTTCCAAGACTAATTTCAAAAGAATGATAATGTAACATCAATAAATTTACACCAAATTTAAACTTTTCCAATCAAAATTTAAACCCAAATTGTGTTTGTTTACAAATTGTTTTCAAATCATTATTCATCAGAGTGTCCCAAAAACAGATCGTAATGATGAGGAACGGTACGGTCACGCCTTCGCCTTGCCACAATCTCCTGAAGTACCTGAAACAATAAATGAAAACTGTAAGCCCAAGGGCTTAGTGAGCTACCCCAAAATACCACCACCACACTGATAATATCATATCAGTAATAATCAATCAATCAATATGCATACCTGTTGGATTAGTGTCTAAGTCCATAACTATTTTGGTATGTACTTGACCCGATGGTGCATGGTTCTTTTGGGTTGCCTTCACCAAAGCAACTTGATAGGATGAATTATGGAGAGAAAGGATTAATTATGATTTATTAATATATTATGAGAATAATATATTAAAGGAGAAATCATATTGTTCAATTAATATTAGTCAAGAATTAATTGATAATTAATTTTGTGGCTAAAAGAGATTAATTAAACTTAAGGGATTGGAACTGTAATTATAAGATAATTGCATTTGGGCTATGGATCACCTTGGAATAATAGGTTGGACGAATTCTATGGGGAAACCCATTAGAAATCGTCCAAGGGTTATTCTAAAAGGGTCCATGGGCTACTTAGGGCTTAAGCAGTCAAACTAGGGTTTCCTAGTTGAAAACCCTAATAGCCTACATGTATATATAGTACCCTTAAGCCCCAAAAACGTGGCTAAGAGTTTCTCTAGGGTTTTGGACGTTCTTGGGAAGCCTCCTCTCTCCTTATTCTTCATCCTCTTGCTCTTGGTGTTTGTGACCCATTAGAGGAGTGACAATTGTGACTCTAAGCTTTCTAAAGTCATTGTAAGGAGGAACTGAGATTGTTATTGCTACATAACAATCAAAGGTAATTCTTTAAACCCTAATTTCAGTTTATAATATGTTAGATCTAAGATTGTAAGTCTTGGATACATTGCATGTACAATAGAGAAACCTAGATCCAAACATTAGGGTTTGTATGAGCACATAGGATTGTTCTTATGTTTAAAACCCATCAGTGGTATCAGAGCCTTGATTGGTTTTTGTTGTATGTGATGCTATGTTGAATTATTTACCGAAAAATGATTTTTTGGCCTCTGCCCGACCTGACTCGGCGAGTCAGTGGATGAACTCGGCGAGTCCAAGGGTCAGACATAGGGAATATCGGGATTTCTTGCTGTTTTGCTGAAGGATTAATACCAAAAACAATTTTTTTTTGATAAAATCCGATTTTATTATATTTGGGTGATTATCCTTCATAAAACAAAAGATATTTTCAAATCTTTTGAATAATAGTTTCCTTATATGATAAATATGGATTATTTAAATTATTTGGTAATTATCTTATGGGATTAGGTCAAATATAGATAATGACAAAATTAATTGTTTAATTTCTATTATTTGTTATTTGATCCTTGTGTTGTGAAAAAGGTTTCAATTGTGCCCATTTAAGTTTTATGGTTTAAATTTGAACTTAAAGGTTTTGTTTTGAAATTTAAATAGTTGAAACCCTAATGTTTTGATATGTTTCAAAACTTGCCCTCATGTTTTGGAATTTAAAAGTTGATTAAAAGTTTAATTTAGAAATGTTAAATTCTAAAACCCTAGTATAGTTTTGAAAAGTTCAAACCACACCCTTATGGTTTTATTAATTAATTAAAGTGTATAATTAAAAGAGATTTAATAAATCCATAAAATTTTGGTTTACAATTGAATTAAATTAAAAGTATAATTATTAAATTTAACCACCTAGTATTTTAAAAGTGTAAAATACACGCTATACTATATATAACATTAAAAGTCTAACATTATATATATGTATGAGTAAAAGTCAGTCTTACCGTTAGTAGGCTTCATTCACGAAGCTAGTCTATAATGGGTGTTTAAGGAAATTGCCTATAAAATGGCGATTGAATGGGTATCCACTCTTACCCACCGCACTCTTGACTAGTGGAGGGTCGTTAGCCGAACGGGTAGGATAGGACAGAAACCTTCCATTATAAGTATAATGAAGTACAAAAGTAACTAAATGCTTTTACAAAATTCCCAATCTTAGTTACTTTAGGTAAAAGTGAATTGATGCAATTCCATGAAATTACACTTTGTACCCTTGCGAAGACGTTAGTGGAGCATGTGTGGTTAACCGGCACACTAAATGGTTCTAAGAAAAGGTAGCAAAGGGTGACTCAATGTTTGTCATAGTTCGGTGGAGCGTGTGTGGTTAACCGGCACATCAAATAGGTGACTGTAACATGTGGAGGAACCATGTAAGTTTGCATGGTTATTCACACCCGCTTTGTGATCCTCGGTATCCCAGTCACAAACTAGAGGGGCATATCGAGATTTAAACATGCCATTGAAATTTTCAATGAATCTCAAAAGATCTAGGAATTTTCAATAGATTTAAAACTTAAATTTCTTTTTCGTTTTTCTTGGTGGAAATTGGTAAATCGTCATTTACCTACCTTCAAATATTCTGCAACTAGATTACGACATCCCTTTTCTAGGTTGTAGTGTATTGTGTTGGATCCTAGCCTCGATGTTTCATTTGGGTGTCACATCGAGGATTCTAATCAACTAACTTGAATTTGTTTTCTCCCGTTTTGTAGATGTCAAAGTATGACAACTATGGTATTCCCAAATCCCGTAGAACAAGCTTTCAACATGAAGATGATATTCCACGATTCGATCGAGGAACAAGAGATCTTGCTTCACTTCCTCCACCTCCTCCAATTATTCTCCCTAACCCACAAGTTCGAAGGCTTGAAAACTTCAAGCTCACTCAATCCCTTTTGGCAAGTAAACATGAAGAAGGAAAGTCGGTGTGTGCACACGTCCTAGAGATGAAGTCACACATTAATAGGTTAAGAATGTTCAGATCCGTTGTCTATGAGGAGCTGGCTATTGACTGGGTTCTTCAGTCACTTCCAAACTCATATAGTGAGTTCGTAAGAAAGTACTATATGATAAACCACGACGTGACCCTTCTAGATCTCACCTACATGCTTATTGCTGTTGAATCAGCAATGATTTGGCGAACTGGAAAAGCAAAGTTGATTGGTGAATCTGCCTTACAGACCTCTAGGAATATAGGCAATGGCAACGAAAGACATGCCATGATCGAAAAGTTTGATCATAAGAGAAAGGCAAAGTCTGAAGTAGTTCCATGTCCTGTTCAAAAGGGTCAATTTGCTTTTATTGCCAAGAGAAGGGGCATTGGAGACGAAGCTGTCTTATTTACCTAAGAGATCTAAGAGATGGGAGAGTCAAAACGTATGGCTCTGCTTTACGTAAAATCCATTAACTAACTCTTTTAAGTTCCTATTCTAGATTCTTAATACATGATGTGATAAGATTACATTTCGATGTTTTGTAGAATTTAAGAAAAGAGAGGAAGCTTAAGGGAAGAAGTGAGCGAAATCTAATCATGAAGAAATGGATTTCGATCGCATTACTTGAAGATTAGATTCTTGAGCTACTACTTGGAGTTAGAATAAGATTACTAAGAAATATGTATTAGCATAGTTTTTCAATGAATTGCATTGTAAGGACAAATTTTTCCGCAATAAAATAAATTTTGATTTTATATTATTTATTTATCCTTGCAATGGCGTGTATGAAAAAATTGATGTTTGAATGCAATAATGGATTTGATTCTTAATTATGTTATTTGTGGAAATGTCGAGAATTTACCAAATAGGGAGAGTTTCTAATCTCCCAAGTTTCAATTGGACCGAAACTTGGAGTCATGCAATGTGTATGATGAATGAAAAACTTTCACATTTGGAAATTAGACTAATTCGTTGACAAAGTGTCGAGTGAAAGACAAAGAGATCGAATACACAAAGTTGTGTGTTGATCAAGTCCACCACAAGAGTAACAAAGATATTCATCATGATTTACTAAAGGTTTAGTGAATATGGTTATACTTATAAGATTGAGTATAATTCTGAATTGATTGAAAAAGTTTCAATCACTAGCAGAACGAATAAGGAGAATCAAGTAGGCAGAAAGATAAAAGTTTCTCTATTCTAAGAAGAAGGGAGAGTACCTTTTATTATGATAAGTTTTTATGATTAAGAACTATATCTCAATTGATCCTCTAAGTGAGTCTTAGTACAATTGTATGTTTGAGAAACGGAATCAAGAATTGAAGAAATGGTTAAATCAAGAAATCAATCATACTTCGTTCCAAAACAAGTCTTAGAGTTAAGATTGTGACATTGAGTAACAAGTCTTAAAAAGGTTTATAACATTCATCAAATGTAGAATTTGGAAAAAGGTTTTCTTATTCTTGCACATTTGGAATTGGTAAGTTGTGCTGTCTTGGATAAGACAAAGACCAACTAGGACCAATTTTGTGAAGTGTTTTGTCTTGATAAAAGCTACACTAACTCTTGAATATTTGTTTGTCCAGAAATGTTTATTGACAAGAGAATCTTATATGCCAAGGAGTCAGTGGGAGTCTTAATGGTCTTGAAAAGTTCAAGAACTAATCAAGAATAAACCTTATCGATCATCACTAGCACACGACTTGAGGTTCACAACCTATCGTGTTGACACTATCTTGTTTCTGTGCCGTTCCAATTGAGTTAATTATGCATGTGAGTTCTATGAGTTCTCATTTGAACGCATAAAAGGCAAGCACCTTGATCAATGAAAAGTACATTGATAGGAAAGGATGAGGTGCTTAACTACTTGGAAGACATGGTGGGCAGCCGTGTTGCCATAAGGTAAGAAATCAAGATTGAGAAGGTTCGGTCCATATGTGTTTGGATTTGTCGCAAACATTGGTTTTGACAAATTCGCATGGATAGGAACACATACACCATTATAATCTAAGTGTCATAAGATTCCCTACTTCATGAAAATGACTGTGAGGAAATGCTTTCACTAAGAGAGATTTTAAGAAGATAGTGATTGTGAAAATTGTATTCTCAAATCCGATTATGGTTACGGTATCCCTTTCCATGATTCGAATTGTGAGATTTGGAAATTAGTCTGAATTGTTTAGACACACATCTGAACTATCTAAGGCAAAGGTGTATAACTTTGAGAAGCTTAGATAAAAGATTATCAAAGTATTAGAAATATGAACTTAAGAAATTCAATAGGAATTGTTTTCTGGAAGTTAAGCTGTTTCTGAATACATGTCAAAGCTAGTGGGAGCATAAGAGTTATGCTTATGTGATAATAATCATCATAGTGGGAGCATAAATTTTGTGCTTCTATTATTATTATGTCAAGTATTGCAAGTTACCAATATTAATTATAGAAAACGAGAGTTATACTTTGCAAAGTCGTAAGGGTTGAAAAGTTGTTTTGCTATAATTAAGGGAGAGAATATTATGCTTCATTTAAAATCTAAAGGCTTAGGTTGTGGAATTTTAATAAATTTAGTCAAGGATACATAGTGCGTTCTCAAATTTTGATTATGATTATGGCATCCCTCTTCATAGTTCGAATTGTGAGAACGTGACATATAAAATATTATGGCAAAAGATTGATAAAGTATCGCATCTTTATGTAAGACATTATGCATCGTGTCCCATACGCTTCGGGTATAGGATTGATTGCAAATGCTATAATATTTGACCATTCTAAAATTTTCCAAATGTCTAGCGCATTTAAAGGGAAAAAGGACAAGAATTTGTTTTGACTAAGATAATTAAACAACTATCAAAGGACAATCCAAAGCTCGCTGAGGATTGGTCGCTTGTGAGTAGTTGAAAGTATGATATTGGATGGACCATATCGACATTATTATGAATAGATAAGATTCTATGAAGAATGAGTTGTCATATGACAAATATGGAAATGTTTCCATATTGGGAGTTGGATATTGAAAGTCTATGTCTAGATTAGAAGATTTTATGCAAAAGGATGTTCAAAGAAATGTACTTTGAGTGAGAGGCATCATGGAATTGTATTGTAACAATCTCAAATAGAGAACTTTGTAATTTCATTTGCAATAGTCATTGTGATTTTTATGCTATGACATTACGAAAGGATCATTGCATAAAATGTTAGAATCTAGCATATTCTATAAGTAGCAAGAATTTGATATTCTTACACTTGTGCTAGGGATTGGGAGTTGTGAAATTAGTGTGATTGGAAATGTGTTTATTTGACCTATTTCACAAAGTAAGGACCGTTGGTAAACATTGTGTGCATGCTAAGAGCATGGGACATGTATAGTTATAATTCAAGTAAGAAGTTGATTACCCGAAACAACAAATAATGAGTAATCGATATGGTGATAAATAAAAAGGTGTTTTATTTATACTCAAAGGTTAGAGGCCATATGGGATTAGTATTATTCTTGTGTTTCACTTTGCATGTTTTGACTTCCTGAATAATTTAATTGGTTCAGAACAGTCAAATTATTCGAACGGGCCACAGTCGTTCGTATGTTGGAAGTAGGTACGAATGAAGACTGTCGTGAATTGGTGTGTGGATTGTCTAAAGTGTATTAGACATAAGCAAATGTTTGTTGCAACGTTAATGAGTGCTTATGAATATGATTTGAGCATTGGATTAAACCCACGATCACTTGGATCACTTCATGGATTTTATCACAAGTGATTGGTGAGACGATAACATCTTATATTCTTGAAACCGAGATGTGTGAGTTGTATCTTGCGAATCGGTTGCACATTGATAATATGTAAACAAACCCGTGACTTGGTGTTATAAAACATATTGTTGTGTGTGATTCGGTAAGTAAGTGCAAGAAAGCATTGAATCAAAGTTTGTTCCATTCCTTTTATCCAAAGTAGGATAAAAGCGATATCTTTGGGCCCCTCGATGATTTAGTGATGGCACCTAAGCGCTTCGCCAAGCCGGGACTAAATTGATGGTTCAATTGTAGTATATTGTCAGTCGTCATAAATCGGAAGTCGGGAAATAGTATAGAGGGAATGATTAAGTTCATATCTCATATCTATACGATATCTAGAATGGAGGAATATATGATCCCTTATCTAAAGGACACGCGCATCTGATAAGATCAGAGTTGACAGCGACTTTGGAAAGCTCCGATTGCAGATCAGGATCTGAAGTCATACGCAGAATAGTTATTAGACTTATCCAAGTGGGAGACTGTTGGATTAGTGTCTAAGTCCATAACTATTTTGGTATGTACTTGACCCGATGGTGCATGGTCCTTTTGGGTTGCCTTCACCAAAGCAACTTGATAGGATGAATTATGGAGAGAAAGGATTAATTATGATTTATTAATATATTATGAGAATAATATATTAAAGGAGAAATCATATTGTTTAATTAATATTAGTCAAGAATTAATTGATAATTAATTTTGTGGCTAAAAGAGATTAATTAAACTTAAGGGATTGGAACTGTAATTATAAGATAATTGCATTTGGGCTATGGATCACCTTGGAATAATAGGTTGGACGAATTCTATGGGGAAACCCATTAGAAATCGTCCAAGGGTTATTCTAAAATGGTCCATGGGCTGCTTAGGGCTTAAGCAGTCAAATTAGGGTTTCCTAGTTGAAAACCCTAATAGCCTACATGTATATATAGTATTCTTAAGCCCCAAAAACGTGGCTAAGAGTTTCTCTAGGGTTTTGGACGTTCTTGGGCAGCCTCCTCTCTCCTTATTCTTCATCCTCTTGCTCTTGGTGTTTGTGACCCATTAGAGGAGTGACCATTGTGACTCTAAGCTTTCTAAAGTCATTGTAAGGAGGAATTGAGATTGTTATTGCTACATAACAATCAAAGGTAATTCTCTAAACCCTAATTTCAGTTTACAATCAAAGGTAATTCTCTAAATCGTCCAAGGGTTATTCTAAAATGGTCCATGGGTTGCTTAGGGCTTAAGCAGTCAAATTAGGGTTTCCTAGTTGAAAACCCTAATAGCCTACATGTATATATAGTATTCTTAAGCCCCAAAAACGTGGCTAAGAGTTTCTCTAGGGTTTTGGACGTTCTTGGGCAGCCTCCTCTCTCCTTATTCTTCATCCTCTTGCTCTTGGTGTTTGTGACCCATTAGAGGAGTGACCTTTGTGACTCTAAGCTTTCTAAAGTCATTGTAAGGAGGAATTGAGATTGTTATTGCTACATAACAATCAAAGGTAATTCTCTAAACCCTAATTTCAGTTTATAATATGTTAGATCTAAGATTGTAAGTCTTGGATACATTTCATGTACAATAGAGAAACCTAGATCCAAGCATTAGGGTTTGTATGAGCACATAGGATTGTTCTTATGTTTAAAACCCATCAATACCGGGCCATCGGCCCGAATGGACCGCCCTACAGGGCCTACAGTCTAACTGAATATATACTGAGCCTGCGGCATAGCTTGACCACCTCGTGCGCCTACCATCTCCCCGGACCGATCATAACGTATGTTGGCGTTCAACACAAAGCAGGACCGCCTCAACCCAACCCCCAATAAACACACATGTGCACACAAATATCATACGCTAGCATTCATAATATTCAAACCAATCTAACAGATCAAATAGCATAACAACAATCTATAATCGGGATACCGATCTAACCGAAATCTAACATATCAACCATCCTAAACCAGGATGAAATCTAGCATATCAGTAACATAGCAACCATCCTAAACCAGGATGTATCTAGCATATCAATAACATAGCAACCATCCTAAACCAGGATGAAATCTAGCATATCAGTAACATAGCAACCATCCTAAACCAGGATGTATCTAGCATATCAATCTCATAGTAACCATCCTAAACTAGGATGTATCTAGCATATCAATAACATAGTAACCATCCTAAACCTGGATGCAGGCCATAAAGGGCCGACCTTGGTGCCTTAGACCCTTTTGATACAATGAGGATAACTCACCTCGTAGATGTCGACTCGGTAGATAAATCCCAACTCTTGGATCACTCGCCAAAGACTCCTCCACCTATTACCATAGTACGAGCATACTCATAAATCCTCAACCTCACAAGTACTCCATATACCAACCAGTCAACCCCAGGTCAAACTCAAAGTCAAAGTCCTCAGTCAAGGTCAACAATCCCTATTGACATTAACTCGCCGAGTACCCTTGGCTACTCACCGAGTTCCTTGAAGTTCTTTCCCCCTCGCCGAGTCATCGGGTGACTCGTCGAGTTCCTATGATTTTCTATCGAAACCCTAAGGCCACTCGTCGAGTTTCCTTCTTGCAACACGTCAGCTCACATGCATTAATAACTCAGGGAAAACGCATCCGACTCACCAAGTTGTTCAGACAACTCATCGAGTCTAAGGCAATCTTCATCGGACTCGCCGAGTTGTTCATCAACTCATCGAGTTCATCGGCCATCTTCATATGACTCGCCAAGTCAACCTTGCGACTCGCGGAGTTCCTTCAGTCCTTCAGCCATATAGACTTATTTAAGTCATAAACCCTTCAAATGGTCATGAGAATGATCTTGAATGGATAAAAAATACTGTACTCGCCCGTGACAAAATGATATATACAATGAAGTAAAAAATCCGAAAAGTCGTGAAAATTTGACGTTATCACGAAAAACGACTTTTCGAAACGCCAAGACTTGATGGAATCTTTATTTTTCTGTTCACGAAAAAATATGTGCGATAAAAAATCCAAAACTGTTAACCGGCCCTCAAAATTGCAAACTTTTCTGAATATTGGGCAGAAACTGTCACTTGTTGAAAGACAGGGGCTGGAAAAGTAATTTTGCATCAATTTCACCCTTTAATTGTAACAGTTCCTAAAATGGACATCGTACTGACTTAAGATCGATAACCTGTAAAAGATCAGACTTGTAATATATCGTTAGGGTTAGATCAACAATTAATGAGATACGTCAATCTAGAGTAACGACTCAATTAATATTAATCAATGTGGAATATAAAACCCTAAAAACTTCTTCGACAGAAAAGATGTGTATGAATTACACAGTCTCCCGCTCTGATACCAATTGATGAGAATTAAACTCTAGATCGATTAGATCTTTCACAGCAATGATTATGGAAATCAAACAAGTCAAAAGCAGTAAAAGAATGAACACAAAACAGAATCAAATGTATGCTTATGATTCAAAGCAAAGTCATGCCTCAGCAGAGCTCGATTAAGAACTTATGTTGTATAGGCGAGCTAGGGTTACAAAACTCAGAGAAGATAAACAATAAAAGCGATAACTTCTAAGACTGCATGCATGCAGCTTATATACTAAACCCTAGTACAAAAATATGCACGGTTGGACAGGCCCAATACCGGCAATCAAAATTGGGCTAAGGACCGAGCCCATGACGCAATCTCTTAATCTCAACAATCTCCCCCTTTACGTCAAATGAGGTGAGAGATCATCTCTTCTGTGTTGGATTCACCGTCTTTACAACTTTAAATAGATGAGGAATTATTGCGAGAAGAGTCTGTCGAAACTGTAAGTACCACCTCAGCATGTCAGTGAATAGTTTCTTATCAGCAGCACTGTTCTGATCATACCTTTGAATGATCTCCAAGATATGCTCCAGGCAAGGCGTTGAGAAGAGGTGTTTGTCAACAAGAGCGAACAGGCATTTTTGACCTTTGCCTCTGATGAACATAACGGTGTGGTACTTTGAATCTATTTTCCCCTTGATCATAGTATTGACATTGCCAGCTCTGCCCATAGTCTTGATCGTTGTTCGCTTATGTATGGCAGAGGCAATCTCCTGGTCCATCTTCGCCACTTCATGTATTTAGCAAACAAGCATATGCTTGACATGATCAATTATTGGTTGGTACTCCTTAGGATTTGATAGAAGAATGTTGTTAAGGAGTATCCAGTCATGGGGATGCAGGTTCGGCAGATCAGCGAGGGTGAAGTTGTGGACTGAGCCTTCAGTTCCTCGAGTCACCTTGAACTTGACATTAATAAACTTCCCCGCTGAATAGGGCTTCAGAACCTTGACGGTAGTAATTTTCTTTGAGCTCCAAGTCAGGTACTGGGGTTGAGCAAACTCCAAGTAAAACTCTAGAAGATCCATGTCTACCTTCGGGTCTAGGGATGGAATAGCAGCAGTCGAATTGAAGCAATGGAAGATAAATGCCTTTCTAGTGATTGGCATATCGAACTGTGCATCCTTGGAGTTTTTAAGCCCGAAAGACAATTTTGGCTCCAGCCAGAGAATAATCGGCTCATCGATTGCGCATCTTTGGCGCGAATCTATAGTCCAGACAGGAAACATGGACTTTTTCTTCTCTAGGAGCTCCGCCTCCTTTTTCTTCTGCTCAAGCTCGGCTTTTTGTTTCTTGTAGCTTTCTCCCATTTCTTTTTCAGAGGACTTTACCTTCTGGAAGTGATTCTTGGGATTCTCGGCATAAACATCATCCTCATTGTCTGTGTCGTCCTCGCCAATTTTCTTCTTCTTTTTCTCCTTGTTACTGACCGAAGCTTCATTACCCTTCGGTTCAATAGATGGTTTCGGTCCAGAAGGAGGTTGAGTTGTCACCTTCTCTCCCCCTTGTTTCGGTTGGACCCCAGTCACCGGAACACCCTCGATGCGACTAAGGATATCTAATGCTAGTCGGAGCTTGTCTGCCAGATGGCGCCTGATGGTTATGGTAATGATAGGATCGTGAGCTTCAATAAGATGGAGTAGGATGGAGTGAACATCAGCAGCAGAACTCCTAATGACCTCCCTTTCTAACTTTAGGTCATTAATCTCATTAGTAGTAGAATGCAGCTTGAGGTTTTTCATTTTGAGTTGTGAGGTGCGTCTGTCTAGCTCATCCATAATGCGATTCTCTACAGCTAATTCGGCTTCGAACTGAGTCAAACGGTCATTGACGTTAGCATGTAGAGTCGCGTTGGCTGCTTCAATGGCTTGTCGTGCAGCTTCAAGATTTGAGCGTTCAGAGTGAAGAGACCTTGGAAGGGTCTCTACTGAAGCGTTGACAGTTTGAGCGTTCTTAGCAGCTGCAGCCTGCAAGGAATCTAAAAACAAGTGAGCTTCAGAGACTAGTTTATCGACTTTTGCGGTCGCATCCTTGCATTCTTTAGTCGAAGCATCAACAGCGATTGAGGCTTGTTGACATTGGGAAGTAGAGGCTTCGATAGCTTTGGCTGCAGAATATAATGCGGCACTGTGTTCAGTAACAACGGAGGAGAACAAGGCCTTCAATGCAGCTTCAAAATAAGCTCCGGAGGTAGAGGATGAGAGTAGTTGATCAAGCTTCTCATTTATTGCCTTGAGATGATGCTTCGTAACAGGCTCATCATCATCATCATCGCTCTGCACTCGGTAAGGACTGAAGTACGTGGAATCAAATTCCAAGTCCTCACCACCTAGAATAGGGGTTGTTTCAGTGGATTGTGTGGGAGATAAGGGTTTTAAAGTAGGTGGAGGTTCGGTTGTGACAGGTGGTTCAGTTACTGGTGGATTGGGAACAGTAAAGGGAGGTTCTGTGGTAGTAGTGGTAGTAGTGGTATCTGTGAAAATGGGAGTGGGGATAGGAATTGTAGTGAATGGTTGAGTGGTTGGAATGGGAGATATAGGAGGGATGGATACTGGTGGAGGTGAAGGTGGGTGAGAGCGAACTGGAATTTCTGGGGTAGGGGAGCGAGGCGGAGTGTCACCTTAGCCCGAAGCCTCATCGTCTGAGCTTTCGCTCTCAGATTCCGAAGGAGGAGCGTTCTTGTGCTTGGGAGGGACATATTCTGAATCGGAATCGCTTGAGGATTGCAGAATAAGTCTCCTAGCGGGCTTCTTTTGTTTCTTCGGTGCAGCCTATGACGTAGCAGCCTTGTCGGACTTTCGTTTCTTGGGGGTCTGCCCCTTGGTTGCTTTAGAGATAGGTCCATCCTTCTGAGTATCAGGCTTCTTCCCCCTTTTGGCAGGCTTATCAGCCTCTTCGATAGATTGAATCATTGCTGGCGTGAGCTCCCTTGGGCCTGACGATGGACACTTCCTGTACTGTTGGAGAACGTTACTCGACGCAGAGATACGACCGAGCATTGCTTCAGGAATGGATCCAATAAATGAGAACTTGGTTGGATCGGTGACTATTATTTTGGTTGTATGAAAGGTAGCAATGGATGAGAGAAAAGAATCCGCCATTATTGGGACACGAAGGAGGTCCATTGCCCAATTCGTAATGATCGTCCAAAATCATCCACATGCAATCTTAGAATGCCTTGACGAAGAGACCAAACTTTGAACCAACTGCTGCCAGATTATAGACCCGTAATCTAGCTCAATCCCATGGTACAACCCATACAGCACACCATCTGAGCCAGCACTTCGCTCAGAATTTCCCTTGAACAGCAACGTGAAAAGGCCATTCCATTGAGGAGGAAGGCATAACTTCTTGAACTTTGTGATGGTGGTTAGGGTTTCAGTATACCTCATCTGATAGAACATAGAAAACAGCTGACCAGTGGTAATGGAGTCGGGGTTTACCAGAGATTGATCTTGAGGAAGACCAATTAGGGCACAAAATTGATGTTTAGAGATGGAGGTCTTCTCATCGTGGAGTTCGAAGTGAAACCTTTCATTAACCTTATCGTTGTAGGCAGTTGAGTAGACAAGGGAAAGGCAAGACATCAACACAACTGCGACTGTAGACAGCGCTTCGAAAAGAGGTGAATATTTGATACATTCAACCACGTATAGCATGTATGGCACGTAGATAAACGGGGTGAGATCTATGATCAGATTCTATTGGGGTTTGATGGTCAGAAGTGGTTGAGGACCGGAAGTATCGTGAACGGATGAAGAGTCTGCCATTGTAGTAGCTTGGAGAAGATGATGAACAGCTGCAGAAAATCGCATGTGTTCTTTCGATAGATAATGGTAAGTGGTAAAGGTTGAGAGAGTACCAGTCCAATTCCTTTTATACGTACAAGGAAGAGAGAGAAAAATCCGGCTGAGATTTTGGATTATCTAAAAAATAGCGCTTGATTTGATGGAAGGACAGTTGGCATGCCAAAGATGACGCAGGAAAGAGAAAGGACGTTTCCTTTTTACACGCCATTCCATAAAATTCACTTTTTCAAATCGCCAAACCGTTCGAATAACTGCTGAGTCAGCTTTCACTTTATCCCAATCGTCGTTCCAAAATACGTTCTAATCTCCGTCGCCTGTAATGCTTTATTGGACAGCCATAAAAAATAACTAGAGTGTGGAAAATTTTGTGCATAGGGTGTAAAAGATAAAGAAATAAAGAAAAATTTATGGGATAATCTGTGATGCCTTAAGTAGACATAAAACAATGGATTCTGGGCAGAAATCACTTCCTTCAAAGTCAAGAGAGACATTAAAGTGCTTGCTTGGTTTCCCATTAAATAACGATCAATAACTTGTTGAGAAGTATTGAAAGGCATCTTTTGAAGGTTATAATGGGTGGCTTTCGCTTCAATTCATAATTTCGATACTTGACATAAGATTGAAACTGAATGAAGTACTTGTGAGATCATTGTGATCTGTTGAACAAGTAGGTAAGACAAACTTTATAGAGACGAAAGGAAGTAAGGAAATCTAAAAAAAAAATTTAATTGGGTCTTTTGGGTAAGGGAAGCCTTGGTTTAAGGCAAACTGATAAAGATCACTCAAAAGAAAAAAGAGATTTCATTTGGTAACAAGTAAGATCTTGAATATTAGAATTCACCGTCAATTCATTAGTGGTGTTAAATTTTGGGTTTCACTTAGTATATAGTGGCATGAAAGTAAAATCATGAACGCAGATTTTGTATAACCATAAACCTCAGTGGTTAATGCTGAGAGTCTCAGGGGTTATATTGGTGAAACGAAGTATAATGGAGAAAAATGATGGAGATGGTATAAGAAGCGAATGTACCTCTGCTTTAAAGAAAAGAAGGACCAAGCAGAAAACTCTAAAATCAATGTGAGTAGAGTAAGGTAGCTCATGATTAGAGTGAATTTGACAGCCTGGATTGGGAACACATGATTGGTATATATCATGTTATTAAGGCTTCACTCAAAAATCTTTCGAGGCGTTAGACAACATACAGCATCATGCTTCTAGGGACTCTTAACTAATAAACCATTTATCTGCCTTAGCTTTGCCATCAAGAAACACACGTAGACAAAATTAAAAATGTTAGAAAAAAAATATTTTTGTATTTTGTGAGAATTGACCAATTGAACAAAACAGAAAAATATTTTTGGATTTTATAACTATTTTTATGAGAATAAAAGAGAAAAATATTTTTGGATTTTATAAGTGGAAAAGAAGTAATGAAAGAGTTTACAAAGAATACAGTTAAAATGCCTTGTTAAGAAAGAGAAGCGATCGAGTTCAGAAGGACCGAACCCGAAATAGACCGAACGTTTGGTTCATGGTCGAACCTCAACCGAAATAGACCGAACCCGAAATAGATCGAACATTCGGTTCATTTCGGTTCGCTCTATTTCGCTTGTTACCTTTATGAAAGTGAAGGCGATTTTGGTACAGATTCGGCTTGCATCATTCCTAGGCCTTGTAGAATCTTATTGAAGCTCGCTTCAGGTAAGGCCTTTGTGAATATGTCTGCCAGTTGATCAGTCGTTCTGACAAAGTAAATTTCTATATTACCATCTTAGACGTGATCCTTGATGAAATGATACCTCAGTGCTATATGCTTAGTCTTCGAATGTTGCACTGGGTTGTGACAAATCCTAATTGCGCTTTCAGAGTCGCAATATAGTGGGATTTTCTTCATGTTTAGCCCCTAATCCCTGAGTTGACTTTGGATCCATACGACTTGAGATGTGCAGGATGCTGCAGCAATGTATTCAGCTTCTGCAGTGGATAGAGAAACGCAAGTTTGTTTCTTTAATTACCAACTAACCAATTTACCATCTAGAAATTGACATCCTCCAGTTGTGCTTTTACGATCTAATCCACAGCCACCTAAGTCAGCATCTGAGAATGCTTCTAGGGACTCTTAACTAATAAACCATTTATCTGCCTTAGCTTTGCCATCAAGAAACACACGTAGACAAAATTAAAAACGTTAGAAAAAAAATATTTTTGTATTTTGTGAGAATTGACCAATTGAACAAAACAGAAAAATATTTTTGGATTTTATAACTAGTTTTATGAGAATAAAAGAGAAAAATATTTTTGGATTTTATAAGTGGAAAAGAAGTAATGAAAGAGTTTACAAAGAATACAGTTAAAATGCCTTGTTAAGAAAGAGAAGCGATCGAGTTCAGAAGGACCGAACCCGAAATAGACCGAACGTTTGGTTCATGGTCGAACCTCAACCGAAATAGACCGAACCCGAAATAGATCGAACATTCGGTTCATTTCGGTTCGCTCTATTTCGCTTGTTACCTTTATGAAAGTGAAGGCGATTTTGGTACAGATTCGGCTTGCATCATTCCTAGGCCTTGTAGAATCTTATTGAAGCTCGCTTCAGGTAAGGCCTTTGTGAATATGTCTGCCAGTTGATCAGTCGTTCTGACAAAGTAAATTTCTATATTACCATCTTAGACGTGATCCTTGATGAAATGATACCTCAGTGCTATATGCTTAGTCTTCGAATGTTGCACTGGGTTGTGACAAATCCTAATTGTGCTTTCAGAGTCGCAATATAGTGGGATTTTCTTCATGTTTAGCCCGTAATCCCTGAGTTGACTTTGGATCCATACGACTTGAGATGTGCAGGATGCTGCAGCAATGTATTCAGCTTCTGCAGTGGATAGAGAAACGCAAGTTTGTTTCTTTGATTACCAACTAACCAATTTACCATCTAGAAATTGACATCCTCCAGTTGTGCTTTTACGATCTAATCCACAGCCACCTAAGTTAGCATCTGAGAATGCTTGAACAAAGAATCCTAGGTTGGCTGGATACCACAGACCGAGAGAGGAGGTTCGCTTCAGATAGCGAAAGATGTTTTTCACGGCTTGTAAATGAGGTTCACGTGGGTTGTCTTGAAATCTTGCACAGTAACAGACTGAAAACATGATGTCAGGTCTACTGGCTGTAAGATACATCAGAGAACCAATCATTTGTCGATAGAGTGTCATATTACCTGCTGGTTTCTCCAATGAGGGTGTAAGCTTAGTTCCAAAGGCCATAGGCACTTTCACTTTGGAGTCTCCCATCATCCCAAATTTAGCTAATAAAGTTGTGACAACCCGAAATTTCCATTCGGTCAAACCCTAAAAGTCAACCACTTCGTATCATAACTGAAAGTCATTATTTCTTATTTTTAAGGAATATAAAGTTCGTTTGATTTTTTTTAATTTTAATTTTATTTTTAAACGAACGGGTGAAAGAAAGTGTCGTCTCAGGTTTTGATTTTTGAAAACCGCAAACACTTTGCGTATTAGAAACACCCGACCAAACTTTTATGTTTTGGGTTTAGAAATCACCAAAACCGTAAACTCATGCCTATGTATGAGTTTACTCCCCAAAAAGTTAGTCATTTGTGTTTACTCCCCAAAAGTCAAAAGAGTAAACTCCAAAATATCCTCTCAAGTATCATCCAAGATTTAATTCCAAATCTTAAAAGTTGTAAGTGCTCTAACCATTTCAAGTTAGTAAAACACTTAATCTAGTGTTTGTTCATCTATTCATCCATTCATTTATGTATTTTGTCTAGATTTTTCCAAAACACCAAGAACACCCAGAACACACACTAAGGGTTCTTGGCCTTTTAGCACAAATCAAGCCTTCCAATAGTAAGTGCTTCTATCCTTGAGTGATTTTAAGCTAGTACTACATTTAAACATCAAGAAAATATGTCAAGAACACAAGATTGAAGGTGTTCATTGTCCAAGAATGTTCTTGGGCCGTAAACACCATAAAGGGCACCAAAGTGTGCCTAAGTCCTTATCTAAGCCCTAGTTTGATGTTTAAACCATCCTTGACATATTTAAACCCTTCCTTATAGTGTTTAAGCCTTGAAAAAGCACCAAAACCCCAACTTCTATGTGTTTACGGTCTAGGGATGTCCCAAAACGATAAACACCCCAAAAAGTGTGTAAATATCCATTAAAAGTCCCATGGTTGTTTCTTATGGCTAAATCTAACCTAGACTAGTGTCATGATTGAGCTAAGGACTTGAAAACCCCAAATACCATAAACTTAGGAGTTTAAGGTAGTAAACTCATGAGAAATGGTCCTTAGACCGTAAACTCCATTTAGGAGTGTTTTGATGTCACACAACACTTCCTAAGGCTAATTCGTGAGGTAGGAATGCTTGGAATAGCCTAGAAGACTTCAAATCACCAAATGGTCAAAAGATTTGGAGTTTACGGCCGTAAACTCAAGAGTTTTCGACCGTAAACTCAAGGGGTGTTGATCCTTAGGGAGTAAACTCATTTTAAGAGTTATCCTTGAACCCCAAACACACTAGCCTTTCCCTACAACACTTAGGTGCAACCTTTGAGACTTTTAACACTTGTATAAAGTGTTTAACATGTCCTAAAGTGTTTTAACTTTGTTTATTAGTTGTTTAAAGACTAATTATGCATATACATATATCCTTATATGTTTTTAGGATCTTTGTGCGTGTCTAAGTCTTCACTTGACACCAAGCACTTATCCGACACTTCTTTCCGATCCACTTACCACAGGTGAGTTCATACCCCTTAACTAATGTTTTAAACTATTTTTAAATGTTTTATGGGGGGATACAAGTAGAATCATGCTAGTTATTATATCAATCACATGTGATTAATAAGTAGATTTATGCTAGTTATTACATCAATCACATGTGATTAATATACAGCATTCAAATGATTTGGCTACACATTAGCCATTTTACCAAACCGTTTCCTTCAAATAATTTTAATAAACATTTTATATGTTTTAAGCTCCTTATTGCATTGTACATTTTACTCTATATATTACATTTCAAATTTATTTACAATTGTGTTTCAAACAAATGTTTCCTTATACTTAAACTGTTTTATCAAACCCATGCCTTCAAATTGTTTTATAGATTGACATCAAGTCGATCTTTTCTTAAGATAATAACTATGTTTCAAATGTTTTACAAAACTTATTTATGCTTTTATATTATAAATTGCATGCCTTTATATGTATAGTTATATAAGAAATGTTTAAAAGACTTAGGAAGGCTATCCACCCTATTTCCTTTTCGCGCTTGAGATGTGGTCTGGTGGGATATCAGGTACTCGTCCGAAGGTCGTTTAAATATTAGTTATATATCATGTGTACATATATAGTCATAAAAGGTCCTTCCAGTTCATCCCATGCCCTTGGGTAGCAAGGGTATACATCCATGTTCATACGTACCAGATAGATTACTAGTAAACTACCATATGGGTAGTTTAGGAAGATACTAGAACAATTACTAGAACACGATATCATACAATGAGTCAGTTCATTCATGAGTTAATACTTTCTAGAACATTATAGTACATAACATATACAACTATACTAGGAAGAGAACATATACAACTATACTAGAATGATTACATTACTATACTTGCTAGGTAGAGAGCACGTACATTACAGCTAGAACAGTTCATTACATTACATATACAAGAATACGTTAATTATTGTGATTTAAATCAGAGCATGACTTAAATGTCATGACCCGAGTTGTAGCTAGAGTCTCTTGAAGGGAGAGCGTGAGTTTGCGTATAGATCTATACTGGATTGACAATCCTACACCTTGCTGCTAGCTACAGTCGGACCTGCAGGTCTGCGGGTGCCAAACGTCATTCTGTTATTACGACCATTCGTATGTCGTTGTTATCAGTCGATAGTATGGTGCAATTTATCACATAATGCCTTAATATAAATCCGGTTTAAGGTAATTAGTACAGCAGTAGTTCTTATAGTGCTACGTTTTAGTACTACATTAATTTTCCCTGTACAGATATTTAGTGATCTTTTCACTTAAACTATAAATGTAAAAACTATATTTTGATAATGATAGTTACACTTGGGGAAATTACACACTTTTACAAGAAACGAACATTTAGAACAGTTAAGTCTTGGTAGAAGACTACATTCAGAACAGTTAGGTCTTGGTAGAAGACACCTTCATATACTAGTAGGAATCATATAGATTTTTAGGGTTTTTCAAACATTTACAGTTGTTTTACAAACATTTTCATACTTACAGTTCATATACATTTTCATACTTATAGTTCATATACACTTTCAATACATACAAATTCTTACATACAAATTTATACATACAAATTCTTACATACAAATTTATACATACAAATACTTACTTACAAATTAAGACACTAAAAGACTTATGATCTCACCAGCTTCAAAGCTGATACTCGCTTTCAAAATTACTTGTATCCTCAGGTCATCATAGACAGGTACCGATGCAAGGAGAAAGGAAGATGGAGCTTGTTCAAGACTCATCTTTCATTTTGATTTATGCTTCGTGTTTATCAAAATTTGATAGAACATACTTGTATAATAATTCTATTATTAATGCAATGGATGATGTTGTTGCTTGTTTACTACTTTTCATTGTTGTGATACTGTACATGACGTCCTCCGCCCCAGAACGTTTCCGCCGTTCTTGGTTTTGGGGTGTGACAAAAATCTTGGTGTATGCCTCCTAATTAATAAAAATCCTTCGGGTCCATTTCTAATGTTCAATCCAAGAAAAAAGTTAATTGGACCCATTGAGCTCATCTCAAATTTAGTTTCCATATACTTTCTAAATTTAGCTGTTAAGCTAGGATTCATGGAGCCAAAGATGATGTCATCAACATAAACTTGGACAATCATAAGGTGGTTACCTTCTCGCTTATGAAAGAAGGTTGGGTCAACCGAACCTTGTTTGAATTTAGACATTTTTAAGAAACGAGTGAGAGTTTCATACCATGCTCTGGGAGCCTGTTTGAGGCCATATACAGCTTTGTCAAGGATATAACAATGATCTGGATACTTTTCGTTCACAAAGCCTGGCGGTTACTCAACATATACGGTTTCTTCAAGTTCACCGTTGAGGAAGACACATTTGACGTGCATTTGATAGACTTCAAAGTTCTTGTGAGCTGCATATGCAAGAAAGATGCGAACAGACTCTAATCTTGCAACTGGAGCGAAGGTCTCTTCATAATCGATTCCCTCTTCCTGACAATATCCTTTAACCACCAGTGTCGCTTTGTTACGAATGACATTCCCTTCCTTGTCCATCTTGTTCCTGAAAACCCATTTGAGACCGACAACCGAAGCATCCTTTGGAGTTGGAATAAGACGCCATACTTTGTTTCTTTCAAACTCATTTAATTCATCTTGCATGGCTTGAACCCAGTCTGAATGATCAAGTGTTGAGTTAACAGTCTTCGGTTCCACTTTGGAAACAAAGGATTTGAACATGCAAAACTCGACTTTAGAAAAGAGTGCAGCCTATTTTTCTTTGATTCGAGAACGAGCTAACACTTTTTCTGAGGATTCCCCGATAATTTGACTTTGAGGGTTATCTTTTGGTCCATTTGATAAGTGGTGGAAATTTTGGATCATAGATAGGATCTAATTCAGCATTTATTTCTTCCTCTAGCTCAGACAGAATATCATCATCACCGACATTGGTGTTCTCCCCCTCGAAGAATGACTCCTATTCAGGACCAGTATTGGTATCCTCTTCTTTGGTTGGAATTTCAGTAGAGCTTGAAGAATGTGGCGATGAGTTCTCCCCCTGGAACGAAGAACCTTGATCGTGATGAGGAGATGGACCCTCCCCCTCGACATTAGGACGGTCACATGAAGGTTCGCTTACTTCTGTCCTTTCGGTTTCTTCGGATTGATCATCAGCCATCTTTTGAACAGCATCGTCGACAACTTGTTTTAGATTATCAACTTTGATGTCTTTTGCATTTGATTCAGAGTTGATCGCCTTTTGAGGCTCATCCAACAGAAGCATGAATTGGTCGAAAGGATTCGAGATAGAGATAGTGACTTGACCATTCTTTGGAAAGATCTCTTACGATGCACCTTCTGTTGATTTTATCTTTTTAACATAACTATCGTCAAAGCTAACATAGTATGTTTCTTCAATTTTCTTTGAGCGCTTATTGTGAACTCTATACGCCTTAGAGTTCAGGGAGTATCCTAAGAAAATTCCTTCATCTGCCTTAGCATCGAACTTGTTTCGATTCTCTCTGGAGTTGAAAATGAAACATCTTGAACCTAACACATGAAAGAATTTCACATTTGGTTTTCGATTATTCAAGATCTCATAAGGGGTAATGGAGAACTGCTTATTCAAATATGGTCTATTTGGAGTATAACATGCAGCAGCAATTACATCAGCCCAGAAATACAAAGGTAAGGACGCGAAGCACAGCATAGTTCGAGCTGCTTCACACAGAGATCGATTTCGCCTTTCAACAATGTCATTCTGCTGTGGAGTGTAAGGGGTTGAGAAATTGTGAGTTGCCCCTTTTCAGCAAGAAAGTCTTCAAAATCTTTGTTCTTGAATTCCAAGCCATTGTCGCTCCTTACATTACGAACTACCTTTCTTAGTTGCGTCTCTATCTGTTTAATAAAGAGCTTAAGCTTTGGAGTGGCTTCAAACTTTTGCTTGAGGAAGAATACCCATATAAATCTTGAAAAATCATCCATAATTACCAGAATGTATTTGTTCCCCCTAATGCTTTCAATGGACGATGGACCACACAGGTCAATATGCAGTAGCTCCAATGGTTCTATCACCTTGGTATTGATAATAGAAGGATGACTCTGCCTACTCTGCTTTCCCATTTCACATGCTGCACAAAGATGTTCTTTATCAAATTTTATAACTGGAAGACCTCGAACATGATCACCCAAGACCAACTTGTAGATATCCTTGAAATTCATATGAGATAATCTTTTATGCCATAACCTGGTTTCATCTGAGTGAGCCTTTATGAGTAAGCACACTGTTGGGTTACCTCGAATTGGGTTGAGGTTCAAAGGATACATTTCACCCTTTCGCTTTGACTTCAGCAGAACATTGTTTGTTTTCTTTTCGACAATCTCTGAGCCTTCATCGTCAAATGATACTTTCAATCTAGTGCCAACCACCAGCTATGATACACTGATAAGATTGTGTTGGAGTCCTTCAACATAAGCCACTTTCCTTATAGAGAACTAGCCATTAGTGATCATTCCATAGCCTTTGATAGTACCAAATGAGTTGTTGTCGTACTTTACAATGCCATCATCCTTGAGAGAATGAAAGTCCCTCATTTCTTCCTTCCTTCATGTCATCTGACGCGAGCAGCCACTGTCAATGTACCATTCTTCGTCAAACTGCTCGTCACGAATAACCTGCAAAACATTAAGCAGATTTAGGAACCCAAAGTTTTTTGGGTCCTTGTGAGCGTTTTTACAGGATAGGGAATAGTGAGAGAAATATCAACCATGTATGTGCGTTTAACTAAAGTTGTTTCATCTTTTCTTTTTATGGTGAAAACTTTAACTTTGGTTGATTTATTGGAATTAGTGGTATTGATGTCAGCATTCTTTTGAATCTCTTTTGGAAGATTGTTATCTTCAAGAAAGAGTTTTCCTTTTCCCTTTAAATCATTTGAAGGACAAGAATTTGAATGGAAAGAGTTGGATTCAGAAGTGACTTTGGATCCCCTATGTTTCTGATTGGAGTTGTATCGATAGGGACCGAAACCGCTATTTCGGTTGCTATTGGGTGAAGGATCGAAACATTTCTTTCGGTTGTTGATGGGTGAAGGACCGAAACCGTTCTTTCGGTTGTTGATGGGTGAAGGACCGAAACTATTCTTTCGGTTGTTATTGGATGGGGGACCGAAACTCTCCTTTCGGTTGAGGGACCGAAACCACCCTTTCGGCTCCTATCGGTAGAAGGACCGAAACCACCTTTTCGGCTCCTATCGGTAGAAGGACCGAAACCACCCTTTCGGCTCCTAGATTCCTCTTGCGATTTGTGCTTTCTTTCTGTCCTTATAAAGTGAGGATTTTGAGATTTCCAAAATTGTTTTATTTCTGAGAGATTCTTCTTGTATCTCAGATTTCTTTGATGCTTTCTTTCAGATACCTGTTTTGGATTTCTGTGAATATTGGCCTTTCCTTTTGAAGTGTGAGCACAGCATTCACTTTTTGTTGATGATGTCTCACTAGAGGTTTACACGGGTTCACTCAATGGTGTTTTGGATCCACTTGTGCTCGGCACATCATATCTTGTTGGCTCATTTAGTGGTTTGGGTATATATATACCTTTCACTCTCCACGAAGTTTTCTGAGATAGACCCTTTATCTCATCAGCGTTGTCTATTAGGGCCGACTAGAAAAACTCGTCACATCCGCCAGCATTGTCTTTGTCTACCATAGCTGTCAACTTTGTAGTTTGTTGTGGAGTGACTCCCGGTACTGTGTAGACTTGATTTGGAGTGGTTTGTACCTTTTGGTACACAACTGCTTTAGCTTTGAGAACTTTGGTTTTGTCGGTAGATGAGCGAGCGAACTCAATAGAGTTTTCAGAAATAAGGTTTTTGCGTGACTTAGGTTCGCTTTTGACAAATTCAGAACAGTCCACCAAATCCTCTACAGAGATTTCACTCAGATCATCATCCTCATTAAGTTCAAATGCATTTTCAACATCAATTTTATTTTCAGAACTTAATTTGGCATTCAAAGAGTCAAATATTTGTACAGTTTCGGTTCTCAATTTCAATCTATCATTTTCGTCTAATAGATTTTTTAGCATGTCCTTGTGGTCTTTGGACTTTATGTAAGATTCAATTTTGTCCAGACCTATTTTATATGCTGGAGAAACTTCGTCAGAAGATACAAGGCTTTCACAGTTTTAGGCTTCAGCATCGATTTCGTCCTCCATTAATTCAAGGAAGGGAAAAATCATGCGATGTATCTTCTTTCCTATTTCACAATCAAGATGCAACTGAGTGATATTAAAAGCGAGTCTTTTATCAATTAAACAAAACACATTTCGCTGTTTAAGAAGTTTAAGATTATCTCTTTGCAAATAAATTGATTCATCCTTAGACCTAATCAACTCCTTCTCCTTTTGCTCGATCCACATCCTCCTTTCCTCACTCTTTGATGAAATCCTGTTGATTTCATCAGTTAGGTTAGAATTTGTGACACGGGTATGGGTGATACTGCTACATATGCTCGAGAATTTAGATTTTAAGCTATTTAATTCCTTTTCATAATTAGTAACAGGTATTTTTTAGAGAAGCAAGAATATTTTGTACCTTTTTTATCAACTCATCACATTCGTTGATCTGAGTACTGATAGGTTTGGCGGCGAAACACCTGTCCTCTCGCTCCCTTTTGTCTTCAACTCCCCCGTCGGTTGTGTATCCCCTCATTTGAGACACACCTTCGGTTACCACAAAGCACCTTCCTGTTGAACATTCTTCTTTTGCCAACATAGCCTTCCCATGAGTGGGCTTTAGGACTTCATCGTCCTTGGAATCTGAGGACCAAACTTCCACACCACCAAATTCGTCACAGTTGTTTGTATCCTGGACAATTAAAGCATTCATGGTGGAATTGTTAGCAACAGACTTTCTTTTCTTGATTTCCTCCAATCTTCTCAGGAGGATCGCTTCTCATCTTCTTCATTTGCCTTCTCTTCTTTCTTTCTCAGCATGCAGTCTTTTGCAAAATGATTCTTGCCTCAACAGTAATGGCAATTGAATCCTGAGTCTCCTCCAACTTTCGCTTCCTTCTTTGACTCTTCAGATTTTGACACCGTCTTTGGTTCCTCCTTGATCTTTTCGGCACTGTAACTACCCTGCCAGTTTCGGTTCCTGTTGGCTGGGAATTTCTTCTTAATGAATTTTTTGGGGTTAGAAACCATCATGGCATATTCCTCACCAGTTAGATCATAATCGGCAAGATCCAATTCCTCTTCTTCTTCAACCGAACTCTTTCCTTTAGAGACAAGAGCTAAAGAACCCAGACTGGAAACCACATTCGTTTCCTTAGAAAGTGCACTCTCATGGGATTTCAAAATACCCACCAGTTTTGCCAGAGAATATGACTTGAACTGTTCATGAGCTTTAACTATTGATACAACAGCCATCCATTCGGGTCTGAGGCCATTCATGAAAGTAACTTTTTGTTCGATAACTTTCCTTTCGATCCCATGCTTTATCATTTTACTTAAAAGATGATTGAAGCGATCAAAAGTTTGAATAAGTTTCTCTACAGGCTTTTGCTTAAAGTCACCAAATTCAGACAGCAATAGAGTTTGGATTGAATGTTCCAAATCTTTGTCAGTGGAATACAATTCTTTTAATCTATCCCAGATATTTTTAGCTGTAGCACAAGAACTTACCAAACGGAACGTATCCGACTATAGCACAAACCTTATCATCGTCAGGGCTTTGATGTTGCATTGAAACTTTTCCTAATCATCCTGAGGAATATCTTTGACATCGTTGACAAGCTGATTGTACTCTTTCTGAGTTTTGACAATCTTAGAGGTGCTTGAGTGAGCGAATGGGCCTGTAGTAATCACTTCCCAGATCAGCTATCCATTGTCCTCCGATCCAATCACGTAATCTTCAAAGTGATGCGTCTAAACTTCATATTCTTGTGTATATAAGATTGGTATCCTTTTCGTAGAACCAATGCTATTGGAGATGTTGATCGGATTGATTTGTGAATCATCCATGGACATTGTACTGACTTAAGATTGATAACCTGTAAAAGATCAGACTTGTAATATATTGTTAGTGTTAGATCAACAATTAATGAGATACGTCAATCTAGAGTGATGGCTCAATTAATATTAATCAATGCGGAATATAAAACCCTAAAAACTTCTTCGACAGAAGAGATGTGTATGAATTACACAGTCTCCCGCTCTGATACCAATTGATGAGAATTAAACTCTAGATCGATTAGATCTTTCACAGGAATGATTATGGAAATCAAACAAGTCAAAAGCAGTAAAAGAATGAATGCAAAACAGAATCAAATGTATGCTTATGATTCAAAACAAAGTCACGCCTCAGCAGAGCTCGATGAAGAACTTCCGCTATAGAGGCGAGCTAGGGTTACAAAACTCAGAGAAGATAAACAATAAAAGCGATAACTTCTAAGACCGCATGCATGCAGCTTATATACTAAACCCTAGTACAAAAACATGCACGGTTGGACAGGCCCAATACCGGCAATCAAAACTGGGCTAAGGACCGAGCCCATGACGCAATCTATTAATCTCAACACAGATCCAAGCTTCTAGGACATGCTTTTCACGTAAAGTTGCAAACTTTACGTGCATGCATGACTAACAAGGCTCTTAATGCCAAATCTAAGCTCTTAATGGGGTTTCATGCATAAGGAGGGCCTCAACCACGACCAAAATAGGAAATTTATGATTCTAAAACTTGAGAAGGGTCTAGATCTGAAGTTACAACTTCAGATCTAGCCCATAGCTCACCAATGTGACTCCTAAAAATCCATAAAACCCTAGAACTCAACCACAAAGAGATCTAGAAGAAAAGGGGAGTAAAGATTGCAACTTGATACCTCCAAAAGATGCTAGATTAGGTAAGTTCTGATTCCCACACCTTTCTTGCCTCAACTCCTTTTCCCTTCAAGCTCTTCCCTCCAAGCCAATCTTCTTTCCAAGGTCTAACACACGCCACAAGGAGTACCACACGAATTAGGGTTTCACTAAGCTCTCAAATACTGTAAGGAGACAAAAGGAGGCTGAGGCTTCCTTAAATAAGGTGCAAAACCCCGAGATTTAGGGTTTCCTCTGCCATCTCTTACTCGTATAGTCCCTCCCTGGACTCGGCGAGTAGTTCACTTAACACGCGATCTCACCCCTCTGCTACTCAACGAGTAGGGCAACCAACTCGTCGAGTAGGACTTAAAACCAAATAACCTTTTATTTAAATCCATACCTGAGAATCGAGGCATTACATTTTTCCCCCACTTGAAGTAGACTTCGCCCTCTAAGTCCTTTGAAATAAACAATGTCGGGTAATGCTCGTGCATCTCCGCCTCCGGCTCCCATGTCCACTCGGATCCCCTCCGGTGTTCCCACTGCAGCTTCACCAAAGGTATTTCCTTGTTCCAAAGAATCTTCTTCTTCCTTTCCAAAATGGCCACCGGCCTCGCCACATAATTCAGTCGCTCATCAACCTGAATGTCGTCCAATGATACTACTGCCTCATGATCCGTAATGTACTTTCGCAACTGCGAAACATGGAACGTGCTGTGGATCCGGCTAAGCTCCTCCGGGAGCTCGAGCCTATAAGCCACCTTACCAACCCTGGAAATGATCCTGAATGGCCCAATATAACGGGGACCCAATTTTCCCATATTCCTGAAGCGAATCACACTCTTCCAAGGTGAGACTTTCAGAAATACCATGTCACCCACCTGAAATTTCAACTCAGATCGACGTCTGTCGGCATAACTCTTCTGCCGACTCTGAGCGGTCTGCAAATGTTGTCTAATCTGCTGTATCTTTTTGGTAGTTTGCATAACTACCTTTGTACACCCCATCACCATGTGCCCAATCTCACCCCAGTAGACTAGGGTTCTACACTTCCGCCCATGCAATAGCTCGAAAAGCGGGGCGCCAATACTGGAATGATAACTGTTGTTGTAGGCAAACTCTGCCAGTGGTAGGTGGGAATCCCAACTCCCACCAAAGTCAATGACGCACGCCGTCAACATATCCTCGAGGGTCTGGATGGTCCACTCTGAACATCGGTCTGCGGATGGAATGTTGTACTAAAATGCAGTCACGTACCTAGTTCCTCATGAAACTTTTGCCAAAAACGGGAAGTAAACCTAACATCCCGATCAGAAATGATAGAAACTGGAACCCCATGGCGAGAGACAATCTCGCTGACATACATGTCGACCAATTTCTCAGCCGACGAACTTTCCCGTATGGCCGAGAAATGGGCACTCTTGGTCAACCGATCCACGCTGACTCATATAGCGTCAAACCCCTTCGCCGTTCTCGGCAACTTCGTAATAAAATCCATCGTGATCTGCTCCCATTTCCACATGGGAATTTCCAGAGGCTGTAGCTTATCATGCGGCCTCTGATGCTTGTCCTTGACCATTCTACAGGTCAGGCACCTCTCAAGATACCCAACAATTTATCGCTTCATTCCGGGCCACCAATAATCAAACTCAAATCACGATACATCTTGGAGGACCCCGTATGATTAGAAAAGTGAGACTTATGAGCCTCCTCCATCACTGTCTACCGAACTCCTCCGGACATTGGAACCCAAACCCGACCGTACCGGGTCAACAACCTACGACTATCCTGGACAAACCGGGCACTCTCGCCCTTAAATGTCTCCAACTTCCAGTTCTCCGGTCTCATACCCTCAATCTGAGCATCCCTAATCAAGCTCACAAGCGGGGAATCCACCGCTATCCTCATACACCTTGTTGGGGTAAAAGACCTAGCTGACTTGCGGCTCCAAGCATCCGTAACCACATTCACTTTACCAGGATGGTAAAGGATCTCACAATCGTAGTTCTTGACCACATCCAGCCACCTGCGCTACCTCATGTTCAGGTTCGGCTGATCCATGATGTGTCTCAAACTCTTGTGATCTGTATATATAGTGGAACGGACACCGTACAGATAATGCCTCCAAATCTTGAGAGTGAAAACCACCGCTCCCAACTCAAGATCATGCGTAGGGTATCTCGTCTCATGTGGCTTCAGCTGCCGCGATGAATAAGCTATCACCCATCCGCTCTGCATGAGGACTGCTCCCAAACCCGAGATGGATGCATCACAATATACTACAAAATCCTCGACTCCCTCGGGGAGTGTCAACACCGGCGCCTCACATAAACACTATCGGAGGGTCTCAAACGCCCTCTGTTGCTCAAGGCCCCACCGGAAATCCACCGCTTCCTCATAAGACGAGTGAGGGGTACTGCAATCTTGGAGAAATCTCGAATAAATCTCCGGTAGTACCCTGCCAAACCCAAGAAACTCCTGAAGTCTGAGGGAGATTTCGGAGTCTCCCATTGCATAACCGCCTCCACCTTGGCCGTATCGACTAAAATCCCCTCCTGATTAACGAGATTCTTGAGGAACTGGACCTCTCATAACCAAAACTCACATTTCGAGAGCGTGGCATACAGCCGCTCTCCCCGCAGAACCTCCAGCAGCTCCATGAGATGCTCCTCATGCTGCTCTCGAGTCTTGGAGTATACCAAGATATCGTCTATAAACATAATGACCGAGCAATCGAGCATCAGTCTGCAGACTCGATTCATCAAATCCATAAATACTATCGGAGCATTGGTGAGACCAAACGGCATCACCACGAACTCGTAATGACAATAACGAGTCCGAAACATAGTCTTCTCCACGTCTTCCTCCCTCACCCTGACCTGGTGATATCCGGATCTCGAATCGATCTTGGTAAACCAAGATGCACCCTGCAGCTGATCGAATAGATCATCTATCCTCGGGAGTGGATAACGGTTCTTCACCGTTAACTTATTTCACTCCCTATAGTCAATGCACATCCTATGCGATCTGTCCTTCTTCCTGACGAAAAGGATCGGTGCTCCCCAGGGTGAACTACTCGGAAGAATAAATTTCTTACCCAGCAGCTCCTGCAGCTGAGATGATAACTCCTGCATCTCAGGCGGTGCCAGACGATATGGTGCCCTAGCGATAGGGGCCACACCCGACACTAGGTCAATCCAGAACTCAATCTGCCTCTCCGGAGGCACTGCGGGTAACTCCTCCGGAAACACGTCAACAAACTCTCTAACTATTGGGACCTCCGAAACCGAAGGCTGATCACTAACCCGCGTATCTACCATGTACGCTAAATAACCGGTGCACCCATGCTGAATAAACTGTCGAGCCCTAGCCGCCGAACAAAACCATGATCCCATCCTGGTGCCCTCGCCATATACCACCAGTTCTCCCCCACTTGGGATTCGAACAACCACTCGCTTTCCTTCACAGTCGATCATGGCGCCAAATCGACTGAGCCAATCCATCGCTACGATCACACACACTTCCCCCATGGGAATAGGAATCAAATCTATTGGAAAGGACACCCCAAAGATCTCCAACTCACATCCCCGGCAGATCGAAGAAGTAGAGACCTCGTGCTCGTTGGCGATCGAAACCCGCAACGGACACTCAAGCTCATCTACCGGCACACTAAACCCTTTACTGAAAGTCTAAGATACAAACGACCGACTCGCCCCCGAGTCGAATAAAACCAAATCAGGCAAATAGTTTACCAAAAACACACCTAAACACAGGTACAACCAATAAGCATACACAGATAAAATACTGAAACAGAAATAGAAACATACCAGCAACCACATTCGGTGCTGCCTTAGCCTCCTTGGCCGTGAGCTGGAAAGCGCGACCCTGAGCCTTTGGAGACTCCACCTTGACTGGCCTCCCATCCCCAATCCTCACTGTAGTTGGTGCGGATCCCTGTGCCGGCTTGGCGGCGACTTGTGGACGGTTGGTCTTCACATGACCAACTTGATGTAAATGATAACAAATCCTCATATCTGTTGGAGGGGCGGACTGACGACAGTCCCTGGCATAATGCCCCTCCTTGCCACATTTGTGGCACCAACCTCCTGCTCGACAAACCCTAGAATGACCCTAGCCACACTTTCCACACGTGCGCCTCTGATGACTTCCAACCCAAGTATCAGCGGTCATAGACTGCTTAGGCGCCGGGTGAGACTCTGCTGGTGCTTGACGTTGCTCCCTCAGCTGTAGCTCAAACTCCAACTCACGCCACCTCGCGGCTTCCTAAAAATCCAAGAGGGTATCACAACGCTGTGTAGACATGAATTAACGAATATCAGTCTTGAGCATACTTAGATAACGAGTTATCTGAGACTGCTCTGAAGCAAACTCCGGGCAAAACATCGCCCTCTCCGTGAACATACGGGTAATCTCCTTCATAGACTCCCCATCCTGCCTCAAAGTCAAGAACTCCTGAGCAACCCGCTCCCGCTCAACACGTGGAACGTAGCGGGTGCGGAACATATCCTAGAACTGCTCCCAAGTAACAGCAACTCGCTAATCATCAGTATACGACCCTATCGTCAGTCTCCGCCAGTTCTTTACCCTGAGCTTTAGTAGGTTCAGGGCACACCTGACCTTCTGGTCAGCCAGGCACGAGCACGTGAAGATACAACCCTCCACGTCATAGAACCACCTCATAGACCAAATCACCACCTGTGTACCATCAAACGTAGGGGCTTCGTGTTATCGAAGTCCCGGTACTGGAAAGCCTTGCCAGCTCCTCCTCCAACCCCTTCCGTGGTTACAGCCCAAGTGGCTGCAGCGACCGCTGTCTCAGCTAGAGCTGCATATCGCTCATCAAAATACTCGACCATCACGGTCTTAATCGACCCAAACATCTCCGGCAACAGCCTTCCGTCAACCCCTGTAGCGCTTGTGCATGCTAGTCGCACATAACACTGGACCCAATAGACTTATGAACATCTAATCTTATCCGAAGACTGAATCCACTCAGGCTATAAGGTCTTGATTACGCACAACCGTGATGCATACACTAACAACTACAGTAATGATGTCAATTCCATATACAAGAAACCCTAGGCTAGTAGGCATCATATAATCATGTAATTTTATCATGCGATTCCTGAAGATCCCTAGCCTAGCACTAGCATGCTGCTCTAACATATCATAATATCAAATAACTGTATGGTATTTTGGGGTTTACTTACAAGCTCCGGTTGATCGTACCCTCTACATCCTCCATCCTTTATTTTTAAACCCATTTTAAAATGTTACTTTCTGAAAATCTCCTTGATTTGGGACTGGATTCACAAGAGTGCTCCTCCAATTCACTCAAACCAAGGCTCTGATACCAATTTGTAACATCCATAAATTTTACACCAAATTTAAACTTTTCCAATCACAATTTAAACCCAAATAGTGTTTGTTTACAAATTGATTTCAAATAATTATTCATCAGAGTGTCCCAAAAACAGATCGTAACGATGAGGAGCGGTACGGTCACGCTTTCGCCTTGCCACGATCTCCTGAAGTACCTAAAACAATAACTGAAAACTGTAAGCCCAAGGGCTTAGTGAGCTACCCCTAAAATACCACCACCACACTGATAATATCATATCAGTAATAATCAATCAATCAATATACATACTGGACCATCGGCCCGACTTGACCGCCCTACAGGGCCTACAGTCTAACTGAATCTATACTGAGCCTTCGGCATGACTGGACCGCCTCGTGGGCCTACAGTCTTCCCGGACCGCTCATAGGGTATGTTGGCCTTCAGCACAAAGCAGGACCACCTCAACCTAACCCACAATCAACACACATGTGTACATAAATATCATACGCTAGCATTCATAACAGTCAAACCGATCTAACAGATCAAATATCATAACAACATTCTATAATCGGGATACTGATCTAACCAAAATCTAACATAGCAACCATCCTAAACTAGGATGAAATCTAGCATATCAATAACGTAGCAACCATCCTAAACCAAGATGCATCTAGCATATCAATAACATAGCAACCATCCTAAACCAGGATGAAATCTAGCATATCACTAACATAGCAACCATCCAAAACCATGATGTATCTAGCATAACAATCGCATAGTAACCATCCTAAACCAGGATATCTCTAGCATATCAATAACATAGTAAACATCCTAAACCAGGATGCAAACCATAACGGGCCAGCCTTGGAGCCTTAGACCCTTTTGATACAGTGAGGATAACTCACCTTGCAGATGTCGACTCAGTAGATAAATCCCAACTCTCGGATCACTCGCCAAAGACTCATCCACCTATTACCATAGTACGAGCATACTCATAAATCCTCAACCTGACAAGTACTCCATAAACCAACCAGTCAACCCCAGGTCAAAGTCAAAGTCAAAGTCCTCAGTCAAGGTCGATAGTCCCTGTTGACCTTAACTCGTCGAGTACCCTCGGCTACTCGCTGAGTTCCTTGAAGTTCTTTCCCCCTCGTCGAGTCATCAGGGGACTCGTCGAGTTCCTATGTGTAACAACGCAAATTTCAAAACAAAAATTTCATCTTTTTGTCACAACCATTTTCATATGTAATAAAAATATCCAATAATAGTTAACAAACACATCGTATCCCAAGATCACAAAAATCAATTCCTTTCTCTAGTGTGTACGAGTCACGCCGGCGCCTTTCCACGGTCCTCGTTAGTACCTGAAACACATAACACAACAACTGTAAGCATAAATACTTAGTGAGTTCCCCAAAATCCCACTTACACACATTGGACCTTCCGGTCCATGTGTCTCAGGGTACTTCCGTCCCAACTCGATAAACCTTCCAGCCTTACCCGTGTCGACCTTCCGGTCCATAACTCCCTGACCTTCCGGTCCATATCATAATGCCTTCCGGCCCATATCATACATAGCACACATATCACATACATAACGCATACAGAACATGCAACACATATCATACAAAACATGCATCTCATAACATACAAGACCTTCCGGTCACACATAGGTACCTTTCCAGGTACAGTATAGTGAGAAGACTCACCTCAAGTATCTCAGTAAGTCCCTGCCTCAATAGAAATGTGACCTAGCCTCCGCCTAATCACATAAAGCAAATGCTCCCATAAATATAACTATACTCCAACCTTTCATTAACATCCTCAGAAGGGTAGAAGACCATTTTACCTCTGGCTCAAAGGCCTCACTGCTGACCAAACCCTAATATCAACAAAAGTCAACGGTCAAACTTTGACCCGACTCGGCGAGTACACATGTGTCCACTGACTCTCTTAGGCCCTCTCTTGGCACGTCGAGTCCTTCTCCTTACTCGAAGAGTCACACCTGGCATGAATCGTGGGGCCACCCCGACTCAACTCGCCGAGTCTCAAGAACAACTCGGCGAGTAACGCCTTGAACCCCCAGTCCTCTGATCCCCTTCTGACTAACTGAGTTATCTCACAACTCGGCAAGTCTACTCACAGAGCTTTTCACGTGAAATTCTAACCCTACTCGCCAAGTCCCAAGAACAACTCGACGAGTTCATGCCATGCACTTGCTCTAATGACCTCCTGAGGTCAGATCTGTGCCCCTAATGCATAGATCTGGCCTTCTCAAGCATGAAAGTCACGTAAAGCTCGAAGCTTGATGCATATATATCAACATAATGGCATCAAATGGTGATTTAGGCCAAAAAATGGCAACCTAAGTCCAATAACCCTGAAATGGCTCATAAAGTTCCATGGGTTAAAGTCTTTGGACCTCAATGAGTCCAGATCCAAAGCTCAAACTCGAAAGGGGACTAAATACCCTACATATTCTTCTTCTAAAGGGTTTTAAAAACCCTAACTCTATGAAACAACACCCAAAACTGGAGAAGGTCTGAAGGAATACCTCCATGTGAAGCCTTTGATCTCAGAAGATGCTAGATTTGCACTTCCTTCAGCCTTCCCTTGCCTTGGTCACCTTCTCCTTCAAGTTTCACTAACAAAAGATCAACAATGGCCTCTCTTCTCCTCACAAGCGATCTAGGACTCTCTCTGGGGTGTGGTAGCCGCAATGGACGGCCATAAGGGCCTTTAAATAGGTCTCAAACCCTGGAAATTAGGGTTTCATTAAACGGCATGGACTCGCCGAGTCCACTCATGAACTCGCCGAGTCCAGCTACGAACCCGCGTCCGAAATCCGTGACCATACTCGGCGAGTCTAGACGCCAACTCACCGAATCCCCCACAAAACCCAAAAATAATGGAAAAAGATCTCATACCTGGAAATCCGGGTGTTACACTATGATTTTCGATTGAAACCCTAAGACCACCTGTCGAGTTTCCTTTTTGAAACACGTCGGCTACACATGCATTCATAACTCGGGAAAAATCATCCGACTCACCGAGTTGTTCATACAACTCGTTAAGTCTAAGGCAATCTTCATTGGACTCGCCGAGTTGTTCATCAACTCGTCGGGTTCATCGGCGGTCTTCATATGACTCGCCGAGTAAACCTTGCAACTCGTCGAGTTCCTTCAGTCCTTAAGCCATACAGACTTATTTAAGCCATGTAATTGCTCCAAATTTTATATCTAAGCTTCTAGGACATGCTTTTCACGTAAAGTTGCAAACTTTACGAGCATGCATGACTAACAAGGCTCGTAATGCCAACTCTAAGCTCCTAATAGAGTTTCATGCACAAGGAGGGCCTCAACCACGACCAAAACAGGAAATTTATGATTATGGAACTTGAGAAGGGTCCAGATCTGAAGTTACAACTTCAGATCTAGCCCATAGCTCACCGATGTGACTCCCAAAAATCCATAAAACCCTAGAGCTCAACCACAAAGAGATCTAGAAGAAAAGGGGAGTAAAGATTGCAACTTGATACCTCCAAAAGATGCTTGATGAGGTAAGTTCTGATTCCCACACCTTCCTTGACTCAACTCCATTGATCTTCAAGCTCTTCCCTCCAAGCCAATCTTCTTTCAAAGGTCTAACACACACCAAAAGGAGTACCACAAAAATTAGGGTTTCACTGAGCTCTCAAAGACTGTAAGGAGGCCAAAGGAGGCTAAGGCTTCCTTAAATAGGGTGCAAAACCCCAAGATTTAGGGCTTCTTCTGCCAGCTCTTACTCGTCGAGTCCCTCCTTGGACTCGGTGAGTAGGTCACTTAACACGCGATCTCACCCCGCTGCTACTCGATGAGTAGGGCAACCAACTCGTCGAGTATGACTTAAAACCAAAGAACCTTTTATTTAATTCCATACCTGAGAATCGGGGCGTTACAGATTAGTTGGCGTTAATGAAAAGTGTCGATTCAGAGGCGATGATGATTTATTCAGAGGCTGATAGTATTAATCATTCAGGGGTTATTGTTCATGTTCAACACTTCGATACGCTTCGTTTTCGATTTCTGGAGATGAAAATATTCGTTAGTTTGGTACATTTCTATTTTCGAAATTTTCTTTGTTTGTCATTTATTTTCGAAAAATATTGTAAAACACAAAAATATTTTCGTTAATTTGGTTTACTTTTCGAAAAATTAAAAATACCAAAAAGATTTTCATTTTTGATAGATTCGGGCCAAAGCGTTGATCACTTTCAGGATGGCAGAACGAAGGGCAACACCAACATCAGACAATATCTATGTAAGGTTGTTGATGGGAATTTTACAGCTACGGTGAAAGTGGAGTGCTCCTCGGGTGTCGCTTCACATGAAATGGATACTATCAAAGCATTAGAGGCTAAGCATCCATACAAGCCACCCTTATCCATGCCGAGCACCATTTATTCTGAGCCTCACTTTATAGTAGCTATTGACAATGTCCTTGGTTGTATTAAATCGTTTCCTAAAGGAACTTCGTGTGGGAGAGACGGCTTGAGAGCTCAACATAATTTGGATGCTTTATGCGGGGAAGGGTCTGCTATAGCCATAGATCTCCTACAAGCCATCACCGCAGTGGTTAAACTGTGGCTAGGGGGAAGAAGTCCGTCATGTCTGGCAGAGTTTGTGGCATCTGTACCTCTTACTCCGCTCCTAAAACCTGACAATGCAATTCGTCCTATTGTTGTGGGCACTATATGGATGTGTTTGGTCTCAAATGTTGCTTTGAAAGGAGTTGGTAAAAAAATGGCACAATACCTTATTGACTTTCAATTCGGAGTAGGTGTGTCGGGTGGTGTTGAAGTTGTACTTCATAGTGTCATTAGGGTGTTGAGTGCACATCATGATGATGGATCTCTTACAATGCTTACTGTGGATTTCTCACATGCCTTCAATTTAGTCGATAGATCTGCCTTACTTCGCGAGGTCAGGATGAGGTGCCCTTCCATTTCCTTATGGGTCGAATTCTTATATGGCCATGCAGTAAGGTTGTATTTGGGAGATAAGCATATTTGGTCCACTACTAGGGTCCAACAAGGCGACCTTTTGGGACCACTTTTGTTTGCTCTGGTACTGCAACCACGTATGCATCAAATTAGAGAAAACTGTAAGCTTCTTCTTGATGCTTGGTACCCTGATGATGGGACAGTCATTGCAGATTCAGAGGAGGTGGATAGAGTATTGGACATCATTAGGGTGGTAGGCCTAGGATTGGGGCTTGAGCTGAATATCAAGAAAACTGAACTATTTCGGCCTTCATGCGATGCTAGGAATCTTTGTTCGAGTTTATTCCCTGCTGACATTAGGCAATCGTCAGTGGGGGTGCAGCTTCTTGGGGGAGCTGCAAGTAGAGATGTGAGTTTTATTAGCATGTTAGCCACGAAGAGGGCTGCCAAGGCTGTTGATTTGATGCTGTAACATCCATCAAATTTACGCCAAATTTAAACTTTTAATTTTAACAAAAGAAACAAATAGTAATTTGTTTTTACAAAACATTTCCAAATCATTTATCATCAGAGTGTCCCAAAATAGATCATAAGGATGAGGAGTGGTACGGTCATGCCTTCACCTTCCCTCGATCTCCTGAAGTACCTGAAACAATAAGTTGAAAATTGTAAGCCCGAGGGCTTAGTGAGCTACCCCTAAAATACCAATACCAAACTGACAGAAACCATGTCAAAGACAATCAATCAATCAAGATGCATACTGGGTCATCGTCCTGACTGGTCCGCCCTACTGGGCCTACAGTCTATCTGAATCTATCCCGAGCCTTCAGCATGACTGGTCCGCCACGTGGGCCTACAGTCTCCCCGGACCGCTCATATGGTATGTTGGCCTTCAGCACAAAGCAGGACCGCCTCAACCCAACCCACACGCAAATAACCATGTGCGCATACTATCTTATACAGGCATATACAACATCAAGCATATCTATCTCACTGATCATCAATCATATAATTCTCTCGTAACTAGAGGACCGACCTAGCAGGTCACTAACATACCAATCCCTACGGATCATAAGAGCATAACATATTGTCTCCCCTAATTCTGATCAAACAGATCATATCACATGTAGCATACCATAATAATAACAACTAAAGGATCTTCCTTTGTGTCGTAGACCCTATCGATATAGTGAGGATAACTCACCTCGCAGATGTCGACTCGGAAGGTAAGCTCCAACTATCGGATCACTTGTCATAGGCTCCACTACCTATAACCATAGCACAATATACTCATAATTCCTTAGCCCTATAAGGAACTCCATAATCCACTAGTCAAATCCTGATCAAGGTTAAAGTCCTTGGTCAAGGTCAGCAGTCCATGTTGACCTCAACTCGCCCAGTACACTCGGCTACTCGCCGAGTCCTTGAAGCACATTCCAACTCGCCGAGTCATCGGGGTGACTCGTCAAGTTCTTTCGAATCCCGAACAAACCTTAAGGCCACCCGTTGAGTTACCTCCGTGCAACTCGAAGGGTATACACACAAACATATCCTTGGCTAAAACTCATACGACTCGCCGAGTTGTTCTTCAACTCGTCGTGTTTCTTGACCATCTTCATCTAACTCGCCGAGTTGTTCAACCAACTCGTTGAGTTCACGGCTTCCTTCGTCTGACTCGCCGAGTTGTTCATCCAACTCGTCGGGTTTAATGCACATCTTCATATGACTCGTCGAGTCCCTTTAGTCATTTTAACATGCAGACGCCTTTATACCATGGCAAGGTCCCAAATTGCAGATCTAACTTCCTTAAGCCTTCTTATCACGTAAAGTTGCAAACTTTACGTGCATGCATTGCTTTACAAGCTCTTAATGTCAAAACCAAGCTTTTAATGCGTGTTCATGGACCAAGGGAACCTTAATCTTGACTAAAGCTGGAACTTTATGCTTGTATAATTCAAAGAGGGTCCAGATCTGAAGTTACAACTTCAGATCTAGCCCATGGATTGCCACACCGACTTGATACCCTTATAAAACCCTAAAACTCATTCAAAGATGAGGTCTAAACTGAAATAACTGAGGGTAATGGTTAAATACCTTCCCAAGAGATGTCCACAGAAGTAGAATTCGGATCTCCTCCCAGCTCCTTGCCTCAATCACTTGTTTCCCCAAACTCCTACACCAAAATTCTTCTCTCAAAGATGAGAGTCGGGGCGTTACAACTCTCCCCCACTTGAACTAGACTTCGTCCTTGAAGTCCTCTGGGATAAACAATTCCGGATAATGCTCGCGCATCTCCGCCTCCGGCTCCTACGTCCACTCAGATCCCTTCCGATGTTCCCATTGTACCTTTACCAAAAGTATTTCCTTCTTCCACAGAATCTTCTTCTTCCTTTCCAAAATCGCCACAAGCCTTTCCACATAGTTCAATCGCTCATCGACCTGAATGTCATCCAACAACACTACTGCCTCCTGGTCCATCACGCACTTTCGCAATTGTGAAACATGAAACGTGTTGTGGATCTGGTTAAGCTCTTCCGGGAGCTCTAACCTATAAGCCACCCTAGCAACAATCCTGAACGTCCCAATATAGCGGGGGCCCAGCTTTCCCCTCTTCCTGAAACAGATCACACCCTTCCAGGGTGAGACCTTCAGGAGAACCATGTCACTCCTGAAATTCCAGCTCAGATTGGCGCTAGTCCGCATAACCTTTCTGCCGGCTCTGAGCGATTTGCAGTCGCTGTCTAATGTGTTGTATCATCTCGGTAGTTTGCAGAACTACCTCTGTCCGACCCATCACCCTGTTCCCAACCTCGCCCCAACAGACTGGGGTCCTACACTTCCGCCCATACAACAGCTCGAAAGGCGGGGCACCAATACTGGAATGGTAGCTGTTGTTGTAGGCAAACTCCACAAGCGGTAGGTGGGAATCCCAACTCCCACCGAAATCAATGACACATGCCCTCAACATATTCTCGAGGGTCTGGATGGTCCGCTCACTCTACCCATCCGTCTGCAGATGGAACGCCGTACTGAAATGCAGCCTCGTACCCAGTTCCTCGTGGAACTTCTGCCAAAATCATGAAGTAAACCTGACATCCCGATAAAAAACAATGCAAACCGGGACTCCGTGGCGACAGACAATCTCGCGGTCGTACAGGTCGGCCAACTTCTCTGCCGACGAACTCTCCCGTATGGCAAGGAAGTGAGCACTTTTGGTTAATCGATCCACGATGACCCATATAGCATCGAATCCCTTTGCCATCCTTGGCAACTTCATGATGAAATCCATCGCAATCCGTTCCTATTTCCACATGGGAATCTCCAGAGGCTGTAGCTTACTATGCGGCCTCTGGTGCTCGGCCTTGACCATCCTACAGGTCAAGCACCTTTCAACATACCAAGCGATATCTCGCTTCATACCAGGCCACCAATAACTCAAACTCAAATCACGTTACATCTTGGTGGCCCCCAGGTGAATGGATAAACGAGACTTATGAGCCTCCTCCATCACTGTCTCCCTAACTCCTCCAGTCATCGGAACCCAAACCCGACCATATCAGGTCAATAGCCCGCGGCTATCCTGAACAAACCGGGCGCTTTCACCCTTAATCCTCTCCAACTTCCAGTTCTCCGGTTTCATACCCTTGATATGAGCTTCTCTGACCAAACCTACCAGCGAGGAATCCACCGCTATCCTCATACATCTGGCTGGGTTAGAAGACCCATTAGACTTGCGGCTCAAAGCATCTGCAACCACGTTCGCTTTACCAGGATGGTAAAGGATCTCGCAATCATAGTCCATGATCACATCCAGCCACCTGCGTTGCCTCATGTTCAGGTTTGGCTGGTCTATGATGTGCCTCAAACTCTTGTGATCCATGTATATCGTACAACGGACTCCGTACGGATAGTGCCTCCAAATCATGAGAGCAAAGACCACCGTTCCCAACTCAAGATCGTGTGTGGGGTATCTCGTCTCATGCGGCTTCAACTGCCTTGATGCATAAGCTATCACTCGTCCCCTCTGCATGAGGACTGCCCCAAATCCTGTGATGGACGCATCACAAAATACCACAAAATCCTCAACTCCCTCGGGGAGTGTCAACACTGCCGCCTCGCATAAACACTGCCGCAGGGTCTCAAACGCCCTCTGCTGCTCCGGGCCCCACCGGAAATCCACCCCTTTCCTCGTTAGACGAGTGAGGGGTACGACAATCTTGGAGAAATCATGAATGAATCTCCGATAATACCCTGCTAAACCCAAGAAACTCCTGATGTCTGAGGGAGATTTCAGAACCTCCCACTGCATAACTGCCTCTACCTTGGCCAGGTCGCCCAAAATCCCCTCCTGGTTAACGAGATGTCAGAGGAACTGGACCTCTTGCAACCAAAACTCGCATTTCGAGAACTTGGCGTATAGCCGTTCTCGCCTCAAAACCTCCAGCAACTCCTTGAGATGATCCTTATGCCGCTCTCGGGTCTTGGAATATACCAAGATGTCATCTATGAATACAATGACCAAGTGATCGAGCATCGGTCCGCAGACTCGGTTCATCAAATCCATGAACACTGTCGGTGCGTTGGTGAGCCCAAACGGCATCACCACAAACTCGTAATGACCATAACGAGTTCGAAACGAGGTCTTCTCCACGTCTTCCTCCCTCACCCTGACCTGGTGATATCCTGATCTCAAGTCAATCTTGGAAAACCAAGATGCACCCTACAGTTGAGTCTAAGGCAATCTTCATCGGATTCGCCGAGTTGTTCATCAACTCGTCGAATTGATCGACGGTCTTCATATGACTCGCCGAGTAAACCTTGCGACTCGTCGAGTTCCTTCAGTCCTTAAGCCATTAAGAGTTATTTAAGCCATGTAATGGCTCCAAATTATAGATCCAAGCTTCTAGGACATGCTTTTCACGTAAAGTTGCAAACTTTACGAGCGTGCATGACTAACAAGGCTCGTAATGCCAAATCTAAGCTCTTAATAGGGTTTCAAGAACAAGGAGGGCCTCAACCACGACCAAAACAGGAAATTCATGATTCTGGAACTTGAGAAGGGTCCAGATCTGAAGTTACAACTTCAGATCTAGCCCATAGCTAACCAATGTGACTCCCAAAAATCCATAAAACCCTAGAACTCAACCACAAAGAGATCTAGAAGAAAATGGGAGTAAAGATTGAACTTGATACCTCTAAAAGATGCTTGATGAGGTAAGTTCTAATTCCCACACCTTCCTTGCCTTAACTCCATTGATCTTCAAGATCTTCCCTCCAAGCCAATCTTCTTTCAAAGGTCTAACACACACCAAAAGGAGTACCACAAAAATTAGATTTTCACTAAGCTCTCAAAGACTGTAAGGAGGCCAAAGGAGGCTAAGGCTTCCTTAAACAGGGTGCAAAACCCCAAGATTTAGGGCTTCTTTTGCCATCTCTTACTCGTCGAGTCTCTCCCTGGACTCGGTGAGTAGGTCACTTAACACGCGATCTCACCCCGCTGCTACTCGATGAGTAGGGCAACCAACTCGTCGAGTAGGTCTTAAAACCAAAGAACCTTTTATTTAATTCCATACCTGAGAATCGGGGCGTTACAGATTAGTTGGCGTTAATGAAAAGTGTCGATTCAGAGGCGATGATGATTTATTCAGAGGCCGATAGTATTAATCATTCAGGGGTTACTGTTCATGTTCAACACTTCGATACGCTTCGTTTTTGATTTCTGGAGATGAAAATATTCGTTAGTTTGGTACATTTCTATTTTCGAAATTTTCTTTGTTTGTCATTTATTTTCGAAAAATATTGTAAAACACAAAAATATTTTCGTTAATTTGGTTTACTTTTCGAAAAATTAAAAATACTAAAAAGATTTTCATTTTTGTTGGATTCGGGCCAAAGCGCTGATCACTTTCAGGATGGCAGAACGAAGGGCAACACCAACATCAGACAATATCTATGTAAGGTTGTTGATGGGAATTTTACAGCTACGGTGAAAGTGGAGTGCTCCTCGGGTGTCGCTTCACATGAAATGGATATTATCAAAGCATTAGAGGCTAAGCATCCATACAAGCCACCCTTATCCATGCTGAGCACCATTTATTCTGAGCCTCACTTTATAGTAGCTATTGACAATGTCCTTGGTTGTATTAAATCGTTTCCTAAAGGAACTTCGTGTGGGAGAGACGGCTTGAGAGCTCAACATAATTTGGATGCTCTATGCGGGGAAGGGTCTGCTATAGCCATAGATCTCCTACAAGCCATCACCGCAGTGGTTAAACTGTGGCTAGGGGGAAGATGTCCATCATGTCTGGCAATGCTTGTGGCATCTGCACCTCTTACTCCGCTCCTAAAACCTGACAATGGAATTCGTCCTATTGTTGTGGGCACTATATGGATGCGTTTAGTCTCAAATGTTACTTTGAAAGGAGTTAGTAAAAAATGACACAATACCTTATTGACTTTCAATTCGGAGTAGGTGTGTCGGGTGGTGCTGAAGCTGTACTTCATAGTGTCAATAGGGTGTTGAGTGCACGTCAAGATGATGGATCTCTTACAATGCTTACTGTGGATTTTTCAAATGCCTTCAATTTAGTCGATAGATCTGCCTTACTTCGCGAGGTCAGGATAAGGTGCCCTTCCATTTCCTTATGGGTCGAATTCTTATATGGCCATGCAGTAAGGTTGTATTTGGGAGATAAGCATATTTGGTCCACTACTAGGGTCCAACAAGGCGACCTTTTGGGACCACTTTTGTTTGCTCTGGTACTGCAACCACGTATACATCAAATTAGAGAAAACTGTAAGCTTCTTCTTGATGCTTGGTACCCTGATGATGGGACAGTCATTGCAGATTCGGAGGAGGTGGCCAGAGTATTGGACATCATTAGGGTGGTAGGCCCAGGAATGGGGCTTGAGCTGAATATCAAGAAAACTGAGCTATTTCGGCCTTCATGCGATTGTAGGAATCTTTGTTCAGGTTTATTCCCTACTGACATTAGGCGATCGTCAGCGGGGCTGGAGCTTCTTACGGTAGCAGCTAGTAGAGATGTGAGTTTTATTCGCATGTTAGCCACGAAGAGGGTTGCCAAGGCTGTTGATTTGATGCTGTAACATCCATCAAATTTATGCCAAATTTAAACTTTTAATTTTAACAAAAGAAACAAATAGTAATTTGTTTTTACAAAAATTTCCAAATCATTTATCATCAGAGTGTCCCAAAATAGATCATAAGGATGAGGAGCGGCACGGTCATGCCTTCGCCTTCCCTCGATCTCCTGAAGTACCTGAAACAATAAATTGAAAACTGTAAGCCCGAGGGCTTAGTAAGCTACCCCCAAAATACCAATACCAAACTGACAGAAGCCATGTCAATAACAATCAATCAATCAATCAAGATGCATACTGGGCCATCGGCCTGACTGGTCCGCCCTACTGGGCCTACAGTCTATCTAAATCTATCCTGAGCCTTCGGCATGACTGGTCCGCCACGTGGGCCTACAGTCTCCCCGGACCGCTCATAGGGTATGTTGGCCTTCATCACAAAGTAGGACCGCCTCAACCCAACCCACACGCAAATAACCATGTGCGCATACTATCTTATACAGGCATATACAACATCAAGCATATCTATCTCACTGATCATCAATCATAGAATTCTCTCGTAACTAGACCACCGACCTAGTAGGTCACTAATATACCAATCCCTATGGATCATAAGAGCATAACATACTGTCTCCCTTAATTCCGATCAAACAGATCATATCACATGTAGCATACCATAACAATAACAACTAAAGGATCTTCCTTTGTGTCGTAGACCCTATCGATATAGTGAGGATAACTCACCTCGCAGATGTCGACTCGGAAGGTAAGCTCCAACTATCGGATCACTTGTCACAGGCTCCATTACCTATAACCATAGCACAATATACTCATAATTCCTTAGCCCTATAAGGCACTCCATAACCCACTAGTCAAATCCTGATCCTCGGTCAAGGTCAGCAGTCCATGTTGACCTCAACTCGCCGAGTACACTCGGCTACTCGCCGAGTCCTTGAAGCACGTTCCAACTCGCCGAGTCATCGGGGTGACTCGTCAAGTTCCTTCGAATCTCGATCAAACCTTAAGGCCACCTGTTGAGTTTCCTCTTTGCAAATCGACGGGTATACACACAAACATATCCTTGGCTAAAACTCATACGACTCGCCGAGTTGTTCTTCAACTCGTCGTGTTTCTTGACCATCTTCATCTAACTCGCCGAGTTGTTCAACCAACTCGTTGAGTTCACGGCTTCCTTCGTCTCACTCGCCGAGTTGTTCATCCAACTCGTCAGGTTTAATGCACATCTTCATATGACTCGTCGAGTCCCTTTAGTCATTTTAACATGCAGAAGTCGTTATGCCATGGCAAGGTCCCAAATTGCAGATCTAATTTCCTTAAGCCTGCTTATCATGTAAAGTTGCAAACTTTACGTGCATGCATTGCTTTACAAGCTCTTAATGTCAAAACCAAGCTTTTAATGGGTGTTCATGGACCAAGGGAACCTTAATCTCGACTAAATCAGGAACTTTATGCTTGTATCATTCAAAGAGGGTCCAGATCTGAAGTTACAACTTCAGATCTAGCCCATGGATTGCCACACCAACTTGATACCCTTATAAAACCCTAAAACTTATTCAAAGATGAGGTCTAAACTGAAATAACTGAGGGTAATGGTTAAACACCTTCCCAAGAGATGTCCACAGAAGTAGAATTCGGATCTCCTCCCAGCTCCTTGCCTCAATCACTTGTTTCCCCAAACTCCTACACCAAAATTCTTCTCTCAAAGTTGAGAGTCGGGGCGTTACAAATCTCCCCCACTTTAACTAGACTTCGTCCTTGAAGTCCGCTGCGATAAACAATGTCGGATAATGCTCGCGCATCTCCGCCTCCGGCTCCCACGTCCACTCGGATCCCTTCCGATGTTCCCATTGTACCTTTACCAAAAGTATTTCCTTCTTCCGCAGAATCTTCTTCTTCCTTTCCAAAATCGCCACAGGCCTTTCCACATAGTTCAATCGCTCATATCCCTGAATGTCATCCAACGACACTACTGCCTCCTGGTCCATCATGCACTTTCGCAATTGTGAAACATGAAACGTGTTGTGGATCCAGTTAAGCTCTTCCGGGAGCTCTAACCTATAAGCCACCTTGCCCACCCTGGAAACAATCCTGAATGGCCCAATATAGCAGGGGCCTAGCTTTCCCCTCTTCCTAAAACGGATTACAACCTTCCAGGCTGAGACCTTCAGTAGAACCATGTCACCCTCCTGAAATTCCAGCTCAGATTGGCGCCGGTCTGCATAACTTTTCTGCAGGCTCTGAGCAGTCTGCAGTCGCTGTCTAATCTGTTGTATCATCTCGGTAATTTGCAGAACTACCTCTGTCCAACCCATCACCCTGTTCCCAACCTCGCCCCAACAGACAGGGGTCCTACACTTCCGCCCATACAACAGCTCGAAAGGCGGGGCGCCAATACTGGAATGGTAGCTGTTGTTGTAGGCAAACTCCACAAGCGGTAGGTGGGAATCCCAACTCCCACCGAAATTAATGACACATGCCCTCAACATATCCTCGAGGGTCTGGATGGTCCGTTCACTCTGCCCATCCGTCTGCGGATGGAACGTCGTAGTGAAATGCAGCCTCGTACCCAGTTCTTCGTGGAACTTTTGCCAAAATCGTGAAGTAAACCTGACATCCCGATCAAAAACAATGGAAATCGGGACTCCGTGGCGACAGACAATCTCGCGGACGTACAGGTCGGCTAACTTCTCTGCCGACGAACTCTCCCGTATGGCTAGGAAGTGAGCACTTTTGGTCAATCATTCCACGATGACCCATATAGCATCGAATCCCTTTGCCATCCTTGGCAACTTCATGATGAAATCCATCACGATCCGTTCCCATTTCCACATGGGAATCTCCAGAGGCTGTATCTTACCATGCGGCCTCTGGTGCTCGGCCTTGACCATCCTACATGTCAAGCACCTTTCAACGTACCAAGCGATATCTCGCTTCATACCAGGCCACCAATAACTCAAACTCAAATCACGGTACATCTTGGTGGCCCCCGGGTGAATAGAAAAACGAGACTTATGAGCCTCCTCCATCACTGTCTTCCTAACTCCTCTGGTAATCGGAACACAAACCCGACCATATCAGGTCAATAGCTCGCGGCTATCCTGAACAAACCGGGCAATTTCACCCTTAATCCTCTCCAACTTCCAGTTCTCCGGTTTCATACCCTTGATCTGAGCTTCTCTGACCAAACCTACCAGCGGGGAATCCACAGCTATCCTCATACATCTGGCTGGAGTAGAAGACCCAGCAGACTTACGGCTCAAAGCATCCGCAACCACGTTCGCTTTACCAGGATGGTAAAGGATCTCGCAATCATAGTCCTTGACCACATCCAGCCACCTGCGTTGCCTCATGTTCAGGTTTGGCTGGTGCATGATGTGCCTCAAACTCTTATGATCTGTGTATACCGTACAACGGAATCCGTACAGATAATGCCTCCAAATCTTGAGAGCGAAGACCACCATTCCCAACTCAAGATCGTGTGTGGGGTATCTCGTCTCATGCGGCTTCAACTGCCTTGATGCATAAGCTATCACTCGTCCCCTCTGCATGAGGACTGCCCCCAATCCTATGATGGACGCATCACAAAATACCACAAAATCCTCAACTCCCTCGGGGAGTGTCAACACTGTCGCCTCGCATAAACACTGCCGCAGGGTCTCAAACGCCCTCTGCTGCTCCGGGCCCCACTGAAAATCCACCCCTTTCCCCGTTAGACGAGTGAGGGGTACGACAATCTTGGAAAAATCACGAATGAATCTCCGATAATACCCTGCTAAACCCAAGAAACTCCTGATGTCTGAGGGAGATTTCGGAACCTCCCACTGCATAACTGCCTCTACCTTGGCCGGGTCGCCCAAAATCCCCTCCTGGTTAACGAGATGTCTGAGGAACTGGACCTCTCGTAACCAAAACTCACATTTCGAGAACTTGGCGTACAACCGTTCTCGCCTCAAAACCTCCAGCAGCTCCCTGAGATGATCCTCATGCTGCTCCCGGGTCTTGGAATATACCAATATGTCATCTATGAATACAATGACCGAGCGATTGAGCATCGGTCTGCAGACTCGGTTCATCAAATCCATGAACACTGCCGGTCCGTTGGTGAGCCCAAACGGCATCACCACAAACTCGTAATGACCATAACGAGTTCGAAACGCAGTCTTCTCCACGTCTTCCTCCCTCACCCTGAACTGGTGATATCCTGATCTCAAGTCAATCTTGGAAAACCAAGAGGCACCCTGTAGTTGATCGAACAGATTGTCTATCCACGGGAGCGGATAACGGTTCTTCACCGTTAACTTGTTCAGCTCCCTGTAGTCAATGCACATCCTGTGCGAACCGTCCTTCTTCTTGACGAAAAGGATCGGCGCTCCCCAGGACGAACTACTCGGACGAATAAAGTGCTTACCCAACAGTTCCTGCAACTGAGATGACAAATCCTGCATCTCAGGCGGTGCCAAACGGTACGTCGCCTTGGCGATAGGTGTCGCACCTGGTACTAGATCAATCCTGAACTCAACTTGCCTCTGGAGGCACTCCAAGTAACTATTCCGGAAACACATCAACAAACTCTCTCACCACGGGGACCTCTGAAACTGAGAGATGCTCCCTATCCCGCATATCTCTCACATATGCCAAATAACCGGCACACCCGTGCTAAATATACTGTCGGGCCCTGGCTGCCGAACAGAACCTTGACCCCAACCTGGTGCCCTCTCCATACACTACAAGTTCTCCCCCACTTGGGGTTCAAACTACCACCGGCTGCCTCTCACAGTCAATCATGGCGCCAAAACGGCTGAGCCAATCCATTCCTATAATCATGCATACATCCCCCATGGGAATAGGAATCAAATCTATCGGGAAGGACACCCCGAAAATCTCCAACTCGCATCCCCGGTAGACCGAAGAAGCGGAAACTCTGTTCTCGCTGGCGGTCGAGACCTGCAACGGGCACTCGAGATCATCCATCAGCACCCTGAACCCTCTACTAAAAGTCTAAGATACGAATGATCGACTCGCCCCCGAGTCAAATAGAACCAAAGCAAGAAAAGAATTTACTATCAACGTACCTAATCACAAGTACAATCAATAAGCACAACACAATACAATAATTGAGACGGAGAATAGAAACGTACCAGCAACCACATCCGGTGCGGTCTTGTCCTCCTCGTCCATAAGCTGGAAGGCGCGTACCTGAGCCTTCGGAGGCTCCACCTTAACTGGCCTCCCATCACCAATCTTCCTAGCAACTGGAGTAGATCCCTGTGCCAACTTAGCGGCGAGCTGCGGACAATTGGTCTTCATATGACCAACCTGATGACAATGGTAACAAATTCTCATATCTAGTGGAGGGGCGGATTGACAGCAGTCCCTGGCATAGTGCCCCTCCTTGCCACATTTGTGGCATCATCCTCCTGCTCGACAAACTCCTAAATGAACCCTACCGCACTTTCCACAAGTGCGGCTCTGCTAACCCCCAGATCGTGTATCAGCGGTCTTAGACCGCTTAGGCGCCGACTGCGACTGGGTCGGTGCCTGACGCTGCTCCTTCAACTACAGCTCTATCTCCAACTCACGCCGCCTCGCGGCTTCCTGAAGATCCAAGAGGGTATCACAACATTGTGTAGCCACAAACTGTCGTATATCCGTCTTGAGCATACTCAGATAACGAGTCATCTGAGATTGTTCCGACGCAAACTCCGGGCAAAACATAGCCCTCTCCGTGAACATCCGGGTAATCTCCATCACTGACTCTCCATCTTGTCTCAAAGTCAAGAACTCCTGAGCAAGTCGCTCCCGCTCAACACGAGGAACGTAGCGGGTGTGAAACATATCCCTGAACTGTCCCAGGTAATAGCAGTCCGCTGATCATCCGAATATGAAACTGTCGTCAATCTCCACCAGTCCTTCGCCCCAAGCCTCAATAGGTTCAGGGCACATCTGACCTTCTGATCAGCATGACAAGAGCACATGAAGAAACATCCCTCCACGTCAGATAACCACCTCATAGCCCGAATAGCATCCTATGTACCATAAAATGTCGGGGGCTCCGTATTATCGAAGTCCCGGTACTGGAAAGCCCTGTCGTCTCCTCCTCCAACCCCTACCGTAGTTACAGCCGAAGTGGCTGCAGCGGCAGCTGTGTCTGCTACAGCTGCATATCGCTCATCAAAGTACTAAACCATCGCGGTCTTAATCGACCCAAACATCTCTGGCAGCTGTGCTCGAAAAGCCGCAGCGACCTCATCGTGCAGAATGTCCCGGATCCTGGCATCCAGCTCCTCAATCCCAATCTGAACTACGGGCTCAGGTGCTATCGACAACTCTGACCCTCCATCTCTCGTCCCCGATCCTGACCCAGATCTCGACCCGGAACCATCAGCAAAGCGTCTCGTCACCACCATACTACAAACACACCCAATACATCTGATAAACAATATAATATCGGGAGACCAAAACCCAAAACCCTAGGGGTTGTGACTTCCTTGCTACACGTATGGGTCCTGTGCTTTCAGTAGTACAAGCCCATACTACCTTCCACACCTACCCAGATTTGTCTCAAGTATCACCACAACTCCCTAATACTATACTCAGCATACTATGTGCTCAACCCTCACTAATAGGGGACATCACCTATCTCGCAAATGATCCTGCAGTTCCGCACCACTCACACATCCATGAAACTTCCATCAATCCCTGCAGCGCTAGTGTACACTGGCTGCACATAACGGTGGACCCGATAGACTTTCGAATATCCGATCCTACACTAAGGTCGAATCAGACATTCTCAGGATATAAGATCTTGACTACACACACCCGTGGTGCATACATTAAACATCTACAGTCATGATGTCAATTCCATATACACGAACCCTAGGCTAATAAGCATCATATAATTAGGCAAATCTATCATGTGATTCCTGAATATCCCTAGCCAAGCACTAGCATGTTGTTCTAATCATATCAGAATATCAAATAACTGTATGCTATTTTGGGGCTTACTTACAGGCTCCGGCTGATCGTACTCTCTGCATCCTCCATCCTTATCTTGAAAATCATTTTAAAATTTTACTTTCCGAAAATCTCGTTGATTTGAGACTGGATTCACACAAGTGTTCCTCCAATTCGCTCAAACCAAGGCTCTGATACCAACTTGTAACATCCATCAAATTTACGCCAAATTTAAACTTTTAATTTTAACAAAAGAAACAAATAGTAATTTGTTTTTACAAAACATTTCCAAATCATTTATCATCAGAGTGTCCCAAAACAGATCATAAGGATGAGGAGCGGTACGGTCACGCCTTCGCCTTCCCTCGATCTCCTGAAGTACCTGAAACAATAAACTGAAAATTGTAAGCCCGAGGGCTTAGTGAGTTACCCCCAAAATACCAATACCAAACTAACAGAAACCATGTCAATAACAATCAATCAATCAACATGCGTACTGGGCCATCGGCCTGACTGGTCCGCCCTACTGGGCCTACAGTCTATCTGAATCTATCCCGAGCCTTCGGCATGATTGGTCCGCCACGTGGGCCCATAGTCTCCGCGGACCGCTCATAGGGTATGTTGGCCTTCAGCACAAAGCAGGACCGCCTCAACACAACCCACAAGCAAATAACCATGTGCGCATACTATCTTATATAAGCATATACAACATCAAGCATATCTATCTCACTGATCATCAATCATAGAATTCTTTCGTAACTAGAGCACCGACCTAGCAGGTCACTAACATACCAATCCCTACGGATCATAAGAACATAACATACTGTCTCCCTAATTCCGATCAAACAGATCATATCACACGTAGCATACCATAACAATAACAACTAAAGGGTGGGCCTTGGTGCCGTAGACCCTATCAATATAGTGAGGATAACTCACCTCGCAGATGTCGACTCGGAAGGTAAGCTCCAACTATCGGATTACTTGTCATAGGATCCACTACCTATAACCATAGCACAATATACTCATAAGTCCTTAGCCCTATAAGTCACTCCATAATCCACTAGTCAAATCCTGATCAAGGTCAAAGTCCTCGGTCAAGGTCAGCAGTCAATGTTGACCTCAACTCGCCGAGTACACTCAGCTACTCACCGAGTCCTTGAAGCACATTCCAGCTCGCCGAGTCATCGGGGTGACTCATCGAGTTCCTTCGAATCCCGATCAAATCTTAAGGCCACCCGTTGAGTTTCCTCCTTGCAACTCGACGGGTAGACACACAAACATATCCTTGGCTAAAACTCATACGACTCGCCGAGTTGTTCTTCAACTCGTCGAGTTTCTTGACCATCTTCATCTAACTCGCCGAGTTGTTCAACCAACTCATCGAGTTCACAGCTTCCTTCGTCTGACTCGCCGAGTTGTTCATCCAACTCGTCAGGTTTAATGCACATCTTCATATGACTCGCCGAGTCCCTTTAGTCATTTTAACATGCAGATGTCTTTATGCCATAGCAAGGTCCCAAATTGCATATCTAACTTCCTTAAGCCTTCTTATCACGTAAAGTTGCAAACTTTACGTGCATGCATTGCTTTACAAGCTCTTAATGTCAAAACCAAGCTTTTAATGGGTGTTCATGGACCAAGGGAACCTTAATCTCGACTAAAGCTGGAACTTTATGCTTGTAATTCAATGACGGTCCCTGTATTTTCAGGTTTTCTTAAGTTTTAAGGGGGGGGAATACAAGTTAAAACACCAAGAACATAACTAAATTTTTCTAACTGCCTTCATCAGAAAAGTTGGACTCCATTCACGGACTGTTTTGGACAACTTAAACATTTTAGTTTTCAAAACTGTATTAGGTTCAAATAGTTCAAGTTCTTATCTTTAAAATGACTACTTTCACATCTCCATACGATTTTTCTATAATTTATGGTGATTTTTACAAAACTACCTATCATTTCAAACATCAATCCGGACCAGTCTGTGATTATGGACTTCTTCACACAAGTTAGAGGTCATTAAAAATCATGAGAAAAATTATGGAGAAACTAGACTCATTTTCCAAACTCTTAGAATTTTTGGATTCTGATTTGGACCTTTGATGATTTTTCTACAAATTTTATAGAACAGGGATAGAAAATGTTATCAACAGAAAAATACTATCAATTTCATTTCACCTTGTAACATGTTGAGCAAGGTGTATATCTTTATGTGATTATATGTTATTGCAATATATGACATTATTGTCTTAGTATGTAGACATACACCAGTTAACAAATGAAGTTTTCTAAACAAAGCATAGAAATAACAATTTGTTATAATCAAAGTACATCTATTACATACAAACGTTTGAATAAACTATGTTAAGTATAGTTTATGTACATTACCACTTTTACCCTTGTTTTGATAAACTATAATAGGTATAGTTTATGATACATCACATAACACACTCATACAAAAAGGTTACATTCATACAAAAAGGAATTTTTCCACTACATTACACGTGAATTCGTTACTGGCTTTTTTGAGACATTCGCTTCACTTTACCAATAAGTCTTGTATTGTAACCAGAGTCTCCTGGAGAGAAAGCGTGATAGTTCTATATAGATCTATATTGGGATTGACAAACCCACACCTGAGCTGCTTCCAACAGCTAGACCGGCAGGTCTGTGGTGACAAATGTCATAACAGTTCCGACGCCTGAAGAACGTCGTCTCAGGCCAACTAGGTCATAGTATGGTTATAATAGCTCACATTAAGTATTAACAAACATAGAATTTACAGGGAATTCATGTAGATCAAACGAGTTTACATAGATTCACTACTGGAAAAAGCCATTTAATGACGCGCAAACAATGACACTCCTGATAAAGGACGTGCATTTGTGCGTGCCCTAAAAAACAATGTCAGTTTTGCAAAATTTGAAGGACAGAGAACACGCATTTGTGCATGCCCTAAAACTAATGTCAGAAAAGAAAAAAAAAAGAAATGTGGAGGGCGCCTTTCATAAATTTGCGTCGTCTAAAAGTGTCGCTTTATAACATTTTAATGAAACACGCGTTTTTAAGCAGGATTTCACCCGCCTATTGAATCCCAAAAATTAAACACACACACACACAACCCCCACCCCCCCCCCCTTCCAATTAGCAAGAAAAAACCCTAGGCCTTCATCTTCATAGCTGCATCGCACCACCACCCAACTTCCGATCTCGCACCGCCAAGTGTCTCCAACCATTCTTTCCTGTCGCACTACACCGATAACAAAACCCCATCACTATTTTAGGTCACCATTCACCAACAGCCTCACTATTCTAATACTTTAAATCGAGTGTTCATTTGACCATAATGTCAAAATTGAATCGAATGTTCATTCGACACAAAGTCATTGATACGGCCGACGATGCCTCCGCCTCCGGTCTCTAGTCGGCGACACCGACGAAGCCTCCTCCTCCGACCGCTTCCGTCTCCCCTTCATTCATGTTGTTTAAAGCCTCACGTTTTTTTATAGATCGTTGGAAGCATAGGAGTTGTGGCTGTAGGTCTGGATTTAGGGAAAGAAGGGCCACTGGTTCACATTGTTGCCTGCATCGCTTCATTATTAGGTCAAGGTGGGCCCGATGACTGCAAATTCATCCCTCAAGCTCCCCCCGATGGTCCTCTGGTAAGCCAGATCCTTTAACCTTTTATTCACAACAATTTCATACACGATTATACAACAACAAAGAGATCTTCCTTCGTGAACTTATTAGGCAAGTTTCAAACTTTTGCAAATTTCTAGTTTACTTTTAAGCCCTGAGTGATGTGGCTTCTTCATTTCGTTCGATAATTTTTGTTGGATCGATTTGTTTGCTTCTGTATGACATTTCATCCGTTCAAAAAAGACTTTTTTTTAATTAACATGGATGAAAGCTAGCTTATCGATTCCCTGATCATTATTTTGCAATTTGATTGGTCGATGAGTTTTTCTATCATAGTTCCATAAAGCCCCTTCAGCTTCTTACAAAGTTAATGGTGTAATGGAAAGCTTGTCTAGTGGCACATGTTGTCTATCTTATGGATCCCCTGATGATTATTTTGCAAATGGTTTTATATCATCAATTAGCTCAAATGTATTTGTCACTTATCTTCTTCAGCTATACCCGTTTAAATCTGCTTCAAGCTTCAAAAACAAGTTATTGTTACTTTGTGATTCCCAAATAAGAGATACAAAATACTTTTGGAAGTTGATTTTTTCATTATAATCTTTAAAACTGATATTGATTGAAAAAGAGATTGTAAGTAATGTATTGATTATTGCTTTATTTATTTTGCCTCTGTTGTGAAGATCAAAAGATGTGAAGAAATGGCACGAAAGCTGCGGTTCTTAAAAGATCAAATGTCAAAGGCGGGCACCACATAGTCATTAAATCTCTTTTTCAATCAATATCAGCCTTCATCTTCTTTATATTTTGCCATATCAAGTGATGGAAAATTCAGTCTTATGTCATTGTCTGGAGGTGAATATCGAGGGTATTTTGGTCTTTTAAATAAAAAGCAGACTGTGTGTCACCTAGACCTCGTGCTGGTGAAGTCAGTCTGGTTAATTCAGTCCTATGTCATTGTCAGGAGGTGAATTCAGTCCCATGTCATTGTCAGGAGGTAAATTTAGTCCTATGTCATTGTCAGGAGGTGAATAACTTATATTTTATTTAAACTTTATCTGGTTTTAGGTAAAGAAAGGTGGAATGCCACCTGGACCTCGTGCTGGTTTCTCTATGTGTGTACATAAAAAGCGGACTATGTTATTTGGTGAAGTTTTTGACATGAAGGCTGAAGGTTAATTTTCTCTTTAATTATTTTGATTTTGTAAAATTATATGGAATCTATTAAATTCCTCAGAGGAAGATATGATTGCCTTTAGAACATAAACTATTATTTTTCATCATTAAAAAGTGTGTAAAACATGTGTAATTAATATGATTTCTAATTTTATTATAATGACTTCAATTGTATATGTAGGTGATGTGTTAATGAGCTTGTTCTTGAATGAAAAGATATAAAATTGAAGTCAAAAAGATATAAAATTGAAAACAGAGGAATTGTATTCAAAGTCCTATTGATGGTAGGACAGGGGGAGGAGGTTGGGCTAACACCCTCTTTTCTTTTCAACCTTTTAAATTCAAGTTTTTCAGCTAATATATAATTCTTTTTCAGCTCCTGGAGATGGACCAATTATGTTAGTTTTAGCTCCAACTCGTGAACTTGATTCTATTTTTCAGAATAATGAATAGGTAATTTCTATTTTTTTTAGTTAGGAATCTCTTATTATTCTTTAGTATTTGACATCCATAATCTTCTTGAATGTCCATTGAATTGCAGAAGAACAACCAAAATTTTCTTACAACAGAGACAACAATTGTATGGCCTGTATCTGAAATAAGATATACCAATTACCATTTGTCTCCTTGTGGTGCTACAAAATTTTGATGTTCTCATATATAATAGATCGTATCTTATCTTAGCATTAGTTTTGTTATATTCTTGTTTGGTAAATTGTTAGAGCATTGAATTGAAATGTTTGCTCCAATTAATTGGCATTAGTTTCTACAGCCAATTAATTGGCTGTAGAAAACTCGGGCACTGACCTCAATCCAAGGCTACAGATTCTTCCACAAAAGTTAAACAAGAAATCAGGGAAAAACTCCAAACCTAGTTCAGGCTTCATTGCACCTATGGGTGGTGTTGCAGGTACAAGTGTTGCTAGGCTGCCACTTTTTCCTGAATAGTTCATGCAACAAATATAGTTGAATTTGAAGAAAAAGCTCTTCACACAATGACACAAAAAATGGTTTTGACTCGTAAGGAAATGATATGCTTAATGTTATACTTGGGGGTTTTCTGAGGGTGTTTTTTTGTCATTTGTTTCCTTGTTTTTGATTTTTTTTTTCAGCAAGAGGTGGTTTTAGAAAGGTATTGGCTTGGGGTTTAGCTTGCCTTTAAAAAGAAAAGCAGGTATGTGCTTATTTTGTCTATCTGTTCTACACACAACATCTCTAAAGGAATATGGCAAGTCCATATATATGCATAATTGTCAATACACACACATACACGTCCATATATATGCATAATTGTCAAAAAAATTTCATTTTTTTTGCTTTTGTTTCTTGTTTAATAATATACATACGTTTTGATTTTTGTTTCTTTGGTTTAAATTTTTTTTTTTTTTTGTGTATATGTACTAAAAAAACATAATGTATGCACAAAAACGTAAATACCAGATTTGCCCTCAACAGAAAAACGAACTGATTACTTGTCTTTTACGGAATTACCCCTTCTAGGATATATATATATATATATATATATATATATATATATATATATATATATATATATATATATATATTGAAATAAATAGGAATGTAAAGTTAATTATGTATATCCACAGACATATTTCATCAGCAACATGTGTGAGCAAAGTAATTTCTCAGATTTTACTTAAATTTTACAACATGAGCTTGTAAGGTTGCTTAATTGGGCTCTTTTGATCTGTTGCTTCAGGTTGGCACATCCTGATCAACCCTCCATAACCTTCACAACTTTCAACTTTAATCCTCTACTTAGCGGTGAAGGTGGTGGTGGTCCTATTCCTTTTGATCTTTCATTGCCTATTGCTAAACAGGTTTCACAATATATAGAAGGGTGTTGAATTCAAAAGTTTAAAGAAAGCACATACACATTTCCTGATCCTAGTAAGGTATTGTAAGATGCTATTGATGTCCAGCTTCAATGAATCTTATGACTCAAGATATGGGGCCATTATGATGGATCCTCAGAATGATGATGGTATTATAGGGTATTCGGTTCTTCCCAACAACACTTGTCAGCATGCTGCTCCAACCTTTGTCAATTTAATGAATGTTGTAATTCTTAGGCTTGCTACACATAATGAGAATATGACCATACAAACACGTAATCATCCAATGCCAATGACAGAAAGTCAACACCTGCAACATCAAGTATACATATACTTCCAATTATTCTTCTACTTATACTCATATCTTATAAATTTTTCTAGGATAACATACAATCAAAATATTGACACCTTTATATGTAGTGTGTATTTAAATAGTGATTTGTATGATCTTGTAGGACCTGGATGCATTCTCTGTAACTATTGTTGTGTATTTAAATAGTGATTTCATTCGTGCTTCATTTGTTGTTCCTATTGTGAAGGTATGCCACTCTCTAGTTGTCTTTTTCACATAATTGACCCAATTATTTTAACGCCCCTCAGTTAATCCAACAATAAACATTTTATGCAATACACAAGAATTTCTTGATCAAAGATTTATAACTTAGTGGTCATTTTGGGTAAACTAATTTGGGTTTCCTGTAAACAATTAGTTAATGGGAATATTTTTCTTGTATTTTAACGTAATGCATGTCTTATATAGGAGCATGAAGTAAAAGTGAAACATCAACAACTGATTAGTGGGGTAAGCAAACTTGTTTGTTTTCTTTATGCTTTTCTTTTGTTAACACAACAATGTATAACCAATAAATGCTTCACAGTTTGACCATTAACTGGTTATCATTACTAATACTCAGGTATCTATATTGTCTTTTTGGGTGTCAACACATATATGGGACATCATAAGATTCTTAGTCCCTTCCTTATATGTAATCATTCTCTTTTACATCTTTGGTAAGTCTCCAAACTCACATTTTACATGCATTTTCCAAGGTATATTGTAAGTAATTACATCAGTAGTATCTGTATGTAGAAGCCTTTTTTTGTAGGCCTAGAACAGTTTATTGGAAGTATTTTACATCTTTAATGAACTATGTTTAACATTGTTCTATCTTTGTAGGCTCAGAACAGTTTATTGGAAATGGTGTTATATTCCCTACAGTTCTCATTCTGCTGGAATATGGTTTTGCAACTACATCTTCAACATATTGCCTAACCTTTTTCTCAAGGTTGGAATGCATAATAACTTACCAATATGGATCTGCATTTTCATTAGTGAATTTGGGTCTTATGAAATTTTAAACATATTAGACCAGAATTTCCTCAAATTATATCTAGGATTTTGCTTTGCTGATGGACTAGCTTCACTGGTGGATCTATTTGTTATCTGGCTGTTGAGGTGTATTTCTGATTTGAATTGAATCTATGAAAGTTGAATGTTTGATCAATGAAAATTGGGATAGATTGAAATCAACATAGACATATTTTCTTTCTTGTTGACAAGGTGTCATTTTTTCCTTCTAACACTTGGGGTTAAATATTTCCCTCCCCCATGAATTCAATGTATTTGGCATAAAGATCTTCCACAGAAAGTTTGTTTCTAACAAAACTGAGAAGAGTTTGAAGCATTACTTTGATTTTTAGGATTACTTGGAAACTCATTGTTGTCTAACAGTTTAGACAACATTGATCTAACGAATTTGAAGCATGCCTACAGTGGTGGATGGAAAACTAATAAATAAAGGTGAAGTTTTTTTCTAACAAGAATTTTTTGTTTTAGGTGACAATGGATCACAGGCCTCCATACCTCACACTTGGGATACCAGCTACCTTTTAAAGGGTTGTACCTTCTTATTACACTAACAAAAATCTAATCAAGATTTTGCTTGTTTAGTTGATTCTTTTTCTTAGGCATTCTTGACTCGTCTAGGATTAAAGCATTGTTATCTTATCAGCAAGTAATTACTTTCCAGCCAAGCCCGGTGGGCAGCCGCCCATGACACCAAGTTCAACATTGTTACGTAGTACACCAGGTGGCAAACCAATGACATGAAGGATCAGGTTATATAGTTAGGGATGTAGTATCAGATTATATAGTTAGGGAAAACCCCTTAATAACAATGTATGACATTAAATTTTTGTTACAACTATTGATTTGTTTTATCTTTTCATGGAACGATTATTTGTATGACATTAAATTTTATATAATGGATTGTATTTTTTGTATATGATATTTAATTTTCTATTATGACACATTAATACAAATTTAATTTGAAAATTAGTAAATCTATAAATAATATTTTTTTAAACATTTAAAATTATGATACGCAAATATGTGTGTCATCTTAATTTATGACATGGCCTTTCTTGATAGGGGCTTTCTTGATACACATTGTGTGTCATTAACATGCACGTTGTAAGGTTACGACACGTGAATGTGTGTCATCTTCCATTATGACAGGGGCTTCCTTGATACGCATTGTGTGTCGTAAACGCGCATCGTAATTGCGCGTCGTAAATGCGCGTCGTCTCTCTTTATGACATGGCCTTCCTTGACGCGCATTTGCGCGTCGTCTGAGCCTTTTACGACGCGCAATGAGCGTCGTAAAAGGCTGTTTTCTAGTAGTGATTTAAACTTGCATCATTTTATCATAAGTATAACAAATTACTTGTACACCTCGGTCTTTGGGTTTTAAGACTACTTTTACATTTTAAGGAAAATATTGGATTTTTCTGGAACAAACACTACTTTTACAAGAAAAAGCTTTTCATAAACCGTCTACAGATGCTTATGAACTCACCAACCTTTGTGTTGACACTTTTTCAAACAACTTGTATTCTCAGGAAATCACTAAACTGGTAACCAAGTGCTTTTGAGGATGGGACGTTAAGGCGTCAAACATTTCACATTTTGTCAACATATTGTAATTGATTTGGAAACATGTAATTCATACAATGATGTAACTTTCTCAATTATATATATGTTGGTTGTGTTTGCTTAAATCACTATTGCAATTGTTGTTATGATGCTATACATGAAGTCCTCCACCCCCGGACGTTTCCGCCATCCTTGGTTTGGGGGTGTGACAAACTCACACACGAAAATAGGGTTTTCTAGCTCTCAAGGGATGGTAAGGGACAGAGGGGGCGCTAATGATCCATTAAATAGGGTGAAAAACCCCGAAAATTAGGTTTTCCTCTTCCAGCTCCTACTCGTCGAGTCACTTCTCTGACTCGACGAGTCGGTCATATAATGATGTGGCCCAAACACGCTGCTACTCGACGAGTCAGGGCATCTACTCGTCGAGTAGACCTTAAAACTTGAAGGTCTAAACTATAATATTAATACCTAACAATCGGGGCGTTAACATTAAAGATCCAATCGAGTAGAAAAAAAGTTGCAATAGATTTAAAAAACTTTGCTAAGTTCTCATTACTTAAAGTGCATTAAATAAATTTGGTGGATTTTTTTTATATTGGTTTTGAATTTTCTTGCTTTAAACCAATATATAATATGTTGCAGACCTATGGTATTGACTCAAAGCTATAATTTGTTGCAAAATTTGGTAATAAAACGACCTTTTTGTTTTATGAATTTGTTTACTTTCTGTTGGGCTTTAATCAGGGGAAGTTATGTCATTTTTACTACATTGTTCACATATTTTTAAACTGAAAAAACTCTCTTGTTATGCTACAAGTTATTGCCCTTCATATAATTTTGGTATATATTTGTTCTTTTTAAGCAGTTTATGTTCTTTCTCTTTCTTTTTCTCTTTATTGTAATATTATGGTTTTAACTATTTCGTCACAGAAAGAAGTTGCAAGCTCTTAACTAGAGAGTGGTGTTGTTAATGTTGTACGTGATAACTGAATGATTTCATTCCTTTAACCATGCCAAATATGATAACCGGATGTAATCACTCATTCCATTCCCTTGTTGTCTTTCCATTCCATCATTTTCTCAACTATGGCATTTCATACACCTTTAAACTATTTGCAGGGTGATACCGGAATGGAAAGAATAGGCTTAAATATTTCAAATATTCTTTTATATCTCGAGGTAACATCAACTGTTCAATTTACTAAACCACCCCTGATATAATTATAGCATTGTACTTTCAGTTTTTATCTTATCAACACCTTATACCTTGAAATTACTACATAAACTTGCTTTGTATTTCTATAAATGAGTATATTTCATTAAAATAGGATATGCTATAATAAACAAATCACTGTTATTTCTTTCAATTAACCATTTCTAATATCATTCTTGCAGACTGTGGGATAGCTGCATATTTTCCCAGTTTATAAGAGATGCTTCAATCACAGGTTAGTCAGACATTTATTTACTTTTTGGTTAATATTTTCACTTCTATTTCAATTTACCAATTCTGTTACAACATTGTAAATCCTATAAATATCAATGCACTTCCATTACTTGATTATTATAACATCCTACTTTCATTCTTTTCTATTTACAACATTATAGGTTTGAACATAGTAATGAGAAGAAGGCCACCAGCAGATCCAAAACCACCAACTCCAAGAATCATAGGTAATTTATCTTTGAAGTAGCCACTTGATGGAATATATCATATTTGCTTAAATGACAGTTGACTTTTTTTTAATCTCATATAGCTTAATGCTTTCAGTAATCAAGTTGAGTTGCTGGAAGATTTAACTATTGTCTTACTGAAGATACTAAAGAGGAGACAGTCTGCAAAAATATTTATAAATCTTGTATAGATAATGTGATTGGTTTCACATATTCAGGTTCTTACTTGAAACTAATAATTTGACAGATGTTCAATATGATGTGTTTTTGCAATCAAAATAAACTATGTGAGTTTGTTTAAATTTGAGAACATTTTATGTTTATCATTTGACAAGATATATTTTGATAAATGAATTAAGTTCCATTCTTGTTACTTAATTGAGTTAAATACAAATAAATAGCAAACAAAATTAGTGACGACTTTTTATGATCATAAATTGGAGAAAATAGTGACCATTTTTTATGGTCACTAATTGGGTAAATCAGTGACCACTTTTTATGGTCACTAATTTGACAAAACAGTTACCATTTTTTATGGTCACTAATTAGATAAAATAGTGACGACTTTCATTGATTAGTGACAACATTTAGTGACGAATCGGATCGTCACAGATTTAGTGATTGTATATTTTGGTCACTATTTAGTGACCGCTTTTTATTTTGGTCACTAATCAATTTTTGTGACGGACCTATAGTGACGAAAAGTGACGACCAAAAGTTTGGTTGCTAAATCATTTACTGACAGCTCCTATTGTCAGTGACCATTTTGTTTTCGTCACTAATTAGCATTTTTTTTGTAGTAGCATTTTTTTTGTAGTGTAAAGTAAACTAGTACATGGAAGCACAATTGCATAACTCCATTAAAACTAAAATAATCATAGACTAAGTCCATTAAAATTAAAATAATCATTGATCTGTTACATATGCTCAATTCCAACCAATAAAAAATAAAGTATTTGTAAGCACAACTATGAGCCTATCATGATTGCAAAATCAAGACCATTAAATTAAAGGGATATGTCATAAAAAACCTTAAGTTTGGCAGAAAATGTCGGTTTTACTCTTCGGCAGATTTTTGGTTCATTTATACCACAAACTTGTCATTTTTTTGTCGGTTTTGCCCTTGTTACCTGCAATAGCAGGTTTCCAGGTTATTATTAATTATTTTTTGCGAAAAAACCTTTAAGTTTACAAATATTTTGCAAAAAAACCCTTAAGATTATAAACATATAAAATATAAATATATATTCAAAATTTTATAAAACTAAATAGTTTTCTACTGAAACATATTTTTAGCTTTATGTACGGTAAATTTTATATTTGTTTGATATAAAGTTTTTATATTTAAATTTTAAAAAAGTTACCTAGTTTTATCAAAATTTTAATATTTATTAATTAATAGTTAAACTTTTGAAAGTAACATTAAAAAACGTCTGTTAGCTAATAATAATATGACATTAGTGACATTCAATTATTTTTTTTTTTTAAAAAAATAAAAATATTTTATATGTTTAAAAGGTTTGAATTTCAGAAATAATAAACTATCATATTTTATATAAAAATAAATATATTTATATAATAAATTAGACAAATATATTTATATTTTATATGTTTAAAATGTTTATATTTATTTTTGATGTTTAACATGTTTATAATATTTTTATAAAAAAATATGATAATATTATTATGTATTTAAACATATAAAAAATACGATATGTTAGTATTTCTGAAATACAAACTTTTTAAACATATAAAATATTTTTATTTACCTTTTAAAAAAATTAATTGAATGTACATGATACCATATTATTCATAATAACTATTTTAGCATAATTACTTATTAACTAACAAATGTTTTTTAATTTTGTTTTGAAAAGTTGAAGTATTAATTAAGAAATATATTCAAATTTTGTTAAAACTAGGTAAGTTTTTTAAAATTTAAATATAAACAAATATAAAAGTTACCGTATGTAAAGCTAAAAATATATTTCAGTAGAAAACTATTTAGTTTTATCAAATTTTGAATATATATTTATATTTTATATGTTTATAATCTTAAGCGTTTTTTTGCAAAATATTTTTAAACTTAAGGGTTTTTTTGCAAAAAAATAATTCATAATAACCTGGAAACCTGCTATTGCAGGTAACAAGGGCAAAACCAACAAAAAAATGACAAATTTGCGGTATAAACGAACCAAAAATCTGTCGAAGGGTAAAACCGACATTTTCTGCCAAACTTAAGGCTTTTTATGACATTATCCCTTAAATTAATAATAAATTAAGTTAAAGTATTACCTTATATTCAAGGCAACTTGTGCTCCTAATATGGACAGTTGATATGCTTTTCTTCCATTACGTCACTGTAAAGAATTGGATCGAGGTTTTTTATTTAATAAACGATTGAAGTCTAAAATCTATCAGTTACATTACTGGTTAAAAAGTTCATATGAATACCTTAAACATTGGTCGCCTTTTCTCTTTCTAAGTCGTAGTAAAAGTATCAGGTGGCAAGATCTAACAGTTACTCTTGATTGCAAGATCTAACAATTTCTCCGGCCAAATTCACCACCAGAAACAGCCTCCAGCCACCACAAGATACAAGTTCTAGGGACTACTCAGGGACATGTGATGGTAGCGGGGCTGTTTAAAATCAGAAGATGCCTGAAACTAAATCATGAAAAAAAAATGTTACACTTAAGTACTTGGGATTCAGGGAAATAACTCTTAACTGATTATAGATAGATAAACTATGGTTGCAAACAGTCCAATTCAGACTTCTACAAGGCCAAACGAAAACAAAAAAAAAATCAAGTTTGTGAATTGACAAAATAAATTCAACTACATTAAAGCAATACAGTAAGTACGACATTTGCAATTGTTCCCTGTTCAAAACAAAAAGAGATTCATGTAAATTTCAAAATTCGAATGTATGAGGTTTGACTTTCTAAGTCCTAGTAAAAGTATCACATGGCAATATTTAACAGTTACTCTTCATAGCAAATAAAATCCACTATAATCTTTAGTCTAGATCCGAACTTTAGAGGAAGGAAACTGCGGTGAATAAGAGGAGCGCCGGCAGTGGAGGTTGTGACTGGCGGAGAAGTGCGGTAGTGGTGGAATTTCACCAGATCTAAGATATATATATATATATATATATATATATATATATATATATATATATATATATATATATATATATATATATATATATATATATATATATATATATATATGTTCAGGTTCATTTGAGACCATTCTAATTTTGTGAGACCGTAAAACCAAATCTAAAAATAATTTTAAAATGCAAAATAAATGGAAAAATCCAAAAATTCGTTTTTTAAATATTATTTTCGGAACTTGAATTAACTAAAAAATATAAAAAAAAAATAAAAAAAATTCCGTTTTTTTTTTTGAAAAATACGTGAAATATTCTAAATAGAATATTACACTGACATATTCTAAAAAATAATTTTAAAATGCAAAATAAATGGAAAAATCTAAAAATTCTTTTTTTAAATATTATTTTCAGAACTTGAATTAACTAAAAAAATTAAAAAAAAATTAAAAAAAATTCTATTTTTTTTTAAAAATACGTGAAATATTCTAAATAGAATATTACACTGTACATATTCTAAAAATAATTTTAAAATGCAAAATAAATGGAAAAATAAAAAAATTCTTTTTTTAAATATTATTTTCGGAACATGAATTAACTAAAAAAAATAAAATAAATAAAAAAATGCGTCTCACGGTCTCACAAAATATAGGTAGTCTCAAATGAACCTAACCCTATATATATATATATATATATATATATATATATATATATATATATATATATATATATATATATATATATATATATATAACATACATGTTTTAAAATCGTGTTTGTAATTTTAAAAGTGAAGAATATTATGAAATATTATATAATTTTGAATGTTGAGTTCTAACGGATAGTTTTTAATAGATTTGAAGTAAAACTATGTTTAGAATCACTTGGAAAATATTGGAAGTCTTATGAGATTCCAATCAAAGGTTAAATATTGAAATTTAACGAAAACATAAATTTGAAATAAGTAAAATTTTATTATTGAGAGTTGTAGATAATTTCATTAGAACCATTTACGCGAAACCTCATTGAAATCCGAGTTATAACGAAAAAGTTAAGACCAATCGAAGATTCACGACAAAACCAGCAAACACTATTCAGGGTAAAAAGTGAGTTTTCAATAAACTACTTTTTAGCCTTAGTGATCTAAACTAAAGTCGTAGTATTCTTTGAACCGAGAATTTCCATAAAAAAAACGTCCAAATCTGACTTCAAATGAGGAAAATTATGATTTTTCTAAGTTTCGGAATAGCAGTAGACAGCTAAAAACTCTAAATAAAAATCGAGCGTTATTTAGCCGAAACAACCTAAACGAGAATCGAAGGTCTCGTCAATAGTAGTACAACGGTAAAAAGACAGACAAAAACAAACATCGGATGAAGAAGTTATGAATTTTTAACGGATTTTCCTGTCCCGGTCTATTAAAAAATAATATTAAAAAAATAAATCAAAATTAGCCGACGAAGTCTAAACGAAAGTTGTGGAGTATATTCTCACCTACGCGTGCATATAAAGAACGTAAAAAACGGAGCTTGTATGCGAAAGTTGTGGATTTTAGAAGTTTGGGACACAAAATTAAAGTAAATCTCGAAATCCGAGAAATTTCGCATGGCTCAGGTTCGGCCATGTCATCCTCGCTCGCTGCTCGCCTCGTGTCCGACCCGATGACTCATCCGATGCGTGGTCCAGCCGAAATCCGACGCGTGTCACATCCGTGGAGGCGTCCGAAGCGAGCCACGTCGCCTTTCCCTTGCGAGTCACCCCGTGTCCGAAGCAAGTTAGTCATCCGAAGAGTTGGACCAATCCGAGGTCGACGCGTGCCCTTCTCCCTTTTTCTCCGGATCCGAGCCTCGCACTATATCACGGAGGGTGCGAACCCTCCCGGTTTTTGTTGGAATTTTGCCCATTTTCACCTCTAAATTAATATTTCTTTCATTTCAACTTCCCCCGAAGCCCCAGAATCGTATCCAACACCCGAAATACGTTCTGAAGTGCCCGAAGAGCCTGAGAAATTTATCTTTTCGGTTTGAAGTGCAACCCTTGCAAGACCCGGTTTTCAATAAATCTTCATCGAAGAAACTTATTTATAGGAACGAAGTGCTGCCTAAATTACTACTTTAACCCCCGATTAATTCACAGTGAGTTCAATATATAGGAACAATTGTATGTTATGTGTTATATGTGCTATGTGTTTTTCAGTATTATTATTCCGGGTTATTTTCCTGTGTTATTATTTCGTGCTATTTTGATCGAAAAGTTATACCTTTGACCATGTTATCAGTGAAATGACTTAGATTCACATTGGTATTGGTGTGTAGCCTCTAGCCATGTAGAGCATGTCTCCGTAAGAGAATGACTTCTATTCTATGGCATTGGCAGAAGGTTAGACAGGTCTGAAAGCCTGAAATCTACCAAAATGTTTAATCAGAAACTGTATGTCTTCTGTGTCATTTGGGCCGAAGCTTTATTGATGTATATCAAGTATTAAAATTGTTATGTCTTATCGATTGTATATCTTTGAACCAAGTCATTGATTGTTATGGAAAACTTGTCACATGATTTCACATATGCCTTTTTTGTTCCTCCTTGCTTCTGCCATATTTATATATATATATATATATATATATATATATATATATATATATATATATATATATATATGGCATAACGTTATATTGTATCTATTATTGAACTCACTAAGCATCATCGCTTACCCCTCTCAATGTTTAATAATTGCAGGCGATAAATAACCAGTATACTTATATACTGATAGAAGATTTTGAATAGTTTGAAACTATTATATTTAGTGCTCATGTGTATATAAAACTATAGTATCCTGGTTAGTTATGTAATATATATAACACTTTGTAATAGTCGGTTTGTATCCAGAAGTTTGTAATCGCATTATCAATGTAAAATATTGTTTATAAATATGCATGTAGCATGTTTTGGAGTAATAATGTGTAGTGTATGAAAGGGGGTACTTTCAATCATGGTATCAGAGCAGTAGTTTAAGTGAACTAAATATCACAGATTGGTATTTAGATGTAAACTATTGGAAGTTCAACATATGAACTGATTCTTTATAAGTATAGGGATACAAACCATAGGAAAGACTTAAGTGAAGTATTAGGTTATATTACTCCAAATTTTCAGAGCAATGGTTGAACAAGTAAGTAGTCATACACCAGAAGTTGGTGGAGATCCTCATCCTAATGAAGGAGATACTCCAGTATCCCCTCGAGAGGAGCGACTCCTGGGTAAACTCACGGGTGTTATTTGACAGACTCTCGAAGAACACAAGAAGGATAATAATAAAGGCAAAGAGAAAGACGTTGGATAATCTTTGGGAGAGAAGGAGAGACATCCCTCTTTCAAAACTTTTAAGAGCAGTGGTGCTACAGAGTTTGCTGGTGTCCTTATTCCTATAGTTGTTCTTACTTGGATTCAGAACACAGAGAATGTATTTCGTATCTCTCATGTGGATAATGAAGACAAGGCAAATTGTACTTCTGGAATGCTCATCGGAGAAACATTAGTCTGGTGGGAAGCAACGTATGAAGCTCTCAACGAGTATGACCAGGAGAATTTATCCTGGGAAATGTTTAAAACTTTTTTGTTAGGAAAGTATTTTCCTCTAGATATGACGAGAAGATTTGAGAAAGAATACTCGAGATCAAACAAGAAGAAGATGGTGAATGAGTATGAAACTCAGTTCAATCAAAGAGCACAGTTTGCTACAAAATATATTCCAACTGAAGACGATAAAATTCAGTTATTCATGGAAGGATTACGATATGAAATCCGCGATTTTGTGATCAATCGGGATATTCTATCATTTGATAAAGCTGTTGAGTATGCTCGAAAGTGCGAGCATGACTTGGAGATATGTGGTGCCACTCTTTTTGTTTCAAAGCATCCATGTATTGATTGAACTACTCCTGTTTCCTCTATTCCATCAACTCGATCTATTCGACCAGACTCAAATTCAAGGGTGCAATCTCAAAGTGCTTTTTGAGGTCGCGGTCGATCATAATCTTTTTCTATGCAATCGCCGCGTTTGTGGAAGGAATCATCTGGGTCAATGCAAAATAGACAAGGAATCAATTGTCTATTATGGATGTGGAGAAATAGGCCACATAAAGCCAGCTTTCCCGATAAAAGATGTTACTTGCTATGCATGTGGTATTACTGTCCACAAGAAGTGTTACTGCCCTACTCTTTCTAGTTAAATGGCGGGAAGTCAAGCTTCTGTACAACAACCAAAGGGTAGTCCAACTAAAAAGGAGGAGGTGCCAAAAGCTAAAGATCGTGCATTCCAGATTACAACAGAGGAGGAACGTGAGGACCTGAACATTGTGACAGGTACATTTCTTGTCAACTCTAGACCTGCTCACATCTTATTTGATTCTGGTGCCTCAGATTCTTTTGTATCTCATGAATTTGCGCATTTTTTCAAATTTCTTGCTATGCACTCGCGCAACCATTTCACATAGATACTGCGGGAAATATATCATTACTTGCTGATAAAATCTATAGGGATTGTGTCATAGAAATTGAAGGCTATAATTTTCTTGCCAATCTGATCCCTATTTCCTTGCCCAACTTTGATATTATTCTCAGCATGGATTGGTTGTCAAAGAACCACGTAGAACTCTTGTGCTACAGAAAGATGGCATGCATTCCCATCAAAGGGGAAGATCCTGTTTATGTCTACGGAGAAGAAAGACTCAAAATCTTAAAAATAATATATTTCCTGAAAGCTCGTAAATTTATATCGAAGGGATGTCCTATCTATCTAGCTTACACAGTTGATATCTCAAAATAAGAGACGAAAACTGTAAATGATGTTCCCGTTGTTAAAGAATATCCTGATGTTTTCCCCGATGATTTGCCTAGACTTCCTCCGGACAGGCAAGTAGAATTTCGAATCGACCTTGTGCCTGGTGTTGCTCTGATTGCAAAGACTCCTTATCGTCTTGCACCAGCTGAGATGAAGGAAATGATGATCCAACTGCAGGAATTACTTGACAAAGGCTTTATTCGACCAAGTACCTCTCCTTGGGGTACTCCAGTATTGTTTCTCAAGAAGAAGGACGGATCAATGCGAATGTGTATTGATTACCGTGAGATCGTGAGCTGAATAAGGTGACCATCAAGAACAAGTATCCACTACCTCGCATTGACGATCTGTTTGATCAACTTTAGGGTGTTAGCTATTTCTTGAAGATTGATTTGAGATCTGGCTATCATCAGTTAAAGGTACAAGAATAGGATGTACCGAAGACTGCTTTCCATACTCGTTATGGGAAATTTGAATTCCTTGTCATGTCGTTCGTTCTGACAAATGCTCCTGTTGTATTCATGGATATGATGAATCGAGTATGTCGTCCAATGCTCGATAAATCTGTCATCGTATTCATTGATGATATTCTAATTTACTCAAAGTCTGAATCTGATCATGCCGTTCATATTCGTGAAATATTAGAATTTCTTCGAAAGGAGAAATTATACGCTAAGTTCTCGAAATCTGAATTTTGGCTTCGCCAAGTTCAATTTGCCGGACATGTGATTTCTGGTGACGGTATATCCGTAGATCCTATCAAAATCAAAGCCATTCAGAATTGGGGAGTGCCTCGTAATGCTTCTGAAATTTGCAGTTTCTTGGGTCTCGCGGGGTATTACCGGAGATTCATTAAAGATTTCTCATGTATAGTTGTACCTCTTACACGAAAGGAAGCAAAGTTTGAATGGGGTGAATCCCAAGAAAAAGCTTTATCAACTTTAAAAGATCTCTTGACTCGTGCTCCGATCTTATCACTTCCCGAAGGTGATAATGATTTCTCCGTATATAGCGATGCTTTTAGGTTGGGACTTGGTTGTGTGTTGATGCAACGTGGTAAAGTGATAGCCTATGCCTTAAGACAACTGAAAGATTATGAAAAGAATTATCCCACTCATGACCTTGAACTCACTATAGTAGTATTCGCCCTAAAACTATGGAGACATTATCTATTTGGTACGAAATGCTAATTGTTTACTGACCACAAAAGTCTCAAGTATATATTTAGTCAACAAACTTTGAATATGAGACAACAACAAGCCATGGAGCCGATCAAAGACTACGACTGTGAAATCTTGTATCATCCTGGAAAAGCCAATGTAGTTACTGATGCTCTTAGCTGAAAAGTTTATCGTAATAGTATGTGTTATACTATTATTCACACTACAGTGAAGTTCACTATTCTTGATAAACTAAAGAAATGGCAAGTAGAGGCTTTAAAGCCAGAAAATGTGAAGAAAGAAGAGATGGTATATTATATTGATGCTTTACTTGATGATCCCCGAGGATTAAAAGTATTTAAGAATCGACTGTGGATTCCAAAGATTGGCGGGTTAAGACAGAAGATTTTAGATGAAGCTCAAAAGTCTAAGCTGTCAATACATCCCGGTACATGTAAAATGTATTATGATGTACAGGCTGACTATTGGTGGCCTGGATTAAAGAGAGACATTGGAAAATACGTACAGGAATGTTTGATATGCTTACAAGTCAAAACAGAACACCAAAAGCCTTATGGAATTCCAGAAAGTCTTAGTGTTCCCATACGGAAATGGGAAGAACTGTCTATGGATTTTATTACCAAATTGCCAAAGACTGCTAGACAGCATGATCGCGTTTGGGTAATTGTTGACCGCCTGACTAAAAGCTCACATTCTCTTGCCATGCGTGAAACGGATCTAATGGAGAAGTACGCACAAGTATACTTGGATGAAATTGTTGCGAGACATGGTATGTCACTAAAGATTATTTCCGATCGTGACACTCACTTCACTTCTCACTTTTGGGCGAGTATGCAACGTGAATTGGGATCTCGAGTTGCTCTCAGCACAACTTATCATCCCTAGATAGATGGTCAGGCAGAGAGAACAATCCAAACAGTAGAAGATATGCTTCACACATGTATCTTAGAGTTCGGTGGTAACCGGGACAAGTACTTACCTCTTTTCGAATTTTCGTACAATAACAATTACCACACATCAATCAAAATGCCACCATATGAAGCATTATATGGACGTAAATGCCGTACTCCATTATGTTTGTGTGATTTAAGACAAAAAATCCTTGGAGGCCCTGAAATGATTCAAGACACTACTGATAAGATTCAAATTGTAAGAGAAAGAATGAAAGCGGTCTAGGATCGACAAAAGTCATATGCAGAAAAGAGGAGATGACCAATAGAATTTCAGGTGGTTAATTTCGTAATACTAAAGGTATCCCCATGGAAATGCCTTATGCGATTTGGAAAGAAAGAAAAATTAAGTCCTAGATTTGTTGGTCATTTCAAAATCATCCAGAGAATTGGTAAACAAGCATACCACTTGGAATTTCCTGGAGATTTGGCAGGTATTCATGATGTGTTTCATGTGAGTTATCTGTGCAAATGCTTGAGAATTTATGACGAAACGGTCCCGTTATCCGAGGTGAAATTGGATAATAAGTTAAGATATGTAGAAGAACCTGAAAAGATTGTAACGAAAGAACGACTGAATTGCGTAATAAAGAAGTGGAGTTGGTGCTTGTCAAGTGGAAGCACCATCGAGGCCCAAATTATACTTTGGAAAATAATAATGAGATAAGAGCAAAATATCCCCATTTATTTTAATCGATGTAATTTCGGGGACGAAATCCTCAAAAGGATGAGGTATTTATAACAAACACGTTTTGAAATCGTGTTTTGTAATTTTAAAAGTGAATAATATTATATAATTATGAATGTTGAGTTCTAACGGATAGTTTTCACTAAATTTGAAGTAAAACTATGTTTAGAATCACTCGGAAAATATTGGAAGTCTTATGAGATTCTAATCAAAGGTTAAATATTGAAATTTAACGAAAACATAAAATTTGAAATAAGTAAAATTTTATTATTGAAAATTGTAGATAATTTCATTAGAAGCATTTAGGCAAAAACCTCATCGAAATCTGAGTTATAACGAAGAAGTTATGACCAATCGAAGATTCGCGACAAAACCGACAAACACTATTCAGCGTAAAAAAGTGAGTTTTCAATAAACTACTTTTTAGCCTTAGGGGCTGTTTGGCAGTATCTGAATTTTTAAGAGGTCTGAATTTCTAAGAGGGTCTGAATTTTTAAGATCTGAAATTTTAAATGTTGTTTGGTTGGAGAATCTGAATTGCAGTGTTGAATGATACAAATGACCATTTTACCCTTCTATGTTATTTTTTGCTGAATTCAACGTTTTTATTTATAAAATAACCGAATAAACTTCTTGAATAATTATAAAAAAATAAAATCTAGGTTAACCATAAATCAAAATTAAACACAAATACAAGTCAAACATAAATATTTTCAAATCCATGAAATCATTCTATAGAATATTTTTATTATATTCAACAAACTTTTTTTGCATACACATACCTTCTTATCTTTTAACTTCTTTTCCATCTTAAGTTCATCCAATTTCTTTTGTTTTCTCTGCCAAATATCTCATCTTTGCAACTTAAGAAGTCCAATAATTCATCAAATGCATCTCTCCAACAAAATTCAGCACATATTTTCAGTTAAACATATTACATAGCACATTTTCAGTAAATAATAGCATTTTTTTGAGCAACACAACACTAAATTCAGCAAAACAACACAAAAAGCAGCAAAACAACACAAAATTAAGCAAAAATAGCACATTTCTAGTAAATGCAGAAATCAACACTTGTTTTATAGAGTACTTTCAACAAATCAACACATATATTGCATAAATCAGCACAAAATTAAGCAAAAATAGCACATTTCTAGTAAATGCCGAAATCAACACCTGTTTTATAATAGAGTACTTTCAACAAATCAACACATATATTGCATAAATCAGCACATCTATTTCAGAAATCAGCACCTATTAGCTTTTCCAGTAAGAAATCATCACATTTTTTAGAGTATTATTTCAGCAAATCAACACATATCTGCAGAAATCAACAAATCAACAGGTATATTTCATAAATCAGCACCTATTTTCTTTTCCAGCAAGAAATCAACACATTTTTTCTAATATTTTTCAACATATATTTTACCAAACAATTAAAACGCTTCACTTACAGTAACAAATCAACAAGATATCAGAAAAAACAAAAGAAAAAGCACAATGCTCTTCATTAATATAGATTTCAGCAAAAAAAAAAATAATAAACAAGAGAAGAAAGAGGAGAAATAGCGATTCCTGAAGAATGAAGCACGAACCTGCTTTATCGCTGAAGGACGGTAGCGCCGGAGGTGAGGCAGGGTGGTGACGGCCGGAGAGATACAATGGGGAGGAGCGGTCTCTTGTAGATAACGAAGGTAGAGAGCGAGCAGAAAAAAAAAGCGAGAAAGAAAAGGATGTGTGGGTTTTGGTTAGGGATAGAAGCGTCTCTTTTTTTTCAGATGAGGTTTTAGATCTGATTCGGTAAGTGGTGTTTTTCAGATTAAGATGCTATATTAAGTGGTAAACAAACGCTCTTAATCTTACAGATTCAGATCTAACTCTTATTAAGAGGTATTAAGTGGTAAACAAACAGGGCCTTAGTGATCTAAATGAAAGTCGTAGTATTCGTTAACCAGAGAATTTCCATAAAAAGAATGTCCAAATCTGACTTCGTATGAGGAAGTTATGATTTTTCTAAGTTTCAGAATACTAGTAGACAGCTAAAAACTTGAAATAAAAATCGACCGATATGTAGCCAAAACAACCCAAATGAGAATCGAAGGTGTCGTCAATATTAGTACAACGGTAAAAAGACAGACAAAAACGGACATCGAATGAAGAAGTTATGAATTTTTAACGGATTTTCCTGTCCCGGTCTATTAAAAATAATAATATTAAAAAATAATTTTAAAATTAGCCGATGAAGTCTAAACGAAATTTGTAGAGTATATTCTCGCCTACGCGTACATATAAAGAACGTCAAAAACAGAGCTCGTATGCGAAAATTATGGATTTTAGAAGTTTGGGACACAAAATTCGAGAAAATCCCGAAATCCAAGAAATTTCGCACGGCTCAGGTTCGCCCATGTCACTCTCGCTCTCTGCTCGCCTCGTGTCCGACCCGATGACTCATCCGATGCGTGGTCCAGCCGAAATCCGATGTGTGTCGCATCCGTGGAGGCGTCCGAAGCGAGCCACGTCACCCTTCCCTTACGAGCCGCCCCGTGTCCGAAGCAGGTGAGTCATCCGAAGCGTTGGACCAATCTGAGGCCGACACGTGCCCTTCTCCCCTTTCCTCCGGATCCGAGCCTCGCACTATATAAGGGAGGGTGCGAACCCTCCCGGTTTTTGTTGGAATTTTGCCCATTTCACCCCTAAATTAATATTTCTTTCATTTCAACTTCCCTCGCAGCCCTAAGATCATATCCAACACCTGAAATACGTTCCGATGTGCCCGAAGAGCCTGAGAAATTTATCTTTTCGGTTTGAATCTCAAACCTTGCAAGACACGGTTTTCAATCTATTTCTTGGTTTTCATCGAAGAAACTTATTTATAGGAACGAAGTGTTGCCCAAATTACTATTTTAACCACCGGTTAATTCACGGTGAGTTCAATATATAGGAACAATTGTATGTTATGTGTTATATGTGCTATGTGTTTTTCAGTATTATTATTCCAGGTTATTTTCCCATGTTATTATTTCGTGCTATTTTGATAGCAAAGTTATACATTTGACCATGTGATCAATGAAAAGACTTAGATGCACGTTGGTATTGGTATGTAGCCCCTGGCCATGAAGAGCATGTCTCCGTAAGAGAATGACTTCTATTCTATGGCATTGGCAGAAGGTTAGAAAAGGCTGCAAGCCTGAAATCTACCAAAATGTTTAATCAGAAATTGTATGTCTTCTGTGCCATTTGGGCCGAAGCTTTATTGAAATTGTTATGTCATATCGATTGTATATCTTTGAACCAAGTCATTGATTTCACATATGCCTTTGTTGTTCCTCCTTGCTTCTTCCATATTGATGTATATATATGACATAATGTTATATTGTATCTATTATTGAACTCACTAAGCGTCATCGTTTATCCATCTCATTGTTTAATAATTGCAGGCGATAAATAACCAGTATAGTTATATACTGATAGAAGATTTTGAATAGTTTGAAACTATTATATTTAGTACTCATGCATATATAAAACTATAGTATCCTGGGTACTTATGTAATATATATATATATATATATATATATATATATATATATACATATATATATATATATATATATATATATAACACTTTTTAATAGTCGGTTTGTATCCAGAAGTTTGTAATCGCATTATCAATGTAAAATATTGTTTATAAATATGCATGTAGCATATTTTGGAGTAATAACGTGTAGTGTATGAAAGAGGTTCTTTCAATATATATATATATATATATATATATATATATATATATATATATATATATATATATATATATATATCAAAGTTGTAAAAATCGCTTGACGGTTGCTTGACGGTCGACTAGTGTTAATGGATTAATCAGTATTAGTAAGGATTAATCGAGTATTAATCGGAGACCATAGATTATTAATAAAATATTAAAATTAATTAAATATTAATATATCTTAAGAAAAACAAGTACTTCAAAATTATAAAATAAGAAAAAGTATAATTTGAAAATTTAGAAATACGAAAATACGAACATTTATGTATAATATTTGAAAATTTGAAAATTTCGGAGTAAAAAGAAAAGTTGGGTTTTTGAATTTTTTTAATTCTTTTGACTTTTTTTTTTACTTTTTTGACTTTTGTTGACTTTTGTTGACCGATTAAACCCGCTAAACCCAATTAATCTTAAATTTCCGATTAATGTGCTTATCATCGACGGTTGGAGAACGCCAAACGATTAATCCACGATTAATCCCGATTTCTACAACCATGCTATATATATATATATATATGTATATATATATATATATATATATATATATATATATAGGGTGAGGTTCAATTGTAACGACCCAAAAATACGACCCAAAAATTTCTTTAAAAACATTACTAAAATCATATTTATAAAAACTGTATCATAAGTCATAACATAGTTTCTCGAGTATAATTCAAACATAATTTCATTATCAGAGTCAAACATTCCCAGGCTAACTGACTATGGTGTGTGCACTGCAATCTTCCCGAGCTCCTCTTTTGAAAACCGAGTACCTGAAACCAAAACTGAAAACCGTAAGCACGAAGCTTAGTGAGCTCCCCCAATCTACCACATACCATGCAATAACATATAAAGCACATACTGGGGCCTTGCCCCCTCCATCGGACCGAAGTCCGAAGCTGACTGTCTGGGACCTTGTCCCCTACATCGGACCGAAGTCCAAAGCTAACTGACTGGGACCTTGTCCCCTCCATCAGACCGAAGTCCGAAGCTAACTAACTGGGACCTTGTCCCCTCCATCGGACCGAAGTCCGAAGCTAACTGACTGGGACCTTGTCCCCTCCATCGGACCGAAGTCCGAAGCTAACTGACTGGGACCTTGTCCCCTCCATCGGACCGAAGTCCGAAGCTAACTGACTGGGACCTTGTCCCCTCCATCGGACCGAAGTCCGAAGCTAACTGACTGGGACCTTGTCCCCTCCATCGGACCGAAGTCCGAAGCTAACTGTCTGGGACCTTGTCCCCTCTATCAGACCGAAGTTCGAAGCTCACTGACTGAACACAGCATAGTATAACATAACAACTAGCATCCTCACATATACTGCATACTACATCGGGCTGTTGCTCAGAACACATAACACATAAATCCTGTCTGAGCCACGAAGGCATCAAACATACTAACTACTGCATCAGACCGAAGTCCGAAAACTACTGCTAACTGAACGGGCCGACATTGTGGCCTTAGACCCGTTCCTACTGGAAGGATACTCACCTGAGTCTGCTGAACTGATGCTGCTAATCCTTCTGACTGCTACTTGACCTCTGACTCCGAGCTGCTGCTCCACTAGCTCCTCAAGCTACCAATAACCATATAACACTTAGTCCAATTGACCTCCGAAGGTCAACTAGGTCAACTCTAGTCAAGGTCAAAATCCTGGTCAAAGTCAACCTTCCAGGTCAACCCTACTTGCTGAGTCCACCTAATAACTCGCCGAGTTCAAATGCTCAGGGTCTTTCTATTCGCGACTCGACTTGCCGAGTCAGTCCATGACTCGCCGAGTCAACTATTCCCAAGTCCTGACCTGTCCAACTCGCTGAGTCTCCACCCGACTCACTGATTCGAGTTTCAACTCGAAGAGTTTGGGGTTTCGCGACCTGACTCGCCGAGTCCAAGAACAGACTCGCCGAGTCCAAGACAATCTTCAACCAACTCGTCGAGTTGTTCTTCCAACTCGCCGAGTCCATGCCTAACTTCATTCGACTCGACGAGCTGTTCATCCCAATCGTCGAGTTCCTCCTCATCTTCAAGCTACTCGCCGAGTCCACTCGAAGGACTCGCTGAGTCTATTCAGTCCTCAATCCATGCAGTGGCTTTTCGAGCCAAACAGAGCTTCCAACTCATAGATCCATACTTCTAAGGCCTATCCCCCACGTAAAGTGGCAAACTTTACATGTAGATTAAGAGATCTAGGATCAAAACACACTAAACTAGGGTTTATGGCAAACATACTTCTTCAACATACCAAGGGCTTATACTTTAGGGGATTCAAGACCAAAACAAGCATGGATCTGAGGTAGCAACCTCATATCTGGACCTCCAACTCGAAAGGGTTACATATCATAACAAAAATGTCCAAAACTCACACATAAGAATAGATCTAGGTGCCAAGGAGTCCAAGCAACAACTTATTACCTCTAATTGGTCTGAAATGTCTTCTCAATCCCGGATCTACAGTCCCTTCTTGCACCTCCAAGGCCTTTCTTCCTTCTCCAAGCTTTAGTGCACTCTTCAAGGCAAGATCTAGCTCAAAAACGGATATGGCGGCTAGGGTTTGGTGTTCTGGGGTAGAGAGGCAGTAAAGGAACCCTAGGAAGGAGAATGAGACGCTTAAATAGGCTCCAAGTCCCGGATTTAGGGTTTTCCTCGCTCAGACCCAACTCGTCGAGTCTCCTTGGCCGACTCGCCGAGTCGGTCGCTTACACCTCAACCCGGATCCCGCTTGGACTCGCCGAGTCCCTCCATGGACTCGCCGAGTCTCCCCTTAACTTGAGGTTTTCTTTCTTTTTCTTGGCTTACCAAACTTTGGGGTGTTACATCAATAGAGAACCATAATTAACCAAGGAACCAATCTTTTTTTCAATTTTTAAAACTTAATTTTTATAAAAAAAACTAAAAATATAGAAATTTATAAATTTTTATCCTTTTTCCAATTATATCAAATTCGATAAATATTTTTTTTCGTCAAGTACACAATGTGAATCTAATTTCAGTCGGTGAATCCGAAAAATATATTTAACATTCACAATGATAAGTACCCATCCCGATATGTTAGTTTTACTCCGTATGCACCAAATCAACCGCTAGCATTATCCTTTTGCATCTCGAGATCTGTGGACTTATGTCGCTAATCGCCACCACCAACGATGACCATAAGACCACCGATGATATGCTAGGCTTGATCACGAGCTCCTACGAGCGCTGTAGATAGATCTATAAGTGTCGGTGAGTGGTGAGGCCAGATTTCAGAGCTCCGGTGAGTGGCGATGCCAAATCTACGAGCTCCGGTGAGCGAAAACTCTGCCTCCTCTGGCGAGTGACGGTGGTCCACTGCTATCGTCTCCTTTTAGTCCTGGTTCGTCTCTGATTACATACAACTACATTGTTTATCTCCGACCACCACTAGCGCTGCTCGCCGCCCACTATTCGCCAGAGAAGAAGCAGCTTCATGTGCTTCAGGAGAAGGAGGCATTTATGCTAGAGAAATAGATTCATGTAATATTTCAGTGCTTTCTTTTAATTTTCTGTGAGTGTTATCATCTATAGATACTAGACATGTTATAGCTTCATACATGTTTGCCTTTTGCTTTCTATTACTGCAATATAGGACAATATAGGACCTGCAATATAATTGAGCAACTACACCGATTCCTCTGTTCTTCGCGATCTTCCAATTTCCATTCGTGCAAAGGTAGACTTTCAATCTTTTTCTTATTAAGACATTTTATGCTCTGCAATCATTAGAATTATATGTTTAATGATATTGTAAATATGATTCTTTACAGATATCTCAAACGCTATACAAGTCATACATTGAAAAAGTTTCACGTTTCAAAGGATGCTCTTTGGAATTCATAAATCAAGTTGTAACTAAAGTGCATGAAGAGTTTTTTCTTCCAGGGGAAGTCATTATGGAACAAGGTAATGCGGTTGAGCAGCTTTATTTGATCTGTCATGGTGAACTGGTATAATTTCCTTCTCTTTTTAATTAAAATTAGTAAAACTTGTGGTTTTTTAGTTAAGAATTATGAAATGAAATTATATATGTATAAGAGGAAATTGGGATATGTGAAGATGGATTAGAAGAGAGTTTATGTGATTTAGTGTCTGAAATGGTGTATTAAATTGTGACTCTTATAGATCTGATCAGATATGATGTTTTATGGTGATTATGGATATGATGTATGTGGTGCACACAAAGTGTTTGATGGAATGTCTCAACCAAATTCAGTAAGCTATTAAACTGTGAATATATGTTCTTAATGTATGAATTTGTGAATATTTAAGTTATTAAGTTGTGAATGTGTGTTTTTTGATACACTAAGGTGTGAATTAGTGTCTGGAATATTGAATTAATATGTGATTTAGTGTTTGAAATGGTGTATTAAATTTTGAATTCTATTTTTTGTATCCAGATCTGGTTTTTGAGGGAAGGATGTTGGCGGTGTTGGCACAAATTGTTGGTGGTGTTGATGCTGGTGGTGGTGGTAGAGTAAGGATATTTCTATTTCTCACTCATTTTATTTGTTCATTTCAGATAAGTTATAGTCTTTTATGATTCTATGTATACATATTTTTTTATGTTGGCTTCTAAAATATGAGATATTTATGCATGTATTAAACTATGAATGGGTTGTTTAGTACACTGAAATATGATATTATACCTGTAAATGAGTTTTGAATGTATTGTATGAAACTTTAAATTTTGTGTATTAAGCTGTGAATTTTTATTCACAACTTAATATAATAAATTCACAATGTAATACACGTAATGTCTTCAGATATGAACGTATACATGTAAGTTTTAAGTTGAGAATATAGTTGTGAATATATATTTTTATTTGTATTAAACTGTAAATTTATTGTATTAAACTATGAATTTTTTGTATTAAAATTTGAATTGATTGTATTAATCTGTGAATTTTTTTATGGATTTTGTTTGATTCTATAAGAAGAAAGAATAAATATATATGATATTCTTTAATTTTAAATAAATTACAAACAATTTAAACTATGAGTATTATTAAATTAAACTTTGAATAAGCGATACCCTCTGGATCTAAAAGTAAAAATGTATGTTTTAAGTTAAGAATATGTAATTATTTGCATTAAACTATTAATTAGTATATTAAGGTATGGATTTTATGTATTAAATGATAATTGATTGTATTAAGTTGTGAATTGATTGCATTTGTTGTGATTTTTATTATAAATTTGTGTTAAAATTTGAATGATTAATGTATGAATTTTTGTATTAGTTTTCTTGTAAATATGAATGATTAATGTATGAATTTTTGGAAAGAAGATGGTCGTGATTTTGCCCTTTTCTTACGAAAAAGACAAAAATCAGGATTTTAACATATTTATTGATACTCACTATACATGTTTACTAATAAAATGAAGGTTCTTAGGGTTCTTAACTTTTTTTGGTTCTCATTTGAACCACTCCCTATATATATATATATATATATATATATATATATATATATATATATATATATATATATATATATATGTATGACATTTTAATAGGCAAAAAAAGATTCTAAAAGGATCATTAAATTAGTAAGTTGTAATTCTGACAGAATAATTAGGCAGAATACATACAACTTAGTAAATTTTGACAGAATGCATACAACATAGTAAATTAGCAAGTAACATAAATTTATTTCATGATCATTCCTTTAGTTAGGCATGTCGAAAATTATGATACCTAAATAAAAAAAAAAAACTTTAGTAATTCTGTTGTAATGCATGCCACATGGTCAGACTCTCTTTCAGGCATTTCCATAAGCATTTGTCGTGCACTTCTTCTCACACCTAAAACCAATTAAACCAATCTTAATCAACAATAATAAATTGAGCAAATATGTTAGAAAATTAGTCATGATTGTTCAAAGAAACGCATGAATTATACCACTTGGAAAAAATTTAATAGATACAAAAAATAAAGCCAATGATAATAGTAAGATTCAAAACTTCAAATTATGGTGCAAACATGTAAAAAGGAATAAAAGAATATATGATTAAACTCTCAACCTCCACACCTATATTTAACTGCAAAACGGAATACAATCATTACTTCATCTTGGAGTTATTATCTACAGTTAGAGAAAAAAGGTTTTTTTACCTTTTGATAACATTTAACTACTTGTTTATGCTCGTTTGCACCTTTTAAAGCTTCTCATGTGAAAATCATCTCAGATTAATATCCCAAAAATCGACCAATTGCACCTTTTAAAGCTTCGGTTATAACTCCAACGATAAAAACAGAGAACAACAGCCATGTGGTAATTAATCAACACATGAACATAAAATTAATCTAATTCAATAGATTGAGGATAACGAGAATGAAGTTGAAAGATTTGATCACCCAACACTACATGGTAAAGATCATAAACATCTATTCAACGAAGATAGAATTCCAGGAAGATACTAATTGGCATTAAAACTGAATATAACTACTTGAAGGGACATGAAATAAGAGAAATCAACACTGGAATTGTGTTTGTATGTGGAAGATGGAAAAGATTAACTTACTGGAACAAATCAAAATGGGATGGTGCTACGCTTCATCGGATACTTGAGATCGGCCATCATGTATTTTCAGATAAAACTATGGAAAGGATGGAGAAGACCTAGAAGCCCCATGATCGCTATTAGGAGGACCAGAGGTAGGCGATGGATACAAGGAGGAAGGCAGCCGACGACAGAGTAGGTGGCAACGAAGGGGAAGGAGTAGGTGGCGGCGATCGGTGATTGAACGTGAAATAAAAATGTCAATTCCTTTTGTGTTCAGGCGAATCTTGTAGGGTAAAAAAACCTGATTGCAATTTTATAGGGATTTGATTTGATTTTAATTTTGGAATTTATTTAATATACATACAATATTACTAATATACCCTTATTGATTTATTTATAAATTTAATTTGTGCTAAATTCTGAATGGTTCATATATGCACACAATATTTGTTGAAAATATTTGAACCTAACTCTATCTCTACCCTAATAAATGAGAATGATTTTACCAAATGTCCTTCTCTCATGCAATTAGCCACATGTTATTTTTTCATAATTTTGAAATATATTTATTTTCTACTTGTCAATTACTTCAATTTTCATTTCCAAATACATCATTAATTTAGTTTCCATAAATTAAACCTACCATAATGACTATTAATTTTAAATTTTAAATTTAAATTAAATTTACAGTTTAAACATTTGTGTTTAACATTTTGTTATAATTAATCCGTTTAGTACACAGGTCTGATAAATAAATATATAATTTTAATTTTTGTATTTTTTTTCTCATAATTTTCATTTATTTCAAATTTCAAATTCAAATAAACTTTTTAATCGTTCATACTTAACATTTTGTTTTAATCAATCCGTATAATATACAGGTCTCACAGCTAATATATATATATATATATATATATATATATATATATATATATATATATATATATATATACTATCTTATAAAAGAAATCTTACTATTTTCTAAAAATAGATTGAATATAATAATAATATTTTTTTAAGACGTTCAAACCATTAAGCTAAAAGTACAAGTAACCATCAATAAAATAATATTAAATTTTAAACTCAATTCTATTTAGATTAAATTGTACAAAAAAATAATACATAATTACAAGTATCCAATCCAGTCGTTAAAGATGTTATTTCATTTTTGACGGGGCTCTTTATCTTTACTATCTCTATTTTATTTTATTTTACCTTCTCTATTTTATTTTACCTGGTCCTCCGCCTTTATCTTCGGAAATGAATCCCAAATTTGAAAACTCCGATTCTCACTCGTCCCTTTCGTCTTCTTCTCTGATAAATTCAAGATATACGTTTCTACTTCATCATCTTCGCTATTCATAGGCTTTCTTGATCTAGGGTTTTTATATCCCTTATAAAAACCCTAGCCCCAATCCTGCTCATTGTCGTCATCACCAACCATCACCCCTGCTCATTCTCGCCACCAACAACCACCACTCCTGGCGGTCAAACTGCTAACCACCACTTGGTAACCCTTACAACTATCCATCATCATCGTTGTAACAATCTATCGTCACCACCTCTATCGAACCATCTATCGTTTGCTGCATTCCTTTCTCGCCATTCAAGAAAAGCTCCAAAATGTTGAAAACAAGAATGGAAAGTTATGGGTTCTGTCAAATCCAAACTTGGTTCCTGGTAATTTTTCTCATTTTCAATTATCGATACAACCTCTAATTTTGTTTTTGTACAATAATTTTGTTTATATTGTTTCTAATTGGTTTTTTGTTGTATGTATGGTTTCTAAAATTCTTCACCTATAAAGGATTAATTTGGTTTTTTTGGATTTTTTCTCCGCTTATAGATAAACCTCTCTCCAAATTCATCATCCTTTCTTCTCAATCTCTCTAAACCCTAGCCACCACCGTTTTCCATCTTCCTTATCTCCATCTCTTCCACCCCCGATAAGAAACTATAAAGTAGCTGCCAATCAACACCGAACTTCGAACATCAAAGACTAATAAACATGAGAAAGAGAAATTCAACTATTTTCTGCTTCAGGGTCGTAAACAAGTATGTCTCTTATTCATGATCGTATATGGGATAGAACCAAATTATATCGATTCAGTTTACGAAACGATTTGAAAACCTAAATATTGGTTTAGTACCGCATACGATTCGGTTTTCAAAATGATTTTTAATTCCTTTTCCATTAAATCTTTGTACGTCTCCTTAAGATTTCTCTATGCAGTCGCTTTTCCCTATCTATTTCTCTTCTTAGGACGGGTTTTATGGGGCTTTATGGTTTATTGTTTTCTTTTGTTGCAGTTCAATTTGATGTTTATGGTTGGTGTTTGCCTCTGAAAGTTTTATAACAATTTGCTAATTTTGTGTCATTGTATGGTTTTAAAACTTATACTTATTTGGGTGTGTATGTCGATTTTGTAGATCTATACACCAACATATTTTTGGCCCAGAGACGCCTCAATAATCAGAGACAAAAAATAGTAAGCTTACGTTATATTTTTTTTCAAGAATCTTTTCAAATTTCAAATTTCAAATTCGGGCCATATGATGTTTTTGAAAGTCAAGGGCATCATTGTAATTTGACAAATGTTAATTTTGGTTTTAGTAGCATGCAACTGACTGTTAAATCTAAATTTGTGTATAATGAAATGAAATTGTATGCTTTATTGTTATTATCCCTATTGCTCTCAGTTTCTAATTGGAATTCCCCATCTTTGCAGTGAACTGATTGTGTCAAATATAAATAAAAAGAAAGGGGTGTAATTTATTTGTAATTTTGATTAAATTTTCTTTTTTATCCATTTTCGTAGAATCTCCATTGTAATTAAAGGTGTGTATTCTATTTGTAATTTTGATAAAAGTATCATTTTAATCCATTTTAATATTAGATTTAAGTGTTTCAGGCATAAGAAACATGACATGTTTATTGAAGCCTATGGTTACATATGCTAGGTATTTTAAAAAGGAAAAAGGATTTGACGCATGACATTTTAGGGAGTAGGGTAACCCCACCATCTTGCTTTACTATGGACATCATTTGTGGGCTAAAAGGTCAAAAGCCTTATATAAAAAAAGTGTCATCCTAAAAAATAGTGGTTATGTATATCATCATTTATGTTGTTACTCTTAAAATTCGTTTATTTTTATTTAGTTTTTGTTTGTTTTCATTTCAAAAAAATTAAAATAGACAAATAAACATGATTCGAATATTGATGTAATTATTGTTTTACCCTTCAAGAATGGTTCAAGGTCACACATTTTGAATCTCATTTTTTTTTCAGTCTGCAGCTGCTGTGGTAGGAGGTGGAATTTTGTGAAAATGGGCTAGCAATGACTATCGGTGATCTGCATATGCTGATTTTCAACATAAGCTTGTTAAAAGGTGATATTTTGAATGAACGACATGCTCCTTGAAGTGTAAGTACGTTTCCATTATCAGTAAATGAATATAAAGATCTTTTTATTATGAGTAAAGAGTAAAGTAGATTGTCTATATTGGTAAAAGGAGTAAATCATGTTTTTATTTCTCACAATTTGCCCAATAGGAACTAATATTTAATGTTTGTAATTTACTGTTGAAAACATTATCATAAGTTGAAATGTTTTTTTGGGAAAGGATCCAACGATTCTTTTAGGATGAACTTCAAAATGTTTATTTTACCATTTTCTTTACTTTCTCTAGATTGCACAATAAGCTTTTTGTGTCTCTTTTTGCATTTAAACGACTAAACTATTTTATGTTGTTATCAGTATCCTATTTGCTTCAAAAGTCAACATATTTTACTTTTAATTGAGGAACTAATGCGTTGTTTTTCGGCTTCAAGGTATGATATTTAAAGTTGATTTAAAAAAAGACGAGAAATCCTTTCAACTTAAGGAAGGTCATTGGATGACCATAACCACAAATAAAATAAATAAAGGAGATTTAGAGACTGTATCAATGAGCTACAAAAAAAAGTTCAAGTGACTTTTAAAGCTAGGAAACAACATTGAACCATCCTCAAATGGTAGCCCTTCACTTGATTGGCGTTGCATTTTTCATCAAGATATGTGTAGTCAAGTAAAGATGGGTAGAGTTAGCATGATCCTTCATTTTCACTGCAAAATCAGTTAATTTTTGTTAACTTTCTTGAAAAATGTTAAGTTTATGATGTTGATCCTATGTGACAAAATGGAACAATTTAAAAAATTACTTCATGAGACTTTTATATTAGAATCTTAGCATATGTTTGGTTGATCATAATATCTCAATTGTCGCAAACAGGGCTCAAGAGATCTCAACTGGTTTATGTCAACCTAATGTTTAGCATATGTAACTATGTCTAGGCATCTGAACATAGTTAAATTAATTTTCTTACTCCCATTAATTTTAAGACAATATGTATATGGTCATAGCATTTACATATAATTAAGCCATATATGTCCATATGCATATATGATGCATGCAGTTGCAATTATGAATATAATCCTGATTTATAAATCATATGTGCTTCATGTAAAAGATAGCAAACAAGAAAATTGAATGGATTTTTATTTTTATTTTTATTTTTTGTTTTCATGTTAGTGTTAGGGTTGTATACTTCTAACCTAGCAGAACACAAAATCTAAAAATTATTGGCAAATGATGACATCAAATGGAATTTGACATTTCTTGTATTTAACCCATGATTTTTAGAAAATTCAACCAATGTTTTTTACACAACCTAAAAAGGTATGTACGATTAATTAGAATTGTGTAGAATTGCGTAAATATGGATGGTAGTTTAACTTTGTTATCTAACCATTTTTTATTTTTTATTTTTTATTTTTTTATTTTTTTTATTTTTTTTGCTTTTTACTATTTTTTTAGAAATTTTAAAATACTTGAATTATTCCTTTATTTTTAGACAATATGATGTTTTTATATAGTTAACAAAATCAAAGACATTTTTGTAATTTTTAAAATTAACGACAATTTTTCATCTTTATAATAAAGGAAGCTCAATATGCGAAAAAGAAATTAGTTACCATTTCGTTTAAGATGAAAAAGAAGTTACATAACAATAATATTTAGGCTTTAGTTATGTATTTATGCGACCTAACAATTTTTTATTAAGTTATATAAAAAAGTAGGGTTCTTAACAATTTATTCAGTCATTCTAATTTGTTTTCCGTTTATACCATAAAAACATATTTCTTATAAAATAAAGATAACATCTTAACATAAATAAATTAATCTCAATAGTAAAAGCTAAAATATTTCAACCAACTCACCTACCCCAACATATACGTCTACAATCCAAATATGTCAAAAAAAAAAAAAATACTGTTCAGCCTTAAAATCTCAACATTCGCTTCATTTTATTACGTGTTTATATTTTCCGAATATGACATGTTTTCGAAAAAAAAATAGATGAAAGAAAACTAATGGTCGTCCGCCGCTGCGTGAGTGTCCTGTGTGTGTGTATATATATATATATATATATATATATATATATATATATATATATATATATCATTTGTATTTAAAGCAAAATCATCTGTTATATAACTAATTTTAAATAACAAACGAAACAAAAATATATACGAAGGAAATATGAAATAGATACGAGTTATAGGGCCCTTGAGGAATTGGTCTTACATCCAAACATAAAACCTATCTTTTCTTGCTAAATCTTTTTCCTTCTTCGTCGTGATCCGGTGCTCCTCTTCTTCCTTTTCTCTGGTGAGTGGCTTTGTTAATTCCCCATTAAGATCTTTTTTTTTTTTTTTTTTTTTTTTTTTTTTTTGCTTTCAAGTTTATGTATTGATGGCTGTAAAGATATTCAGATTTACCGACATTATAATCACGTATGGAAGATATTTCTTTTGAAAGTTTATTAGATAATGTAGTTAATCATAACGACGATCAAACTTTGGTAATTTGAATCTGTTTTGTATACATAGGACATGAGCAATCGGTTCATTGCATTTTAATAAATTTATCGATTGCAAATATGACGAACAAAATTAAATCGAATTGTATCTCGGTTACAAATACGACAAATCAAATTAAATCCAATATATATATACTTAAATAAATATGCATATAATTGCCCTGTGGCTTTCCTTCACAACCAATTACTTTTTCCATTTTCTCTCAGTTTTGAGTTAGTTTGTTAATATAGATGCATGACAATTGGACCTAGATCATGTAACATAACTCTATTATTATTAATTTTTTTATTGTAAATATATTAATTACTTGTGATGGAGTTATTCTTGCTCATTAGTAACACCGTCAATCTTAGTTGATGAACATCTGGTGCATCCATTTACAAAAACATGAATATATATATATATATATATATATATATATATATATATATATATATATATATATATATATATATATATATATATATATATATATTGACAAGAATTCTAAACTTATTCAAACAGAGAAGAATTTTAACTGCACCCTATTACAACTGACTTTTATATTGTTGGAAAAATGCAGATGACAAATTATCTATGCGAAGAGTTGATTGTTGAAATATTTACAAGACTACCACCGAAATCCCTCCTCCGATTTAGATCACTCTCTAAATCGTTATATACTTGTATTTCTAGTCCCCAGTTCATACGCTTGCACACATTCCGATCCCCACAAAAAATCCGCTTCACGCATGAAAATATTGACAATAATAAAATAGCAGAAGTCGTTTATACATTACACGGAGAAGACGAATTGCCATTGTGTTTGTGTCCCAAACGCGGATATATTGGTATAACAACAAGAATTCCGTTTCCTTGTAGCAATAGGTTCAGAACTGTTGGTTCATGTAATGGAACTTTCTGTTTGAAGACTAAAAATGGTTTGACTCTATGGAACCCTTCAATCAGACGCAAAGTAAGAGTGGCTGAATGTCCTCGGAGTTCTGAACTCGCTTTGGGAGGTATTGGGTTTGGATTTGACCCAATCAGTGACGATTACAAAATTGTTTGGATATCATATGAAAAAGACACTTCATTTGTTTATGCGGTGAAGACAGGCACTTGGTGTGAGATTGCTTCCCCTAAACCTGAGTTTACTTATGTGCGACGTGAGGCGTTTTTATTTAAAGGAGTATTGCATTGGGAGGTAAATCATTTTGACTTAGACTTTTCTTGTATACTGACATTCGATTTGAGCACTCATGTTTTTGGTATGATTCCATTTCCTGGATTGGCTCCGGACTGGTTGACGACAAGACTAACAACCATCCAAGATTCTCTAGCTTTGATTTGTTATCGCATGAGTATTGATGATAGTTGGATTCTGGTATGGAGAGATGCTTCTTGGTCTGTGGTTTTTAAATTGGGAACAGGTAAACTTCCAGTTGATGGAGCTTTTCAATTCCAACCACAACCACAAACGACCAACGAGTGTAATTTGTTGCTCACTACTTATGGGGAAGGGTTCCAAATTTATAATCCCAAGACAGGGTTGCGATCAGGAGTACTTGGATTCAATGCTTCTTCTAGTTTAATAGGCTTTTGGGAGTGTGTCGAAACACTTCATTTGTTAGACATGGGCGAGGCTGCTTGCGAAACAACTCAACTATGAGGAAAAAATTTACAACATTTGGGTTTTTGACGCATTTTGATTACCATTTTAGTCTTTATCATTGATACAAAAGAGTTGATGTTACTGATTCCTTCATTCTATTAATAAAAAACCGAATATGTAATTTCCCACTTCTTTGCCAATAAAATGAGATCTTATTGGGGCTGTTTTAACGGCTAGACTTTATATAAATTGAACTTCAAGAAGCAGGAATTACATTGTACAATATAGAAGGTGTTGGCCCATGAGTTCCATATCAAATCCCTACACCATTTAGCTTTATTTTTAAGCCATAAAATGCTCAAAGTCTTGGCCTCATAAGTTAGAGTAGACAATATCTTCACTTTGCTATTGAAAATCATACCGTGCTTGTACGTCCATATGGTCAATAATAGCACCCTTGAAATCGCTTCAAAAATATCTTGAGACCTTTTTTCACACCATAAGTAGAGTTTATCCCTAGGAAGGCATTAAATGAGTCGTTCAATATAGGAGTCCATGAAAGCATTGCAAAGCGGACACATGGTGCATGTGATGATTACCCCCTACGTGCGAGGTTGAACCAGGTGGACAATCTATCGAGTCTCAACTGCTAAATGAGGACGTTTATTTTGTTCGGAACTACCTTAGACCAATGAGGCTAAAGTTATTCATTGTTAACAGTCGAAAGGTAATAAAATTATGCTGCATTTGTTTATAATAATGTCTTTTTGTCTTCTTGATTCCACGGGCTGTTGGCCCTAATGATTTGTAAAGTATTGTGGAAATAATTGTAATTTTGCTACCTGTATTCTTGTAAATAAAATTATTAAAAGGCTTCTATCTCAACGGTATCCAGTGTTGTCCTTTCTCCTTGAGGTTGAGTGTTCAAGTCTCGTCGTGGACATAGATGGAATTAGGGAGTATTTTAGGAGTAAAATAAAAACACAATCTTATTGTAAAATAGAAACACAATCCATGGAGGTTGAATGTTAACTAACCATTTGGCCCCATGTTCATGATATATGCATTTCTATTATTCTATATATGCATAAATAACTAATTGTAAACAAGAAACACAATCTTATTTGATATTTGATATTTGATAATCTTATAGAAATAGCAAGCCTAACAAACTTGCAAGGTAAATAAATAATTAACAGATTCCACTAAATACTAAAAACATCAAAAGGAATTATCAGTAAATTTAGGATTTTGATAAATTAGGAAACGAGAATTCTATAAAGAAAACCATCCAATCTGTTAACACATACCTTGAGATTTGAGAAGATACACAACCCTAGACTAAAACTCACCGCTGCCGGAAAAAACATGATTTCTCACCGGAAACATAACCACTGCCGGACTTCCAACTAGAATATATCGCCGTCGCCGGAGTGCTCACCACCATCTCTCTTGTGTCCACCTCTATCGGTCCATGTCTCTCCTCTCAGCCATTGAGTAGCCTGAAACTTCGACATCGACATCGACCTCTGCTAGTCCTTTGTCGGAGGGCTTTCTCCACCGTATGCCACACTGCATCTCGGACTAGTGAGGCAACGAACTCCGTTGACATTGATTTCTATTGACATTGCTCTGTAAGTTGCTCTTTTATCTCTATCTTTCTTTTCATTTCTTTCACTAGCATGTTACAATATCTATGTTTTAAAGAGTACTCGTTATAAACCTGCACCATTTTTAAGAGAATTAGCTATTTAGCTAGTCTATTATGAGGCTTAAGTATTTTTAATATTATTTAGACAAAATTGTAAAAATAGTTCATGTGGTATGAATTTTTATGGGGTTTTAGTCCAAACTCCGACTTTTTGGGCTTCGTGATCATTTTGAACTAGTTTCATTGCGGATTTGGTCCCTCGGTAAGCTGAAATGACTTTAATACCCTTGATTATTTATTTTCTATTTCTAAATTCATTTTTGTTAAGTTTTAATAACTATTTATTCATTTTAGTAATTAAAAAATGAAAAAACCTTGAGCTCGTCACCGCTACCAGATCTGCAAACAGGATACTCGGATTTGAAAACGAGGTCCTCAGATATGAAAGTTATCATCTCCTTGAGCTCGTCTCGGCTAAAAGAGAAGACCTACGGCGACGGCGTTAGGGCTTGCTTTAACTGGAGGAGGAGGAGCTCGTCAGTTGAGGAGGAGATCGGAGACCCATGCACTCGATTTGATTTTTTCTTCTTGAAGGTGTTCATCTGATAATCATTCATCAGATTTGATTCCGTGTGTGTGGAGAAGAAGGAGATGATGGAGGTTACCAGAAAAATCAATTTAAAGAAAAATTGAGGTGAAGGACATGGTGGTAGTGGGGGATGGTAGGTGGAGAGTGTATGTGTTATTAAGTGTGTGTTCATGAATATGAATATATGTTCTTGAGTTTTGTATTGAGAGAGAGAGAGAGGGGGGAGGGAGGGAGGGAGGGAGGGAGGGAGAGAGGTGGGCCCCTCTTTTTATATTATTAAAAAATTATTAAAATAAATAAATAACTATTAGATTTTTAGAAAAATTGAAAGAAAAATGAAAAATAAATACCCCAAGCGTATTAAAGTCATTTCAGTTTACCGAGGGACCAAATAGGCAATAAAACTAGTTCAAAAGGACCACGAAGCCAAAAAAAAGTCAGAGTTTGGACTAAAACCCCCTAAAAAAAGCATACCACAGGGACCATTTTTGCAATTTTGTCTATTATTTAATGTTTGTTAGTCCTACACTCATATTTATTTAAATAAAAGAATATTATGAAGTTTAAAGAAAAATTAACATTAATGAAAATAATTTGATCGGCTAATTGTCAATGTATAATTAGTAATTTTGTAAAGTTAAAATAATTAGTTGTACCGAAATATAATTATTGTTATTATATTTTACTACTTTGTTAACTATTAATAAATCATAGTCTGCGTCTAGATGGTAAAACAATGACTATTGGTTTCGGGCCTTCCGATTAAAGTGTCCATCCCGCCCTCCCCTCTGCTAACTAACTACCATATGTAACCTGCTTAAGCAAACTGCCATTAAGTAGCCATGCTTATGATGACTCCAATAAGCAACTCAGCCTTTAGACTCAACAAATTTATTCATTTTTACCCCTAGCCGGATTTTACATTTAAAGGACGGTCACACCTTAGCTAACGCACTCAACAAAATTGTTCATTTTTACCCCATATTAGGAGTTTACCTTTAAAGGTAGGTCACACCTTAGTTGATGGGATAAAGTTGTTAGGTTGTAAAGATGCTTTATTCAAGGGAAAAACGCAAGTAATCGACGAGAAATGGAGGAAGGGCGTTCGAACCCATATATCATCCCCAGAAAGCCAACACCTTTACTGCTAGACTAAAAGAGTTTGTTTGAAAATTTTCCTAAAAGATTATACTTAATATCTAACATGCAGGTTTTATTATTATTATTATTATTATTATTATTATTATTATTATTATTATTATTTCATGAATTTATAAACGTATTTTTATATGTAAAAAAACGTATTTATTTATTTAAAATTGTATTTCTACCTTTAAAAATAATTAAAGATACTTTATACCATATAAATAAGTTTGTAAATGTATATAAATATAGGTATATACTTTGTTTATTTTAAAATTGTGTACAAATATTTGTCTGCTTTTATATATATATATATATATATATATATATATATATATATATATAAATATGTATATAAATGCAATTTTATACGTATTTATATCTATAAATATGTATATAACATTTTTACACGTATAAATATACTAAAAGGATTTTTATACGTTTTTATATCTAAATATAGACATATAACATTTTTATGCGTACAATGGTACAAATACATGCACAACATTTTTATATGTGTTTTTAAAGGTTAATTGTATATATATATATATATATATATATATATATATATATATATATATATATATATATATATATATATATATATGTGTGTGTGTGTGTGTGTGTGTGTATGTATGTATAAAAACGTTATATATGTATAAAAATATTTCTATATGTTAATTAAATATGTATAAGAATTTATTTGACAAAACTATAAGATTGGTCCCTGTGGTATTCAAAAAACTTTGGATAGGGTACAAAAAGTTTCCAACTTGCATGGAAGGTCCAAAATCAAAGTTTTTATGGCTTTTTGGTCCTGAGACACTTGAAAAGTCGATTTTTCCCTTTTCGTTTCTTTTTTCTATTTTCTTTATTTACTTTGGTATTTAAATAATTAAAAATAAAAAATAAAAAATAATCTCTCTCTCTCTCTCTCTCACACACACACACACAAAAACACAAATCAGTTCCTCTCTCAATAAGATGCATTCCTCAACAAACTACTTGTCGGAGCTACTCTCAATACACCACCGTTAACCACATTTCAAAATCGGAAAGAACTCGAAATTCTTCAAATCGCTCCTCGGATTCAGGACCACCAAATCCCCCACCACCCAATCTTCACGTTCAGAGCATAAACAGCCAAAGCGACGGTGGAGTTTTGCAAAATTACACAAAGAGATTCCTCACCGTCGACTCTGGGACACTTCCAAAAAAATTCCCTTTTTTTTGACCTCCGATGTTAGATCTGCGCGTTCTTGGGCCTCTGATTGTGCTCTGTAACTCAACTTTAGATTTCATCTTCTCCCATAGAGTTGCCCTGACGGATAGAATTTGGTTCAAAACTCGATTTCAGACGTTCAACCCTTCCAGATCAAAAATTGATTAAAAAAATAGATTGGAGATTTCAAGAAGATGATACTGTTGTATATTTGGCCATTGATGTTCCTAAATCGAGGTGGAGGTAGATAGAGACAAAGTTTTGTTGAGAAATCGATATCTTACCTTCGATTTTCATTTCGTTTTTAGGGTTTTGTTGAGATATAGGCTTCGCACCGCCGCCTGGCATGGAGGTTATCTCCGGAATTGCAACGTTAGGGTTTCCAGCGATGGTGAAATAGTTATGGTTTTTTTGCTTCATCTTTGTTTCCCAGTGCGAAATAAATGAACACGAGGACGACAAGGCAAAGGTGTGGATCGGAAGAGAGGAAGGTATCTTACAACCAATTACAAAGCAAATACTTACCTGAGCCGGAGTCGAGACAGAATGTGAGCGAAGAAAATACAACGGTGTTCTTGAATGTTGAAGAACAAAGCAATAAATGTGAGTGTTATTGGTTGCTGACGAGAGAGAGAGCGAGAGAGAGAGAGAGAGAGAGAGAGAGAGAGAGAGAGAGAGATAGGGGGGGTACGGTGGGTGGAGTCAGAGGGGTAGGATGATATTTTTTATTTTTTTATTTTTTTATAATTTTTTAAATTATAACACAATAAAAAAATGGAAAAAAGAAATAATAAGGGTAAAATGGACATTTCAATAATTTCAGGACTAAAAGTAAAGAAAAAACCTTGATTTTGGACCATCCATGCAAGTTGGAAACTTTTTGGATCATATCCAAAGTTTTTTGAATACCACAAGGACCAATTTTGCAGTTTTGTCACCTTTATTTTACATGTATAAAAAGGTTATATATATATATATATATATATATATATATATATATATATATATATATATATATATATATATATATATATATATATAAAAGGTTAGATTAAAGTGTATCTTACATTTATTGTGTGTTAGAATGCACCAATTGGAATATAGTAAAATTATATTATTATTTAATTAAATAATGATAGATATTAAATGGTTTTCATAATTGTATGTATATTAAATGGTATCCATAATTATAATTTTCTCTTTATGAAAACTAATTAAATTCGTCATTAATGTCAGCAATAACATTCTTTCAGAATGGATTCGTATCTAGGTTTTTATGTCAGCAATAACATTCTTTCAAGACTCATTCACTTAAAATACAATAAAGTTGTATGAAATATGAAAAATAAGGGTGTATTCTAGTAGAATATACTCTCGTTCTGCTAGATTACACTCATTATTTTATATATGAATTCATTATGAAAGAATATTATTATTGACATTAATGACGAATTAAATTAGTTTCCATAAAAAAAAAATTATAAGTATGGATATCATTTAATATACATTTAATGTTTACTCAATTCTTATTGGTGCATTCTAGCACACAATAGATGTGAAAAACATTTGAACCTATATATATATATATATATATATATATACACACACACACACACACACACACACACACACACTAGGTGACCGACCCTAGTAGGTAAAATTTGGCTAAGAGTAATCATATATTCTCGCATTTGAGACATTAACATACAAAAATCCGATTTTGGGCATAAACGAACATTTTGTTAAATATTAGAGGCTTTTATATCAATAACCCATATATATATATATATATATATATATATATATATATATATATATATAATTGAGTTTGTAGGGCCTTGAGTGTAAATAGAGTTTGGGTTAGGCCTACATCCAAACATATTTAAGTCGTCTAAAGCTTTCTTCTTCGTCGTGTGATCCACAGTTGTCTTCTGATTGTTCTATGTTGAGTGGTTTTGTTAATAGTCAATTCCTCTTTTAAGATTTTATTTTTTTCTCCTATTATTTTATGCGATGGATACTAAAATGTTTAGATTAACCGACCTTATAATCTTGTAAGCTACATTTATTGAATATTTCTCTTTGAAATTATATGTTATGATAACATAACTTTTTTATTACTAAAATTTAGTGTAAATATATGCAAATGTAATATTGTCTTGGATTTACTCATGCTCATGGTCGTAGCGGATGTTTATAAATTGTATTCAATGCTGAATTGAATGGTTCCAACTTCTTAATGAATGGGCTTACATCCAAACAAAAAACCAATCTTTTTTTGTTAAATCTTTCTCCTTCTCCATCGTGATTCAGTTCTCCTTCCTTTCTCTTATCTGTTGAGCTATTTTCTTAATTTCCCTTTAAGATCTTTTTTTGCCTTATAGTTTATATGATTATGGCTGTAAAGATATCCAGATTCATCGACATTATAATCATTTATTGATGATATTTTTTGAAAATATATTAGATAATGTAGTTGAGCCGACCATCAAACTTTGGTTATTTGAATATCTATTTTGTATACATAGGACATGCGCAATTAGTTCATTGCATTTTAATAAGTTTATCCCTATCGCTTTCGTTCACAACCAATTACTTTTTTCATTATCTCAGTTTTGAGTTAATTTGTTAATTTAGATACATGGCAATCGGAACTACATCATATAACTGAGAACATAACTATTTTATTATTATTTTTTTATGTAAAGATGTTACTTCTATTGGAGTTGCTCATGCTCATTAGTTTCACCGTCAATCTTAGTTGATGAATATCTGGTGCATCCATTTACTTATGTAAACTATCAAGACATAAAACGGCTAGGGTTTTATATTATTATCAAATGAGAAGTACAAGATACAATGAAATGAAAATACATACTAGCTAATTACAGTTTTCTAGCTAATGGGCCAACATAAGACCTAATACAAAATAAAGTCCATAATCTTATTATCTTAATATCCCCTTCAAACTCACAATGCAACAAAGCAATATGCATTGAGAGTTTGTCAGATATAAAATGAAATCGATGAGCAGTCAATGGCTTTGCAAGAATATCAACAATCTGCAAAGTGGAGGAAACATAAGGAAGAGCGATAATGCCATTTCGGAGACGATGTCGTGTGAAATGACAATCAATCTCAATTTTCTTTGTACGTGCGTGAAACACTAAATTCTTGGCAATCATTATCGCACTCTCGTTGTCATAATACAAAGTGGTAGGCTGAGAGATGTGAATGCTGATATCTGCAAGAAACCATCTCAACCAAACAATTTCTCAAGTAGCGATAGCCATAGCTCGATGCTCAAATTATGTAGAAGATCGAGAGACAATATCTTGTTTCTTGCCTTTCCATGATATCAATGAATCTACAAGAAAAGCACAATACACAGTAGTGGACTTACGATCATAAATATGACTATCCAAATTTGCATCACTATAGGCATATAAATCAAGAGAGGATGTAGATGGAAACACAAGAGTGCGGAACTGAGTACAACGTAGATATCTCAAAATACAAAGAACGACTCCCCAATGAACAGTAGTAGGAGCGGTGACTAACTAGCTAACCACACGAACTGCATGAGCAATATCTGATCTAGTGATAGTCAGGTAAACCAAAATCCCTACAATGGTACCATAAAGGCTTGGATCTGATAATGGGACACCATCAGTTTGATGGGTTTGAGCCATAAGAACTTTCCTATGTGCACATGCAAACCCTAATGCTTGGATCTAGGTTTCTCTAATGGAACATGCAATGTATCCAAGACTTATATTGATAGATCTAGTGTGAACATTCAAATCATAACATATGAAATCAGATCTAAAGGAATACCTTGAATTGCTTGCTTGAATCTTCTTGTCTTTGGAGCTTAGAGTCACAATTGTCACTCCTCTAATGGCTTACAAACACCAACTAGCAAGAGGATGATAATAGAGAGAGAGGAGGGTGAGAAAATCGGCTCTAGGGTTTCTTGAGATGCAAGAGTGCCGATTTCCTCCACCCTAAGGGTCTATATATACTATTGGCTACTAGGGTTACACCTTAAACCCTAATGGAATAACTTAGGCCCTAAGCAATCCAATAATCCCTAAGCACTAGGCCTTGGACGATTTCTAGGTTTCTCCAAACCCTAAAATCGTCCACCCTCATATCCATAGAGATTCATAGCCCAAAATACAACTATCACAGATTTGACACTTTATGCCATTTTATTTAATTAACCTCTTTAAGTCACCAAATTAATTCCTAATATAATTACAGCCTTAGACATTATTCCAATAGTCTCCTACTTGGATAAGTCCGATAACTATATACACAAGCATAATCCGATTAGCAATCGTAGCTCTCAAAGATGCTGTCAAACTCTGATCTCAGTCCTGTCCTTTAGATAAGGGATCGTATAGTCCTCTGTTCAGATATCATGCGAACACAATCACAGTCCAGCATTTAGTTTCTCGATCTCAGATTTATTCGACATAGAACTTAATCGAACACATCAATTCAGTTCTGACCGGGCCCGACACATAAGTCAAATCAAATCATCGAGCGGCCGAGATATCGCTTTTACCCTCTTAGGATAAAAGTAACAGATAAACTTCGACTTATATGCATTTACTTATTCGCCAATCAATCATACACAACAATGCGTTTTATAACATCAATTTACTGATGCGGTTTCGCATCATCAATGTACAACCAATTAACAAATAACAAACCATTTATCTAGGTTTTAAGACCATATGATATTATCATTTTGCGATCACTTACAATATATATATATATATATATATATATATATATACACACACACACACACACACACCTTAAAGTGATTCCGGCAAACACGGGTTTGTTCCAATGCTCAAAACTAGTTCATAAGCACTCATGAACGTTGTAGTTGTTGGGTTTTGAGCATTCTAACACTCCTAAGTGTACATGCAACCCTAAATACCTTGGATCTATGTTTTCTCTATTATACATGCAAATAAGAACTTCCAAGGTATTATCCTAATCTAGCATACAAATCAATGAATGTAACAAGATAGAATACATACCTTTTGATGTAGCTTGATGTCTTCAAGCTTTAAGAGCTTAGCCCCAATAGTGTGGAAGCCTCAAGTGGAATCACAAATCACCAAAACACCTTGGAAGACTTTAGAGAATATAGATACTTGGTTCTCTCTAGTGAAATTGGCTAGCCCTTCTTAGTGTATCCACACTAGTCCCAATTTCACCAACCAAGGACATCTTTATATAGTGTGGAGGATTAGGGTTAAACCCTAATACCCATGGACTATCCATGAAATCTTAGCCCAACCTAAATGAACTTGGCCCATTCCATATATATAAGAGTCCATATTTAATTAGTTCCTTTTGATCACTTAATTAATTATAAATTAATTCTTGATCAATACTAATTAAATAATATGATTCCATAATAATATATTAGAACTTATAATATATTAATATTAATCATAAACATACTATTCTCAAAAGATTATCCATATAAATTGTGTCGGTGAAGTGCAACCCAAATGGACCATGCCGGTTCGGGTCAAGTACATACCAAATATAGTTATGGACTTAGACATTAATCCAACAGTCTCCCACTTGGATAAGTCTAAAACTATTATTGCGTATGACTTCAAACCTAACTGGCAATCGTAGCTCTTAAAGCCGCTGTCGAACTCTGATATTGTCAACGAACTTGTCCATTAGATAAGGGATCATATATTCCTCCATTCAAGATATCATATGGACTGAGACATGGATTATAATCATTCTCTCTGTCCATTTGTTGTTTCCCGATTTCCGATTTATGACAACTGACTAATTGAACAAATCAAATTAGTCCTGGCCCGCCTGAGCACTTCCATTTGTCATCATCAAATCATCGAGGGGCCCACAGATATTGCTTTTATCCCGAAGGTAAAAGGAATGGATAAACTTCGACTCATATGGCTTGTTCTACTACTTGTTGAATCATACACAAAGGCACGTTTTATAGCACCGAGTTACCAAATGCGTTTTCGTGCAATCAATGTACAACCAACTCATAGTAACAACTCATATCTCTAGGTTTGAAGAATATAAGATATTATCGTCTCATGATCACTCGTGATTAAAATCCATGAAGTGATTCCAATGAGCACGGGTTGAATCCAATACTCAGAACTTATGAGTACTCATGAGTGTTGTAGCCCTTTGTCCAACACCTTAGACCTCTACAAGCCAACCCATGACAGTCTTAATTCATATCTACTTCCAACATATGACCGACTGTGGATGGTTTGAATAACTTAGTCATTCCGGAAGAATAACCTAGTTTATTCGGGAAGTCAAAACATGCAAAGTGAAACATAAGAATAATTGAATCCAATATGGTATCAAAACCTATGAACATAAATAAAACACCTTTTATTTATCACCATATGATTACACATTATTCATTGTATACTGTTTCAGCTATCAACTTTATTCTTGAATTTAAATAGTTGTCCCATGCTCCAAGCATGTACACTATGTTTTTTTTCTAAACACTAGTCATGCCACACACCAAGTATGCATACTATGTTTGTCTATGATATTTACTTTGTGAACTAGATCAATTGAACATAACTTCAATGATTCTCTTTTCACACTCCCAAATCCTTACTGCAAATGCAAGAATTCCAAATTCATGTCATTTACTGAAATCTGTTAGATTCTAAACTTATATGCATTGATCCTCTTGTAATGATTATGCACAAAGTCATAAAGACTTGACAACAAACATTACAGAGCATTCCAAAGGAGATCAACTCCTTGGAAACATCCTTCTTGCATTAAGTTTCCTTAATCTTACACAGATTGAAAATTCTAACTTTGAAACATTTCCAGATTCCATTTTGACTATCACTTCTGAACAAGAGTTGCCTCCTTACAGATTATGTCAATATGGTCCTTCCAGAATTATCACTATACTTCCAACTGTCCTTGAGCAACCAATCTTTGGTAAACCTTAGATTGTCCTCGACAATTGTTTAATCCTTTTAGTCATATCCAGTTCTAAACCTTTTCCCTTCTTAATGCACCAGGCATTTGGAAAATTTTAGAAAGGGTGAATATAGCACATGTAATCGATCCTATATCCGAAGCATATGGGACACGATTCATGATGTCTCACATAAAGACTAAACCAGTCTTTTGCTATAATGTTTCCATTTCAATTTTCCAAGTTCTCATAATTTAGATTATGAAAAGGGATGCCGTAATCATAATCGAATTTAAGAACGCAAATAATGGACCCATATACAGAATTTCCTTATGTTGAGCCATTCCAACATGAAATTCATATATATATATATATATATATATATATATATATATATATATATATATATATATCCTTGACTAAATGATTAAAGCCTCATGATCTAAGCTTATATATTTGAGATGAAGTATAGTTTCCTCTCCCTTAATTATAGCAAAACAACTTTTCCCAATTGAAACCTTTTGTTTTCTATAATTAACATTGCTAACTTGCAATACTCATCATAATTATCATGCTCCCACTAACATGATGATTATTAGCATAACACTTATGCTCCCACTAGCTTTGACATGTACTCAGAAATCAGCTGACTTTCTTACTGAAGTTCAGATTTCTGATACTAGATTGTTTTGATAAAACTTTATCATAATCATACACCTTCTCTTAGATAGCTCATGGGTGTGTCTAAACAATTTCAAGAACTATGAAAAGGGATGCCGTAATCATAGCCTTGATTGTTTTGACCTTTGCCATTTCTCACAAGTCCAAGTTAGTGTGCCGGTAAACCACACACGCTCCACTAACGACTTTGAGAATGCAAATATCACAATTGCTATCTAACTAGAATCTACATAGTGAAAGTGTTTCCTCACCATCATTTTCATGAATCGGAGAGAAACCTTATGACACTTAGATTTAATGGTGTATGTGTTCTTATCCATGTGAATTGTCAAAATCATAGTCACAAGACAAGGATAATGACAAATCCAAACTCATATGGACTGAACTCAATCTTAATTTCTTGCCACCTGGCAGCTCAAGGGCCTGCCATTGCTTCCAAGTTATTGTGCAACAAATTGAGAACTCTAAGAACTCATATGCAAAGCCAACTTTAACTGGAATGGGCACAGAATATGTCAACACGATTGGTTATAAACCTCAAGTCGTGTGCTAGTGAAGAACTTTAGGTTCTATTCTTGATTAGTTCTTGAGACTTTCAAGACCTTTAAGACTCCCACTGTCCTCTTGACCTATAAGACTCCCTTGTCAAACATCCAAGAGACAGTGTGGATTCTAATCAAGACAAACACTTCACACAATTGGCCTAAGTTGGTCTTTGTTTTATCCAAAACATCACAACTTACCAATTTCCAATGTACAAGAGTAGAAAACTTTTACTCTTACATTTGATAAGTGTTTTAAACCTTCTTTAAGACATGTCACTCAAATGACAATCTTGGAGTATGACTCTAAGACTTGTATTAGAACGAAGTATGACTCATCTTCTTGATTTAACCATTTCAACAATTCAAGATCCCTCTTCTTAGTCATAAGAATGCACTAAGATTTCCTTAGAGAACTAATTGTGCTATGGTTTCTAAATCATTAAGATGATCACAAAACTGATACTAAAGTACTCTCCCATCTTTTCAGATTTGAGAAACTTTTATCCTTCTGCCTAATTTGATTCTTCTTATTCGCTCTACCTTACATTGGAACCTTTTTCCAATGTCTCAGAGTTACACTTCAGCATGTAAGTATAATCATATTTACTGAGCTTTAGTAAACTATGACGAATAGTCTTATCAATCTTTTGTGGTGGACTTGACCAGTGCACAAAAATGTGTACTCGATCCCTTAGTCCTTCACTTGACTCACACATCCATGTGAACAAGTAATTAGTCTTAATTTTCCAATACTTGAAAGTTCTCATTCATCATGCTATACACCTTGCATGATTCCAAGTTCCGGTCCAATTGAAACTTGGGTGATGAGAATCTTTCCTTATTTGGTAAATTTTGACATTACCACAAATGAAAGAATCAATTTCATATTTCCACTCTTTCTATTAATGGAATCATATAAGCAACAATTTTTCTTCAAATGCCATTGTAAGGATATTTTAAAATAAATAAAATCAAAAATTTTCTTTTATTTTAAAACTTTGCGGAAAAACTTATCCTTACAATCCATATGAAAACTTGTTGTTATCTATTCCTAAGCAATATCTCATAACTCCTAAGAAGTAGCTCAAGAATCCGATCTTCAAACTACGCGATAGAAATCCATCTACGCGATCACGCGATCAGATTCAGCATATTCTTTCTTTAAGTTTCTTCACTTTTCTTTGATTCTTAAAACATCACCATGTGACCCAGTCACATCATGTATCAAGAATCTCAGAATAGAAACTTAACAGAGTTAGATAGTGGACTTTACCTGAAGTAGAGTCAAACTTATTGGACTTAACAAGGTAGGTAAAGGGTGACTTAATATTTATCATAGTATCGATGGAGCATGTGTGGTTAACCGGCACATCGATTAAGGGGTAAACACTTAAGGGTACCAAGTAATTTGCATGGTTACTTCACACCTTGTTTTGTGATCCTCGGCATCCCAATCACAAAACCTGAAGGGCACACTCGAGATTGAAACATGCCATTGAACAGTTCAATGAATCTCAAAGATCTAGGAGTTTCAAAACCAATTAAAACCTAATAATTCATTTCGTTTATCTTGGTGGAAATTGGTGAATCCTCATTCACCTACCTTCAAATATTTTATAGCTTGGATTACGGCATCCCTCTTCTAAGTTATAAAATAGTTTGTTGGGTCCTAGCCTTAATATTTCATATTGGGTGTCATATTAAGGACTTTAAATCAACCATCTTGAAGTACCTTATTAAGAGTTTAGTTACACTTTGTCTAAGTCGTTAGTGGAATTTCATGGATTAGCACCTTATTCACATTTTTCCTAAGTAACTAAGATTGGGAATTATTAAGAGTTTAGTTACTTAGTATTTATCATTAATACTTTTAATGAAGGGAGAATTATAGTCCTGTCAAACCCGTTCGGCTAACGACCCTCCACCAGTCAAGCAAGCGGTGGGTGAGAGTGGACACCCATTAAGTTGCCATTTTATAGGCAACAACCTTATACCCACCTTATAGACCGGCTTCGTGAATGAGGCGTACTAGCGGTAAGACTGACTTTACTCTTATACATATATATATTATTAACTTATAATATTATAAAGTATAAGGGTTGAATTTTAACTCTTTAAAATTCTAAGGGCTAACTTGGAATTAAAGTATTCATACTTGAAAACTTCTCAAATTCCAAAACTTGAGGGCAAGTTTTGAAACTATTCAAAACTAATTAATTCCATAACTTATGTGTTTAAAGTAGTTTTAATCCAAAAACTCTTCAAGTTCCATAACTTGAGGACAAGTTATGGAAGACTTTAAACTAATAAAAGAATTAACTTTTCTTTATTTTATAACTTATGGAATTAATTAAGGTTACACTTTATTTATTTATTTATTTATTAATGAAGTGACTCTTGAACCTCCATAACTTAAGGACAAGACTCTTCATCTTTTGTAACCATTGCCAACTTTTATGAGTTTTATGAAACTTAAATGTGACTTTTCAAATAACTTGAGGACAAGTTACAAAAACACATTTTAGAATCAACTCTTAGATTAGTTTGGATTGAAAACAACTATTTCACTTAACTTTTCTATTAATCTAAGCAACTCATAAGAATAAGATAATTCAAATCAAACTTTTTCATGTAATTAGTCTAAACCTTAAACTAATACAAAACATGAATCTATTGACAATTATCTTTGAAATTGGATTAGCATGAACATTACCACTTCAAAAAACAAGTTTATAAGTTCAAAACAACTTAGGGTAATGTTTCTAGTCCATTTCTAGCCAAAAACCTCGAAAATATGTTGTCTGGGGGTCCAACTCGTCGACTGCATGAACCAAATCGGCGAGTTGGATCGATTTGATCACTTTTTTAGGCATGGACTCGCCGAGTCTGATGATCAGACAACAACAATTTCGATTTTTTAAGCAGTTTTGCAAGTATAACAAGAAAACAAACCTAGGCTCTGATAACACTGTTGGGTTTTGAGCATTCTAACACTCCTAAGTGTACATGCAACCCTAAATACCTTGGATCTATGTTTTCTCTATTATACATGCAAATAAGAACTTCCAAGGTATTATCCTAATCTAGCATACAAATCAATGAATGTAACAAGATAGAATACATACCTTTTGATGTAGCTTGATGTCTTCAAGCTTTAAGAGCTTAGCCCCAATAGTTTGGAAGCCTCAAGTGGAATCACAAATCACCAAAACACCTTGGAAGACTTTAGAGAATATAGATACTTGGTTCTCTCTAGTGAAATTGGCTAGCCCTTCTTAGTGTATCCACACTAGTCCCAATTTCACCAACCAAGGACATCTTTATATAGTGTGGAGGATTAGGGTTAAACCCTAATACCCATGGACTATCCATGAAATCTTAGCCCAACCTAAATGAACTTGGCCCATTCCATATATATAAGAGTCCATATTTAATTAGTTCCTTTTGATCACTTAATTAATTATAAATTAATTCTTGATCAATACTAATTAAATAATATGATTCCATAATAATATATTAGAACTTATAATATATTAACATTAATCATAAACATACTATTCTCAAAAGATTATCCATATAAATTGTGTCGGTGAAGTGCAACCCAAATGGACCATGCCGGGTTGGGTCAAGTACATACCAAATATAGTTATGGACTTAGACATTAATCCAACAGTAGCAACCTTTTGCTATGTCTAACACTATTAAGACAATATACATACCAATTCATGACAATCTTCTTTCATATCTACTTCCAACATATGAACAATTGTGGACCATTCGAATAATTCGATTATTCTCAATAACTTAATTATTTAGGAAATCAAAACATGCAAAGTGAAACAATAGTTAACCAATTAACATAAGACAGTAACTTTACTCATAAATAATACTCCTTTATTTAATCATCAAATGTCAATTACATTTACCTATTATAAGTTTCTAAAACTATCTAATCTAAACTAATATCATCCTTCAACCCAATACTCCTAGCATGCTGCATGTTCTTAACCCTACTCAGTCCCTTCGTAAGCGGATCTGTTGGGTTATCTTCTGATGATATCCTCTTAACCACGAGATGTCCTTCTTCTACTCGATGTCTAATAAAGTGATATTTTCTGTTGATATGACGAGATCTACCATGATCCCTTGGTTCCTTTGTCAAGGCAACCGCTCCTTCATTATCACAGAAAATTTCCATAGGCTCCTTTATGGCAGGTACAACTCCAAGATCACCAATGAAGTTCTTCAACCATATTGCCTCCTTTGATGCTTCGCTTGCTGCAATGTACTCTGATTCGCACGTTGAATCAGCTACAGTTTCCTGCTTGGAACTTTTCCAAGTTACTGCTCCTCCATTCAGAGTAAAGACCCAGCCCGACTGCGAACGGTAGTTGTCCCTGTCGGTCTGAAAGCTGGCGTCACTATACCCTCACACCTTTAAGTCATCACTCCCTCCGAGGACTAAAAACCATTCCTTGGTCCTCCGAAGGTACTTAAGGATATTCTTGACCGCAATCCAATGGGCTCTGCCAGGGTTCCCTTGATATCTACTGACCATGCTCAAAGCAAAGGCTACATCAGGGCGAGTACAAGTCATAGCATACATGATTGAGCCAACTGCGGAAGCGTAAGGTACTCGGCTCATCTCTGCTATCTCGGCTTCGGTACTCGGACTTTGAGTCTTACTCAACTTGGCATTACTTTGTATCGGTAATTCTCCCTTCTTCGAGTTTTCCATACTAAAACGTTTTAGTACCTTATCCAAGTAAGTGTTCTGACTAAGTCCTATTAGTCTCTTACTTCGTTCTCTCACTATCCTTATTCCCAAAATGTAGGAAGCCTCTCCGAGGTCCTTCATAGCGAAGCACTTCCCGAGCCAGGACTTAACCTCCTGCAGAGTCGGGACGTCGTTTCCTATGAGTAGTATGTCATCGACATACAGAACGAGGAAGCTGACTATACTCCCACTGGCTTTGACATATACACATGATTCATCTTCGCTTCGTACAAATCCAAACTCTTTGACTTTCTCATCAAAGCAAAGATTCCATCTGCGAGACGCTTGCTTAAGTCCATAAATGGACTTCTCAAGCTTGCGCACTCTATTTGGATGCTTTGTATTGATAAAACCCTCTGGCTGAGCCATGTAAACATCCTCAGCCAACTTTCCGTTAAGGAAGGCGGTTTTGACATCCATGTCGGTCTTCTTCTTGAAGATCCATTTGTACCCAACGGTCTTACGTCCGGGTACATTATCAACCAAATTCCAAACTTGGTTGTCATACATGGATTGAATCTCGCTGTCCATTGCCTCTTTCCATTTAGCAGACTCCGAGCCTGCCATGGCTTCCTTATAGCTATTAGGTTCATCTAGATTTATTAGTGTACCATCACTAATATACGTGTCCCCTTCGGTAGTAATATGAAAACCATAAAACTGGGGTTGAACTCTAACTCTTTCGGAACGTCTAAAAGGTAAGGACTCGTCAATTGGTTCAACCGAAGTTTCCTCCTCGGGTTGAGCGCCAGCGGTAAAGGTTCCTTCATCACTCGATTCTTGAATCTCTTCAAGTTCGATCTGCCTCCTACTGTCTCCTTGGCGTATGATTTCTCTCTCTCGGAAAACCCCTCTCCTCGCAACGAAGACAACATTGTCATTCGGTCTATAGAAGAGATATCCAAAGGATTTCTGCGGGTAGCCGATGAAAATACATCGCTCACTACGAGGTTCGAGCTTGTTGTGAGTATCTCGTCTTATGAAAGCCTCGCAACCCCAAACCTTGATATGTGCTAACGAGGGAGCTTTCCCTGTCCACATCTCGTGAGGTGTTTTGGCAACCTTCTTAGTAGGGACTCGGTTAAGGATATGGGCGGCAGTCTCTAAGGCATACCCCCAGAATGAGATAGGTAGTGAAGCACGACTCATCATAGAACGATCCATGACTAACAAGGTTCGATTACGCCTTTCTGCCACACCATTCAACTGCGGTGTCCTAGGTGGGGTCAATTGCGAAACTATTCCACATTCTTTGAGATAGTCGTGGAATTCAAGACTTAGGTACTCTCCTCCTCGATCAGATCGAAGCATCTTGATTTTCCTGCCTAATTGATTCTCCACTTCATGTTTGAATTCTTTGAACTTTTCAAACGTTTCTGACTTGTGCTTGATTAAGTAAATATACCCATATCTATTATAATCATCGGTGAAAGTCACATAAAAGCGGTTCGCTTCCTTTGTGGTGGATCTAAAGGGTCCATATACATCGGTATGTATGAGATCCAATAAACCCTTACCCTTCTCACAAGTACCAGTGAAGGGTGACTTGGTTATCTTTCCAAGCAAACAAGATTCACACGTGTCATCTTCCCTAAGGTCGAATGACTCCAACACTCCATCCTTTTAGAGTTGGGCTATGCGCTTCTTGTTGACATGTCCAAGACGACAATGCCACAAACATGGTTTATCCATACCATTGGAAGAATCCATGCATAAAAAATCATTTCCTAAGTTATCTATAATCATAACAGTCTCACAAATTCCATTACAAGGCATTGCTTCAAAATATAAAACACCATTTAGATAAGCATAAATCGAACCATTCTCATTATTAAACGAATATCTAAATCCTTGTCTAAACAAACCATGAAATGAAATGATGTTTCTTGCCATATCTGGTGAGTAGCAACAATTATTTAAATCTAAACTTAATCCATTACTAAGCACTAAAGAATACACTCCAATCTTGGTGACAGGCGACGATCTTCTGTTTCCCATGATTAGATTTATTCTTCCATGCTCCACATCCCTATTTCTTCTTAGTCCCTGCAATTCAGAACAAATGTGGTAACCACACCCGATATCAAGAACCCAAGAAATTAGATGAGATGAATCATTAGATTTAATTGTGTAAATACCTGCGAAAGACGGCTTGATCTTTCCATCCTTGATGGCTTGCAGATATTATGGGCAGCTTCTCTTCCAATGCCCTATTTTGTGGCAATGGTGGCACCCTGCCTCCTTCGGGTTAGGGTTGGGTTTAGCAAGATCAACCTTGGTCCCACTAGAAGAGGAACCATCTCGGGACTTTCCCTTGCGGTGGCTCTTTGATGGAGCCTTCCTCTTTTTTCCCCTTCCCTGCCCTATAGCCAAAACGGGAGCAGCGGATGGATTGGGAGTTTGTGCAACAGACTTGTCCTTAAGGTTGCTCTCAGCAACCCTTAGGAGCCTTTGGAGCTTGCTTAGGGTGACCTCTTCCTTGTTCATGTGGTAGGTCATCCTAAATTGGTTGTAACACGGAGGCAAGAGTGAAGGACCATGTCGATAGCCAAGTCTTCCCCAAAGTCGACATTCAACTTGCGAAGACGATCGACATACCTTTGCATCTTTTGCAAGTGAACGGTTAGAGATTCTCCATTACCCATTTTAGTCGTGATCATGTTAGTGAAGATCTCATAACGTTCCTGCTACGTGTTTTGATGGTATCTCTCCAATAAGTCTTGATGCATCTCGCACGGATACATGTCCTCTTAGGACTTTTGGAATTCGGAGTTCATTGTGGCTATCATGATGCAATGAACCTTCGTTGCATCACACTCATAAGTCTCAAAAGTAGTCATTTCAGCCGGAGTAGCGATTTCTGGATTGATCTTTTCGAGCTTCTCGTCAAGGACATACTCCTTGTCCTCGTAGCGAGCAATCGTGCGAATGTATCTTATCCATTCGCTAAAGTTCGTTCCATCGAAAGTCACTTTTTGACAAAGGCTCATTAACGTGAACGAACTAGCAGCATCGTTGTTTGCGTTCGACATCTACAAGTACAAAAGACAAAGTTTGATTAGAATTGAATCCCTAATTATCACCCAATATGAAAAATTAGGGCTAGGATCCAACAATATTATTTACATATTAGAAAAGGGATGCCGTAATCCAACATGCAAACAATTTGAAGGTAAGTGAATGACGATTCACTAATTCTCCACCACAAAACATAACCTTAAGTTTTAAATGCATTTAGAATTCCTAGATTTCGATGAGATTCATTGAAATTTTCAATGGCATGTTTAAATCTCGATATGCCCCTCTCGTTTGTGACTGGGATGCCGAGGATCACAAAGTGGGTGTGAATAACCATGCAAATCTACACAGTGCCTTCATTGTTACAATCACCTATTCGATGTGTCTGTAAACCACACACGCTCCACCGAACTATGATAAACAATGAATCACCCTTTTCCACCTTTGCTTAGAATCAATTAGTGTGCCGGTAAACCACACACGCTCCACTAACATCTTAGCAAGGGTGCAAAGTGTAATTTCATGGGTTTGCATCAATTCACTTTTCCTAAAGTAACTAGGATTGGGAATTTGAAAAACATGTAGTTACTTTGTATTTCAATATTATACTTTTAATGAGGAGATAATGTTGCCCTATCCTACCCGTTCGGCTAACAACCTTCCACCGATCAAGCAAGCGGTGGGTGTGAGTGTACACCCATTAAGCGTCATTTTATAGGCAGCAACCTTATACCCATCTTATAGACCGGCTTCGTGAATGAGGCCTACTAACGGTAAGACTAGCATTTTAATTATATATATATATATATATATATATATATATATATATATATATATATATTATATATATATAAAGCTTGTAATCATATAGTAGTATAGGGTTGAATTTTAAACTTGTAAAATTCTAGGGTTTGAAATTTAAATTGTCTAAATTAAAGTTTTAATCACAAAACTTAAATTTCAAAACTTGTGGACAAGTTTTAAACTTTTCAAAACATAAGGGATCAAATAACAAATAATTTAAATTAACCATTTAATTTCATAATTATCCATATTTGATTTATTTAAATGTTTTCTTGCAAAACAATTTACCAATTTAATTAAAATAATCAATTAATATCATATAAGGAAACTATTATTCAACTAATTGGTAAATATCTTTTGTTAGGTCAAGAATATACTCACATATATGTTAAAATTCGAATTTTATTGACCCATAAAGATTAAGGCATGTTTCCATAAGAAAAACAGCAAGAAATCCCGAAACTAGCTCCTTCTGACGCTCGAACTCGCCGAGTACCACAATGGACTCGCCGAGTCCACTATGGAACTCGCCGAGTTCATCAGGCAGAGGGACAAAAATCGAATTTTGCACTCCACAAGCAATCAACCAATGCATCAATTCAATAGAAACCAATCAAGTCTCTGATACCACTGATGGGTTTGAGCCATAAGAACTTTCCTATGTGCACATGCAAACCCTAATGCTTGGATCTAGGTTTCTCTAATTGAACATGCAATGTATCCAAGACTTATATTGATAGATCTAGTGTGAAAATTCAAATCATAACATATGAAATCAAATCCAAAGGAATACCTTGAATTGCTTGCTTGAATCTTCTTGTCTTTGGAGCTTAGAGTCACAATTGTCACTCCTCTAATGGCTTACAAACACGAACTAGCAAGAGGATGATAATAGAGAGCGAGGAGGGTGAGAAAATCGGCTCTAGGGTTTCTTGAGATGCAAGAGTGCCGATTTCCTCCACCCTAAGGGTCTATATATACTATTGGCTACTAGGGTTACAGCTTAAACCTAATTGAATAACTTAGGCCCTAAGCAATCCAATAATCCCTAAGGACTACGCCTTGGACGATTTCTAGGTTTCTCCAAACCTTAAAATCGTCCACCCTCTTATCCATAGAGATTCATAGCCCAAAATACAACTATCACACATTTGACAGTTTATGCCCTTTTATTCCATTAACCTCTTTAAGTCACCAAATTAATTCCTAATTAATTTATGACTTATATTAATCAAATAATAATATTATTAGTCTTTACATTATTCTCATAATATATTAATAATATTTCTTCTCTCATTATAAATCATCCTGTCAAGTTGCTATGGTGAAGGCAACCCAAAAGGACCATGCTCAACCGGGTCAAATACTTGCCAAATATAGTTACAGCCTTAGACACTATTCCAACACAGTTGGAGAGTCCTTTTCATTACTCTATATAGGCATATCAACTGTCCGATTATCCGTGAGTCGTGCACGTTCAAACAAATCAGAAATATACTTTGTCTGAGATAAAAGATAACAATTTGGAGACTGAGCAACTTCAATCCCCAAGAACTACCGTAGCAAACCCATGTTTTTCATAGCAAAACGGTGAGCCAAATCACGCTTTAAAGACTCTATACTATCATGATCATCGTCAGTAATAATCATGTCATCGACATATAAGGAAAGAATAATCCGAACTGCATTCGTATATCGAACAAATAGAGTCGAGTCATTGTTACTTGGTTGAAAACCAAATGTAGTAATCACCATAGAAAATTTCTCAAACCAAGAACAAGGGGCTTGTTTGAGGCCATATAGTGTCTTCTGAAGCCGACAAACTTCACCTGATTGGTAAGCAATACCATGGGGAGGAGACATGTATACTTTCTAATGAAGATCACCATTTAAGAACACATTTAACCATATATATGGTCTAGCTCTGCCATTGTTCACTACCTTTCATATTTGCATAAAAGTGAACCAAAGAGTAACAATCATGATAAAACATAAATATTAAAGATGTAACACAAGATGTGGCTGAAACAAGTCGCATTAATTACTAGACAACCAAAATGATGAAAATGTGCAAATTACATTAATATCAACCTACAATTTTGCATCTAATATGCAAGTCACGATAGAATCAATCAAAATGTAGGTATGATTATGATCAAGAAGTTTAAGCTTACAGTCTCATTGACCGAACCAACGTCTCATGTTGAACAAGGGTTTCTAAATAATTTGAAAATAATAAATATAAATCATTTAAATACTGAATCATACTCGTCTTTTTCCTACGGAAATAAACAACGAATATTTTTCGCAAGCAGTCCCCGTGTCTATTAAATGAAGGCTTTCAACACATTTAAAAATGTTTTGTATGTGAAAAGCATCATTGAAGTTCACTAGTCTGGATTATTGCACACCCGTCTTGGAATTATAAACTTGGACCCCCTCCTTATAAGTGTTGATCAACAAATCACCATTGTTGGTCAGTTGCAAAGCTCCTTTGATTGAAATCAAAGAACCATTTGTTTTCAAATTTAAAACCACAAACCAAGAAGTATCTCTCCATACCTAATTAAATAACTTTCACAAGAAATCAAAGCTAGAGAACCTTGGATGGTTGTTAGCTTGTTCACTACCCAACTCAAACCGGGTACAAGCAACAGAATCATACCAAAAACATGAGTGTTCAAATCAAAGGTCAGTATACAAGAAATGCCTTTGTCTTGTGATTCTATATGATAACCTTGTACCTCCCAATGAAACACTCCACAGAAAATATAGACCTGATATGACACATAAGTAGACTGAGGTTTAGGGGAAGCAATTCCACACCAAATGCCACTCTTCACAGCATAAACAAATGAATGGGATTTGGCACATGATATCAAGACAATTTTTTTTATCATTACTGATTGGATCGAATCCAAACCCAATACCTCCCAAAGGGAGTTCAGAACTCCGAGGACATTCAGGCACACTTACTAAGAACCTAATTGAAGGGTTCCATAGACTCAAATGATTTTTAATCCGCAAACAGATGATTCCATTACATGAATCAACAATTCTGCCACTAGGAAACTGAACTGGTGTTATACCAATGTATCCATGTTTAGTGCACAGTGGCAACTGGTCTTCTCCATGTAATGTATAAAAATATGTCTCTTCATTTCTGTAACTCTTTCCATGTCTGAATAGAATTTTTTGTGGGGATCGAAAAGTGTGCATGCCTAAGAAACTGGGGCTAGAATACAACTACATAACGACTTAGAGAGTGACCTAAATCCGAGGAGAGATTTAGGAAGTAGTCTTGTAAATATTTAAATAAGTAACTCTTCACATAAATAATCTGACATTGTTTAGTCCTGCATTTTCATTAACAAGATAAAAATCAGCTGAAATATATCAAACTATTTGTGTTAGCTTTTCAATGAATCAAATTCTTGACTGAAATCAAACAAAATCAGTTAAGTTTAAATTTGGTTTTCCTTATTCCTTGTATAAATATGCCATATTCTTTATTGATGCAACAATACTGTTCATTTGCTACCTCTCCATGACAGAAGATAGAAAACTTGAAATTTTAGTAGCCATCATCGAATAAATTGATATGGAAAAAGATAAGATCTTAAAAGGGGAATTGACTATTAACAAAACAAGTTACTAGAGAAACGGAAGAAGAGGAACGGCGGATCATGATGAAGAAAAAAAGCTTAGACGCCTTAAATATGTTTGGATATAGGCCCAACCCAAATTTTATTAATTCTCAAACTCTTTAAAGTTTAAATTCTTTTCTATCTGATATTTATTTCGTTTATAAAATTTAATTTTGTTTATTTTTTGAAGTGTTTATATATAGAATTACTTATTTAACAGAATGATTAATGTTATTGCAAATAAGAAATTCTTATGAAATGTATATTTACTATTCAGTTTTTCACCAAACACACATATATACTATTCCAGCTTTTAAATTTAGTTAATTGTTTTAATTAATATATGTTTATTTTTTTTCTTTATTTTAGGAAAAGATTCAAAGGGAGAAGAGGAAGATGCAAGAAGAGATCGGGAAGGGAAAACACTTAAATGAAGAACATTGTATCCTTCATGCCCTTGGTGAGAGTCGCGTACAAGTTCATGGAGTTGGAAGGAAACCAAGCATCAACAATCATTTAATTCCAAATCAACATTACAAACCTTCTGTAACACCCCAAATTCTGGTATGTTATTTAAATAATTATTTTTCAAGTTTTCAAGAGGAACTCAACGAGTCAGTAGCCAGACTCGTCGAGTAGAGTCGGGATATTGAGCACGTTTAAGTTGGCTACTCGGCGAGTCCATATTCTGGACTCGACAAGTCCGCCAGTCTGGATGAAACCCTAATTTCAAGGGTTTGCACCCTATTTAAACAACTTTTTGGGACCCCAAGTCAGCCCCCAACACCCCCAGAGCATCCTTCTTGAAACCCTAGAACTCTCTTAGCATTTTTGTGTGTTTTGGTGTGATTCTTTGTGTTGGAATAGTGTCTAAGCATTAGGGTTGCATGTGCACATATGAATGTTCATATGGCTAAAATCCATCAGTGGTATCAGAGCCTAGATTGGTTTCTATTGAATTGATGCATTGATTGCTTGTTTGATGCTTAAAAAATTGTTTTTTTGTCCTCTGCCTGATGAACTCGGCGAGTCCCATGGTGGTACTCGGTGAGTAGGCTCAACTCGGCGAGTCCATCTGGGTACTCGGCGAGTTCGAGCGTCAGAAAAAGGAAACTTCGGGATTTCTTGTTGTTTATCTTTGAGATACTTGCCTTAATCATATTAGATCAATATAAATCTGATTTTATGATATATATGAGTATATTCTTGACCTAATTGAAGATATTTATCAATTAATAAAATATTTGTTTCCTTATGTGATAATTGATTAATTATTTTAATTTAATTGGTAAATCATTTTGCAAGAAATCATTAAATAAATCAAATACGGATAATTATGTGATTAATTGTTAATTTAGATTATTTGTTATTTGATTCCCTATGTTTTAAAAAGGTTTAAAACTTGCCCTCAAGTTTTGAAATTTATGTTTTGTAATTAAAAGTTTAATTTAGACAATTTAAATTTCAAACCCTAGAATTTTTACAAGTTTAAAATTCAACCCTATACTAATATAATATTACAAGATTAATATATATATATATATATATATATATATATATATATATATATATATATATATGTATGTATAATTAAAATGCTAGTCTTACCGTTAGTAGGCCTCATTCACGAAGCCGGTCTATAAGGTGGGTATAAGGTTGCTGCCTATAAAATGGCGCTTAATGGGTGTACACTCACACCCACCGCTTGCTTGATCGGTGGAGGGTCGTTAGCCGAACGGGTTGGATAGGGCAACCTCATCTCTTCATTAAAAGTATAATATGAAATACAAAGTAACTACATGTTTTTAAAATTTCCCAATCTTAGTTACTTTAGGAAAAGTGAATTGATGCAATCCCATGAAATTACACTTTGCACCCTTGCTAAGAAGTTAGTGGAGCGTGTGTGGTTTACCGGCACACTAATTGGTTTTAAGCAAAGGTGGCAAAGGGTGATTCATTGTTTATCATAGTTCGATGGAGCGTGTGTGGTTTACCGGCACATCGAATAGATGATTGTTACAATGAAGGCACCATGTAAATTTGCATGGTAATTCACACCCACTTTGTGATCCTCGGTATCCCAATCACAAACGAGAGGGGCATATCAAGATTTAAACATGCCATTGAAAAGTTTCAATGAATCTCATCCAAACCTATGAATTCTCAATACATTTAGAACTTAGAGTTATGTTTTCGTGATGGAGAATTAGTGAATCTACATTCACTTACCTTCAAATTGTTTGCATGTTAGATTACGGTATCCCTTTTCTAATATGTAAATATTGTTGTTGGATCCTAGCCCTAATTTTTCTTATTGGGTGATAATTAGGGATTCGTATTCTAATCTATCTTTGTCCTTTCTATTTGTAGATGTTGAACGCAAACAACGCTGCTGCTAGTTCATTCACATTGATGAGCCTTTGTCAGAAGGTGACTTTCGATGGGACGAACTTTAGCGAATGGATAAGATACATTCGCATAATTGCTCGCTATGAGGACAAGGAGTATGTCCTAGATGAGAAGCTTGAGAAAATCAACCCAAAAATCGTTACTCCGCCTGAAATGACTGCTTTTTGAGACTCATGAACGTGATGCAATGAAGGTACATTGCATCATGATTGCCACCATGAATGCCGAATTCCAAAAGTCCTATGAGGACATGTATCTGTATGAAATGCACCAAGACTTGTTGGAGAGATACCACCAAAACGTGAGGCAAGAGCGTTATGAGATTTTCACTAACATGATTTCCGCCAAAATGGGTCATGGAGAATCTCTTACCGTGCACCTGCAAAAGATGCAAAGGTATGTCGACCGTCTTCGCAAGTTGAATGTTGACTTTGGGGAAGACTTGGCGATCGACATGGTGCTTCACTCTTTGCCTCCGTGTTACAATCAATTTAGGATGACCTACCACATGAACAAAGAAGAGGTCACCCTAAGTAAGCTCCAAGGTCTCCTTAGGGTTGCTGAAAGCAACCTCAAGGACAAGTCTGTTGCACCCGCTCCCAATCCACCCGCTGCTCCTGTTTTGGCCATTGGGCAAGGAAGAGGTAAGAAGAGGAAGGCTCCGTCTAAGAGCCACCGCAAGGGAAAGTCCCGAGATGGTTCGTCTTCTAGTGGGACCAAAGTTGATCCTGCTAAACCCTGTCCTAACCCTAAGGAGGCAGAGTGCCATCATTGCCATAAAATAGGGCATTGGAAGAGAAGCTGCCCAGACTACCTGCAAGCCATCAAGGAAGGAAAGATCAAGCCATCTTTCGCAGGTATATATACAATTAAATCTAATGACTCATCTCATTCTATTTCTTGGGTCGTTGATACCGGTTGTAGTTACCACATTTGTTCTGATTTGCAGGGACTAAGAAGAAATAGGGATGTGGCGCATGGAAGAATAAATCTAATCATGGGGAACAAAAGATCGTCGCTTGTGACCAAGATTGGAGTGTATTCTTTAGTGCTTAGGAATGGTTTATCTTTAGATTTGAACAATTATTGCTATTCGCCAGAAATGGCTAGAAACATCATTTCATTTCATGGTTTGTTTAGACAAGGTTTTAGATTTTCTTTCAATAATGAGAATGGTTCTATTCTTGCTTATCTAAATGGTGTCTTATATTTTGAAGCAATACCATGTAATGGAATTTATGAAACTGTTATGATTGTAGATAACTTAGGAAATGATGTTTTATGCATGGATTCTTCCAATGGTATGGATAGAGCATCCTTGTGGCATTGTCGTCTTGGACATGTCAACAAGAAGCGCATAGCCCAACTCTAAAAGGATGGAGTGTTGAAGTCATTCGACCTAAGGGAAGATGACACATGCGAGTCTTGTTTGCTTGGAAAGATGACTAAGTCACCCTTCACAAGTACATGTGAAAGGGGTGAGGGTCTATTGGACCTAATACATACCGATGTATGTGGACCGTTTAGATCAACCACGAAGGATGGGAACCGCTTCTATGTGAATTTTACCGATGACTATAGTAGATATGGGTATATCTACTTAATCAAGAAAAAGTCAGAAACTTTTGAAAAGTTCAAGGAGTTCAAGAATGAAGTGGAGAATCAATTGGGCAGGAAAATCAAGATGCTTCGATCCGATCGAGGAGGAGAGTACCTAAGTCTTGAATTCCACGACTATCTCAAGGAGTGTGGAATAGTTTCACAATTGACGCCACCTAGGACACTGCAGTTAAATGGTGTGGCAGAAAGGCGTAATCGAAGCTTGTTAGACATGGTTCGCTCTATGATGAGTTGTGCTTCGCTACCTATCTCTTTTTGGGGGTATGCCTTAGAGACTGCTGCCCATATCCTTAACCGAGTCCCTACTAAGAAGGTTGCCAAAACACCTCACGAGATGTGGACAGGGAAAGCTCCCTCGTTAGCACATATCAAGGTTTGGGGTTGCGAGGCTTTCGTAAGACGAGATACTCATGACAAAATTGAACCTCGTAGTGAGTGATGTATTTTCATCGGCTACCCGCAGAAATCCTTTGGATATCTCTTCTATAGACCGAAGGACAATGTTGTCTTTGTTGCGAGGAGAGGAGTTTTCCGAGAGCGAGAACTCATAAGCCAAGGAGACAGTGGGAGGCAAATCGAGCTTGAAGAGATTCAAGAGTCGATAGATGAAGGAACCTCTACCGCTGGCACTCAACTCGAGGAGGAAACTCCGGTTGAACCAATTGACGAATCATTACCTCTTAGACGTTCCGAAAGAGTTAGAGTTCAACCCCAGTTTTATGGTTTTCATATTACTACCGAAGGGGATACGTATATTAGTGATGGTACACTAATAAATCTAGATAAACCTAATAGCTATAAGGAAGCCATGGCAGGCCCGGAGTCTGTAAAATGGAAAGAGGCAATGGACAACGAGATTCAGTCCATGTATGACAACAAAGTTTGGAATTTGGTTGATAATCTGCCCGGACGTAAGACCGTTAGGTGCAAATGGATCTTCAAGAAAAAGAACGACATGGATGGAAAAGTACACACATATAAGGCGCGATTGGTTGCGAAGGGCTTTACTCAAACTCCCAGAGTTGACTATGATGAGACCTTCTCACCAGCTGCGAAGATAAAGTCTATTAGAGTGATGCTAGCTATTGCCGCATTTCATGATTATGAGATTTGGCAAATGGATGTCAAAACCGCCTTCCTTAACGGGAAGTTGGCTGAGGATGTTTACATGGCTCAGCCAGAGGGTTTTATCAATACAAAGCATCCAAATAGAGTGCGCAAGCTTGAGAAGTCCATTTATGGACTTAAGCAAGCGTCTCGCAGATGGAATCTTTGCTTCGATGAGAAAGTCAAAGAGTTTGGATTTGTACGAAGCGAAGATGAATCATGTGTATATGTCAAAGCCAGTGGGAGTATAGTCAGCTTCCTCGTTCTGTATGTCGATGACATACTACTCATAGGAAACGACGTCCCGACTCTGCAGGAGGTTAAGTCCTGGCTCGGGAAGTGCTTCGCTATGAAGGACCTCAGAGAGGCTTCCTACATTTTGGGAATAAGGATAGTGAGAGAACGAAGTAAGAGACTAATAGGACTTAGTCAGAACACTTACTTGGATAAGGTACTAAAACGTTTTAGTATGGAAAACTCGAAGAAGGGAGAATTACCGATACAAAGTAATGCCAAATTGAGTAAGACTCAAAGTCCGAGTACCGAAGCTGAAATAGCATAAATGAGCCGAGTACCATACGCTTCCGCAGTTGGCTCAATCATGTATGCTATGACTTGTACTCGCCCTGATGTAGCCTTTGCTTTGAGCATGGTTAGTAGATATCAAGGGAACCCTGGCAGAGCCCATTGGATTGCGGTTAAGAGTATCCTTAAGTACCTTCGGAGGACGAAGGAATGGTTCTTAGTCCTCGGAGGGAGTGATGACTTGAAGGTGCGAGGGTATAGTGACGCCAGCTTTCAGACCGACAGGGACAACTACCGTTCGCAGTCGGGCTGGGTCTTTACCCTGAATGGAGGAGCAGTGACTTGGAAAAGTTCCAAACAGGAAACCGTAGCTGATTCAACGTGCGAATCAGAGTACATTGCAGCGAGCGAAGCGTCGAAGGAGGCAATATGGTTAAAGAACTTCATCGGTGATCTTGGAGTTGTACCTGCCATAAAGGAGCCCATGGAGATTTTCTGTGATAATGAAGGAGCGGTTGCCTTGACCAAGGAACCGAGGGATCATGGTAGATCTCGACATATCGACAGAAAATATCACTTTATTAGACATCGTGTAGAAGAAGGACAACTCGTGGTGAAGAGGATATCATCTGAAGACAACCCAGCAGATCCGCTTACGAAGGGACTGAGTAGGGTTAAGCACTTACAGCATGCTAGGAGTATTGGGCTAAAGGATGATATTAGTATTTATTAGATAGTAGTAGAAACGTGTAATAGATAAATGTAATTAACATTTGATGATTAAATAAAGGAGTATTATTTATGAGTAATGTTACTGCCTTATGTTAATTGTTTAACTATTGTTTCATTTTTTTTGCATGTTTTGACTTCCAGAATAATTGAGTTTATTAAGAATAATCGAATTGTTCAAATTGTCCACAATCGTTCATATGTTGGAAGTAGGTATGAATGAAGATTGTCATGAATTGGTGTGTAGATTGTCTAAATGGTATTAGACATAGCAAAAGTTTGCTGCAACGTTCATGAGTGCTTATGAACTAGTTTTGAGCATTGGAACAAACACCCGCTTGCTGGAATCACCTTATGGAATGTGATAAAAGGTGATCGCAAGATGATAATATCATATGGTCTTAAAGCCAAGATATATGGTTTGTTATTTGTTAATTGGTTGTACATTGATAATGCGAAACCGCATCAGTAACTTGATGTTATAAAACGCATTGTTGTGTATAGTTGATTAATGAATAAGTAAATGCATATAAGTCGAAGTTTATCTGTTACTTTTATCCTAAGAAGGTAAAAGCGACATCTCGGCCGCTCGATGATTTGATTTGACTTATGTGCCAGGCCCGGTCAGAACTGAATTGATGTGTTCGATTAAGTTCTATGTCAAATAAATCGGAGATCGAGAAACCAAATGCTAGACAAATTAGTTCCATAGAATTGTCAGCATGATATCTAAACAGAGGACTGTACGATCTCTTATCTGAAGGACAAGATTGATTAGATCAGAGCTTGACAGCGTCTTTGAGAGTTACGATTGCAATGGATTATGCTTGTGTATATAGTTACTAGACTTATCCAAGTGGGAGACTGTTGGAATAGTGTCTAAGGCTGCAACTATATTAGGCAATTATTTGATTCGGTTGTGCATGGTCCTTTTGGGTTGCCTTCACCATAGCAACTTGACAGGATGATTTATATGAGAGAAGGAATATTATTAATATATTATGAGAATAATATAAGGAATAATAATATTATTATTATTTGATTAATATAAGTCATAAATTAATTAAGAATTAATTTGGTGACTTAAAGAGATTAATTAAATAAAGGGGTATAAACTGTCAATTGTATGATAGTTTGATTTTGGGCTATAAATCCCTTAAGGATAAGGGGGGGGGGGGCGAATTCTAGGGCTTTGGATAGGCTTAGATTTCGTCCAAGGGCTTATCTATTAGGGTATTGGATTGCTTAGGGCCTAAGTTATCCAATTAGGGTTTAAGGGTAAAACCCTAGGAGCCTTACAAGTATAAATAAACCCCAAGGGTCAAGGGAAATCGACACTTGTGCTTAGAGAAGAAACCATGGCCGATTTGATTCCCTCTCCTCTCTCCTAAATCATCTCCTTTGCTAGTTGGTGTTTGTAAGCCATTAGAGGAGTGAAAATTGGGACTCTAAAGCTCCAAGAACAAGAAGATCAAGCAAGTAATTCAACGTAAACTTCTAATATCTGATTTCATATTGTTATTATACTCTATTAGCCATTAGAAGTCTTGGATTCAATGTATGTTCAATTAGAGAAACCTAGATCCAAGCATTAGGGTTGCATGTGCACATAGGAATGTTCATATGGCTAAAATCCATCACTTTGAAGATCTTGAGAGAAGAAGGAAGGTAGATCACGAGGAGAAGAAGGAGATCCAAGATCTTTGTGGCATTTCAGAGTATAGTGAGGTATAACTCGACCCTTTTCTGTTGTTATGCTTTAATCCCCTTTGGAACCCCATTAAAGCTATTCTTGAACCATTTGTTGGCTTGGTAGTAGCATAGATGACTCATTGAGATGAATAGCCTTCGGATTTAGCTAGGTTTGAGTTCCAGAAGCTTAGATCTAGTACCTTTATGGAGCCATTTTGCATGAAAGCTCTAGATCTACTCTTATAGTGTGCTTTGAGCCTTAAAACCTTCATTTGATGTTATTTACACGTAAAGTTGGAAACTTTATGTGTTAATCAAGCCCTAAGAACCCAGATCTATGAATGGAATGAACTGGATTCAAGCAAAATCGAGTATATAGTGTTTGCATGTATACGACTTGGCGAGTCGTTCTTCAGACTCGGCGAGTCGAGTTGCGAGTCCCCTGTTTTCCACCTTTTCGAGTTATGCTGAGTGGAACTAGTGAGTGAGAGATGGAAGAACTCAGCGAGTCAATGCCCTGACTCGGCGAGTCCAAGGCAATCTTCATGCCTCAAGAACAGATTCGACGAGTTGTTCATACAACTCTGCGAGTCACAGTCAGAGTGTTCATATGTTGAAGGAGAACTCGACGAGTTGTGCATACAACTCGGCGAGTCGGATGCAAATTGACTGAGTGTTAGTTTTGAAGAGGAACTCGTCGAGTCTATGCCAAACTCGACGAGTAGTAACGGGCTGAAGCAAGAAAGTGAGAGTAAGGACTCGACGAGTTAGGTCAACTGAATGTTGACTTTGACCGATAGGTTGACTTTGACCGAGGGTAAGATAGTCTTTTTACCCTCAGTATTATTATCAATATTTGATTGAGGGTACTTATGAAAATTGTAGCCAGGGTGAAGCCGGTGCCACAGCCGACAGATTCCGGAGCAGTTCTTTCAGCAGCTAGGCTACGAGGTGAGTTTCCTTCCAGTAGGAACGGGTCTAAGGCCACAATGCCGGCCTGATTAATTAGTAGTAGTTTCCGGACATCGGTCCGATGCAGTAGTTAGAATGTTTGATGCCTTAGTGGCTCAGACAGGTTTTGTGTGTTATGTGTTTCGGGTATGGCCCGACTCAGTATGCAGTCCATGTTGTTATGCTAGTTGATATGTGCGTGCTATGTTATGTTCAGTAGTTCCGGACTTTGGTCCGATGCAGTCAGTTCCGGGCTTAGGCCTGATGCAGTTAGTTCCGGACTTCGGTCCGAGGCAGTTAGTTCCGGACTTAGGTCAGATGCAGAGGGCAGGGCCTTGGTTAGTTCCGTTTCCTTGTAACAATAGGTTCAGAACTGTTGGTTCATGTAATGGAACTTTCTGTTTGAAGACTAAAAATGGTTTGACTCTATGGAACCCTTCAATCAGACGCAAAGTAAGAGTGACTGAATGTCCTCGGAGTTCTGAACTCACTTTGGGAGGTATTGGGTTTGGATTTGACCCAATCAGTGATGATTACAAAATTGTTTGGATATCATATGAAAAAGACAGTTCATTTGTTTATGCAGTGAAGACGGGCACTTGGTGTGAAGTTGCTTCCCCTAAACCTGAGTTTACTTCTGTGTTGTATGAGACTTTTTTATTCAATGGAGTGTTGCATTGGGAAGTAACTCGTGATCATATTAAATCACAAGATATATACCCTCCTTCCTATATACTGACATTCGATTTGAGTGCTCATGTTTTTGGTATGATTCCATTGCCTGGACCCACTTGGGATTGGCTAACAACAGGAATAACAACCATCCAAGATTCTCTAGCTTTGATTTCTTATCGTATGGATGTTGATGATACGTGGATTCGGGTAAACTTCCAGTTGATGGAGCTTTTCAATTCCAACCACAACCGCAAACGACCAACGAGTGTAATTTGTTGCTCACTACTTATGGGGAAGGGTTCCAAATTTATAATCCCAAGACAGGGGTGCGATTAGGAGTACTTGGATTCAATGCTGCTTCTAGTTTAATAGACTTTCGGGAGTGTGTCGAAACACTTCATTTGTTAGACATGGGGGAGGCTGCTTGCAAAACAACTCAACTATGAGGAAAAAATTTACATCATATATTTGGGTTTTTGACGCATTTTGATTACCATTTTAGTCTTTATCATTGGTACAAAAGAGTTGATGTTACTTACTGATTCCTTCATTCTATTAATAAAAAACCGAATATGTAATTTCCCACTTCTTTGCCAATAAAATGAGATCTTATTGAGGCTGTTTTAACGGCTTGACTTTATATAAATTGAACTTCAAGAAGCAGGAATTACATTGTACAATATAGAAGGTGTTGGCCCATGAGTTCCATATCAAATCCCTACACCATTTAGCTTTATTTTTAACCATAAAATGCTCAAAGTCTTGGCCTCATAAGTTAGAGTAGACAATATCTTCACTTTGCTATTGAAAATCATATCGTGCCTGTATGTCCATATGGTCAATAATAGCACCCTTGAAATCGCTTCAAAAATATATTGAGACCTGTTTTCACACCATAAGTAGAGTTTATACCTTGGAAGGCATCAAATGAGTAGTTCAATATAAGAGTCCATGAAAGCATTGCAAAGCGGACACATGGTGCTGATGGGTTTTAGCCATAAGAACTTTCCTATGTGCGCATGCAAAACCCTAATGCTTGGATCTAGGCTTTTTAATTAAACATGCTTTGAATCCAAGACTTCTAATTACTAATTAGGTATAAGAACAATATTAAATCAGATCTAGAATCATACATTTGAATCTCTTGTTTGATCTTGTTGTCTTGGAGCTTCTAGAGTCATAATTGTCACTCCTCTAATGGCTTAGAAACACCAAATAGCAAGGAGGATGATTTGGGAGAGAGGAGAGGGGAGGGAATTCGGCTAGGGGTTCTCTACTTTAGATGAAGTGCCGATTTCCCTTTGCCATAGGGTCTATTTATACTTGTAGACTCCTTAAGGGTTACAGCTTAAACCCTAGTTGGATAATCTTCTCTTAAAGCAATCCAAATCCATTCCTTAGATAGACTTGGACGATTTTAAGCTATCCCTAGCTTCTAGAATCCGTCCACCCCTATCCAATATGGATTTAAAGTCTAAAGTTTAACTATCAAACAATTGACAGTTTATACCCTCTTATTTAATTAATCTCTTTAAGTCACCAAATTAATTCTAATTAATTCTATGACTTATATTAATCAAATAATAACATTATTATTCTTTATATTATTCTCATAATATATTAATAATATTTATTCTCTCTTAATAAATCATCCTATCAAGTTACTATGGTGAAGGCAACCCAAAATGACCATGCATAACCGGGTCAAATACTTGCCTAATATAGTTGCAGCCTTAGACACTATTCCAACAGGTGCATGCGTTGATTACCCCCTAAATGCGAGGTTGAACCAGGTGGACAATCTATCGAGTCTCAACTGCTAAATGAGGACGTTTATTTTGTTGGGAACTACCTTAGACCAATGAGGCTAAAGTCATTCATTGTCAACAGTCGAAAGGTAATAAAATTATGCTGCATTTGTTTATAATAATGTCTTTTTGTCTTCTTGATTCTACGGGCTGTTGGCCCTAATGATTTCTAAAGTATTGTGGAAATAATTGTAATTTTGCTACCTGTATTCTTGTAAATTAAATTACTAAAAGGATTCTATCTCAATGGTATCCAGTGTTGTCCTTACTCCTTGAGGTTTAGTGTTCAAGTCTCGTCGTGGACATAAATGGAATTAAGGAGTATTTTAGGAGTAAAATAGAAACACAATCTTATTGTAAAATAGAAACACAATCCATGGAGGTTGAGTGTTAACTAACCATTTGGCCCCATCATGATATATGTATTTCTATTATTCTATATATGCATAAATAACTAATTGTAAACTAGAAACACAATCTTATTTGATATTTGATATTTGATAATCTTATAGAAATAGCAAGCCTAACAAACTTGGAAGGTAAATAAATAATTAACAGATTCCACTAAATACTAAAAACTTCAAAAGGAATTATGAGTAAATTTAGGATTTTGATAAATTAGGAAACGAGAATTCTATAAAAAAAAACCATCCAATCTATTAACACATACCTTGAGATTTGAGAAAATACACAACCCTAGACTAAAACTCACCGCTGCGGGAAAAAAATGATTTCTCACCGGAAACATTATAACCACCGCTGGACTTCCAACTAGAATATATCGCCGCCGCCGGAGTGCTCACCACCATCTCTCTTGTGTCCGCCTCTATCGGTCCATGTCTCTCCTCTCCAGGGCCGTTTTACTACCCTGGGCTAGATAAGAATTTTATGCCCTTATATATAGAAAATTTACAAAATAAAAAATGCAGCAAATTTTATAATCAACCATATAATACAAACAAAAATCATCTAAAACGATTTCTTTGTGCATTTTTTGAAGCAAAAACATCTCTTATTTTACAATAATTAATATTTTGCCGCCTCTAGAAGTCGAAAATCTGATTAGAAATGATCTTTTGACAGCAGCTAGAAATATTGTTCCTGCTTCACATCACATCAAAAAACACGAAGGTTTAGAAAATTTGTTTATACAACAAATATTAAACACAAACATATTAGAAATTAAACTCACCGGAATCCTAAAATCTGATTTCTGAAAAGTCATATACAAATCAGATTTGGAGAAAACATATTTGAAACAGCATATACAAACAGATTTCAAAATATACAAATCTAATTTCTTAAAGTCTGATTTCTGAAACAGCTCAAACTTGGAGAAAACGGTAGAACTCACCTTAAATTGCTTACAGAAACAAAAACACCTGAATCAAATATAAAATCCAAGAAGTAAGAAATAAATCCGATTTATAAAACAAAGCAAATTAAACACATATTTCGAATGAACTCATCCAAATATGCTTTCAGAACCAACAAAACCCACATCTGATTAATGCAACAGTGAAAAAATGATAATAAATAAAAATCCAATAAGTTTTTGAGGATTCCACTCTTTTTTCCTATAATCAAATAGAGTAGAAATCAAATAAATAAAAAACTAATCTGATTTCTGAAACAGAAACCAAATCGAATGAAATCATTTAATAGTTGGAATATCAATATTTTTTGAAATTAGGAGAGTACAGAAAAACTCAAGATAAAGGTGTCGATTCTACTTATTATTTTGAATCTCAACTATTTTCAAGTGAAATCGACGAGTCTCATACTCTCATTCTATTTTTCAAAATAACTTATGAAAACGAGTTAAATAAGAAATTAATTAGTTTTTTGAAAACCTAAATTAAATAAACATAATTTTCGAATGAAAACACCCAAACTTGATTTCTAAATCAACCAACAAGAAACAAATCACACCAAAATCAATGAATAACTAAATCAGAACTTCAGAAGAAAGATTAGAGAAAATCGGACCTTGAAACCGGACTAGATCAGAGGAATCGTTGATATATCGTGACTAAGTGTCAACTAATAAAAAAAGAAATTGAGATAACGAGATTTGAGAGATATATGTTATCGATTTATGGACTGGAAGTGAAAAATAGAGAAATCAAATCGTACTTTTTTATTTGTTGGCGACGTTTCTAGGTAGGCAATGCCGCATTAATCCCATTGACAAAGCCAACAGGTTTCTAGGCAGTAGGCACCAAGCGAGAGGCGACGTTTGGTTTATCTATGCGAATGATCGAGGATACGATGATTATTCATTTGTTTGGCACGTCTCTTCCTTTCTCACGTTGAGCTCACATCACAGAACAAAATATGGGCTAAGTTTTTGGGCCATTATAATATATAGTATATGTAGCCGCACCATTTTGATGCCCTTAAAAGTTTGATGCCCTGGGCCTAAGCCCAATTCACCCATGTATTGGGTCAGCCCTGCTCCTCACAGCCATTGAGTAGCCTGAAACTTCGACATCGACCTCTGCTAGTCCTTTGTCGGAGGGCTTTCTCCACCGTATGCCACACTGCATCTCGGACCAGTGAGGCAACGACCTCCGTTGACATTGATTTATATTGACATTGATCTGTAAGTTGCTCTTTTATCTCTATCTTTCTTTCCATTTCTTTCACTAACATGTTACAATATCTACGTTTTAAAGAGTACTCGTTATAAACCTGTACCACTTTTAAGAGAATTAGCTATTTAGCTAGTCTATTATGAGGCTTAAGTATTTTTATTATTATTTAGACAAAATGTAAAAATAGTTCATGTGGTATGCATTTTTATGGGGTTTTAGTCCAAACCCTGACTTTTTGGGCTTCGTGGTCATTTTGAACTAGTTTCATTGCGGATTTGGTCCCTCGGTAAACTGAAATGACTTTAATACCCTTGATTATTTATTTTGTATTTCTAAATTCATTTTTGTTAAGTTTCAATAATTATTTATTCATTTTAGTAATTAAAAAATGAAAAAACCTTGAGCTCGTCACCGCTACCAGGTCTACAAACAAGATACTCAGATTTGAAAACGAGGTCCTCAGATATGAAAGTTATCATCTCCTTGAGCTCGTCTCGGCTAAAAGAGAAGACGTACGGCGGCGGCGTTAGGGGTTGCTTTAACAGGAGGAGGAGGAGCAACACCTTCAAGAAGAAAAAATCAAATCGAGTGCATGGGTCTCCGATCTCCTCCTCAGTTGATGAGCTCCTCCTCCTCAGATTTGATTCCGTGTGTGTGGAGAAGAAGGAGATGGTGGAGGTTACCAGAAAAATCAATTTAAAGAAAAAATGAGGTGAAGGACACGATGGTAGTGGGGGACAGTAGGTGGAGAGTGTATGTGTTCTTGAGTGTGTGTTCATGAATATGAATCTATGTTCTTGAGTTTTGTATTTGCAGAGAGAGAGAGAGAGAGAGAGAGAGAGAGAGAGAGAGAGAGAGAGAGAGAGAGAGAGAGAGAGAGAGAGAGAGAGAGAGAGAGAGAGAGAGAGAGAGAGAGAGAGAGAGAGAGAGAGAGAGAGAGAGAGAGAGAGAGAGAGGCCCTCTTTTTATATTATTCATCCTTGTAGTTAAGTTTTAGCCAAACATGTTTTTTAAATTTTTTATTAGAAATGAAAACTTCACTCTATTTTCTTAAAACGTTTTCTAGAAAACCAGAAGTCCAAAAGTAATTTTTAACAAACAAACACATCCTGGGTCTCTTACTTTAATTAGACGGAGACATTGAACAGTAATTAAGGAAAATTGCAAAGCCTTTTCTAATGCAAGATAAAAATACTCCGTTAATCCAAACAAAATAAACAAAATCCACAGATCCTAAACATATCGAGATCTATCTAAAGATTTAAAAAAAAAATCTTAAAACCCTATTCTCCTTACAACGTCATGCCGTCAACACCAGACACCACCATTCCCCGTCACCGCTGCCCCTGCTATATGCAGTCCCCGGTCTTCAATGACAACGTTTGAAACCGCAATAGTGGATGCTGAATGCCATCCCTTAACTCATGCCTATCGTCAGGTTTTGTCGTCAGAACCTTAATATATCTCACGTCTTTTATTTGGCTATACGTAAAAATTTGTCATAATAAAGAGAAATGATTCTTATACAGTTCTACCCAATATCCAAATAGCCAAATAGGATACGCTAGATATGACTGAGAATTCTTCTTTTAGTTTGTTGTTATATATGTTTACTTGTATATATATCTTGTGTACTTGTTAATTATTTGGCATTGGGACTCGTAAATCTATAATGCAAAATATCTAAAATGTCATAAATTAATAGATATGATACTAACCTTAAAAATGAAATCACACCAAATAGCCTTTGAAGCCTTTTCTCATATATATGCCCTATGCAGACGACAATTATGAACTCTGTCGAGACGACTTGTCGTCTCTAAAACTTATACCGACAACATGTGGTCTGTAAAAAGTCGTCGGTACAGGTCCGTCGCTAAAAGTCGAAAATGTCGTCGGTACAGATGTCGTCGGTATAGCATAGCCAGTCCAGACGACACGTCGTCTATAAAAGGTCATCGGGATTGATTTTCGAGGAAATAAAGAAATGTTTTATTCGGACCCTATACCGACTACGAGTCGTCGGTAAAAGTGTGACCCTATAGAGACGACTTGTCGTTTGGAAAAGTTGATCAATACAGACCACATGTCGTCTGCAATGGGAAAACCATTTTTACAGTTATAAAGCTATACAAACGACATGTCGTCTTTATAGCCCTTTTTTTAAAAATATTTTCCACATGTTTTGTTATATATACCATTTAAAACAAATCCAAAAGAGATATTTGCAGAATAATATAAACATAACATAACATACCATTAAAATCCAAAAACACTTAATAAACATATCATTCATAACATACCATTAATTTAATTTGATTTTACAATTAAAAGAAATTCTTCAGTTGAATTACAACATTTGACTATTGTAGTGTTATTATGAACTACAAAATTCATACAGAAATAAAAGTGACCAAAGGGATGCTGACTAAATCCTCCAAAGGGTTGCTTTTTTTTTAACCCATTTGCATTTATTATTGCTAATTGTCCAAAAGGCTGACACTTAGGAACATGGCTTCCTTCTGCAAGTCCTTCTTAGCCGATTATTATGATTACTGTTAAGAAGCATGAAAATATTAGTTAAATAGGTCAATATTGATCACTCTGTAGTTATACGGTTAGGTCTTTGGAAAAAAAATGAAAACAGATTACAAAAAAATAAGAAAAAAATGTGAAGATATAAAGTACATTGCTATTGACTGCATTTACCATCTAAATATGGAAAATGCACTAAATGGCAATGTACTTTTGCTTTTGAGTGAAGAGGTAGATAAGGTTAATAGCAGAAAATACAATAATCTTTGGGAGAGTACTGTGCCACATTCCATATTCGATTAATACTTTTTAAAGAATACTATACTATAATAAAACCAAATACACCCAACAAAAAATAAGCATATGATTTTGAAGAAAACATAATCTCAACTGACCTTCGGATCTTGTTCTCAAAGTATTTTGCTGCTTCATCATCCGGAAGACCAGCAAGATTCCATTCCAAAGAACAACTGAAACATGGTATTGACTAGGGATGAGCATAACCGGATACCCGCCTATTTTAGCTGGAATCGGAACCACTCCCAGAACCGGCAGTTCTGAAATTATTGGTTTTGGAACCGGAACCGCTTACAGCGGTTCCTAGAAATTTGGAACCGCTCCCGGAACCGCCAAGACCGGTTCCGGTTCCGGGTACCCGGTTTTTTGAATATTAAATTTCTTTATTTTATACATATGCCATTGAAACAAACTTATAAAAGCAATAGGAGTTCAAGATATAAACTAAATATATTAAAAAAAAAAACTTGATCTTAAAACAGAAACAAGTGGAATTTAACAAGTCAGCAATGTCTGTAGTTTCAATATGTGAAGGAAAAAGAAATTAAGAATTATCAAGAAACTAAGAATTGCAAACAAATTAACAATTGAATTAACTAACTACCTTTGCACCCTTCTCTTCATATCATCAATACTATTTCATATTCACAAAGAGACAATACCTTTAGACACTGACTGAAAATAAACCCAGGGAATATCCTTGTCACCATATCCAATTGAACGAGCAACTTTCTTAAAAGAGCAAAACTGCTTTTCAGGGACATAAATGTTTTCCTGATAAACCTGCATAATGTACATGAATGGTGTATGTCACCCTACTTAATCATGCTTTTACTAAAATGCCAATAAAAGTCTGGGGGGATTCATGTAACATTCTTTACCTCAGCTACTAGAAGAACCTGACCTTCTTTCTTGCAGAACTCAACAATGTCTCGTTGTTCTCTTCAGCAAGAACCTACACGTATTTAGAAAGAAAAAAAACTGGAAATTAATTATCATAGCATAGAGAAAACACATTTATTAGTGTTTAAAAACTAATATAGACTTACCTGGCCATTTGGGTTTCCTGGATTAATGAAAAAAAGGGCTCTCAGAGTAATACCCTTTTGTCTAGCAGTTGAGCTCAAAGACCTCAACTCCCTACCATGTTGCTTAATCAAGATAATAAGGAACCTGAAAAATCATTATGCATTGCTCTATTATCTTTCTTGTATCCAAAACGTTTTCAAAAAAGATACAGTGCATTTCCTTAAACCCTTAAACTGCACTTCCTGTTTTACCCCTGTGACTATATGTCTATATGCACCAGTAGCTCTACCAGGAGTTTGATCAAGAATCTGCCATGCTCGTTCGATGAAATCAGCATTGTAAGTTTTATATATGCAAATTAGTATACTTGAATGCATATATTGATTAAAAAGATGGAAAGTTTTCTATAAATATACTCATTATTAATTATTTCCCCGATATATACATCCCTGACATGCTTATTTAATAAGGTTTTTTAGTGAATCCAGTTCATTACATTACCTGAGCTAGAGAGACAATTTCACCACGTACAACATACTCACATTTCAAGACCTGGAAATTAAGGGGAAAAAATTAGTACAAAGGACATTCTAGCTAACCTTTCCTTGTTGGTGTTATAGAAACAGTAAAAGGGACTGGATCTACTTGAACTTAAAACCCCTAGATTAATCTTCAAAATCAAAAACAAAAATTAAACAGTTATCTTGTACCGAACTCCGATTCAGGCGTTAAGATTTAAACTGTATAAAGCTCAAGTAAGCGAACTAAAGCAAACAAGATCAAAGCGATGAACAAAGTGAAAAACATAAATGAGAAGCAAGGAAACGACCTTTGGGTTGAGGGAGTCGATAGTAAGCGGCGGTGTTGACTTGTCAGAAGCCATGGATGTGTCGGAAGGAAGAGATGTGAAGAATCGAGCAAGCCTAGCAGAAGTGTAGTACCGATTTGAAGAAGAAGACGATTGATGATGGGGATTGAGATTACAGATGAGTAGAACCTGGGAAAGGAATAGAGATTACAAGTTCCTGGTATAGAAGAAAAAACCGGACATCCAAAGAGTCGAAATCCAAAAGAGAAAGGGGGAGAAAACCTTTGTTGGGCAGCCGACTGGGATCGGCGAAGCAATTGAGAGGAAAATGTCTGGGCAGTCGACTGGAAAATGAAGACTGAAAGGGTTTTTGTTATGGTAAAACCCTATAGAGACGACATAGAGACGACATGTCGTCTCTATAGGTAAACGAAAACGGCATTAAAAAATAAAATAAAATAAAAAAACGGATCACGCGGATCGGTCCCACCTTTTCCAAACGACATGTCGTCTGGATAGCTTGACCAAAACGACATCGTATTCCATTTCTGCAAGACGGATAAAAAAATATATCAAAATTAATTTTTAAGCACCCTATAGAGACGACATATCGTCTGCATAGGCTGACGAAAACGGCATCGTATTGCTTTTCTGCGACAAAGGATTAAAATAACTCGAAAATATGTTTTTAATTCCTCCTCACAACGACATGTCGTCGGTATAAAAATTCGATATACCCCCAATATTTTGCCCCTTCCCGCCGAACCTATGCAGACGACTTGTCGTCTGTATAGCTTTTCTGGTCAACGACATGTGGTCAATGTTTGAAAATTCTGTCCAGACGACATGTCGTCTCTATAGATCGACTTTTGCCGACGACATATGTCGTCTGGATAGGTGTCGTCTGCAAAGGGTTAGATCCTTGTCGTCACAACCGCAATAGTCGATGCTGAATGCCATCCCTTAACTCATGCCTATCGTCAGGTTTTGTCGTCACAACCTTAATATATCTCACGTCTTTTATTTGGCTATATGTAAAAATTTGTCATAATAAAGAGAAATGATGCTTATACTGTTCTACCCAATATCCAAATAGCCAAATAGGATACGCTAGATATGACTGAGAATTCTTCTTTTAGTTTGCTGTTATATATGTTTACTTGTATATATATCTTGTGTACTTGTTAATTATTTGGCATTGGGACTCGTAAATCTATAATGCAAAATATCTAAAATGTCATAAATTAATAGATGTGATACTAACCTTAAAAATGAAATCACACCAAATAGCCTTTGAAGCCTTTTCTCATATATAGCAGATTCATTCCGGCTTTTTTATCTCTTCTCATTTGAAACCCATGGTTTGCCTGCCTGCCTGGCACCCATCTAAATTCCAATGCATCCCCTAATTAAGTGAATCAATATTCAAAGGAAGATCACAAAAGACAAAGTTGGAAGTATGGCTGTAAAGATATCCAGATTCATCAACATTATAATCATGTATTGATGATATCTTTTTGAAAGTATATTAGATAATGTAGTTGATCATAACGAAGATCAAACTTTGATCATTTGAGTATCTGTTTTGTATACATAGGACATGCACAATCGGTTCATTGCATTTTAATAAGTTTATCGATTGCAAGTATGACAAACAGAACTAAATAGAATTGTATCACCAATATTTATACATAAATAAATAGGCTTATATATGCCCTATGGCTTTCATTCACAACCAATTACTTTTTTGATTTTATCTCAGTTTTGACTTTTGAGTTAATTTGTTAATTTAGATGCATGACAATTGGACCTAGATCATGTAACTGGGAACATAACTATTTTATTATAAATTTTTTGTGTAAATATATTAATTACTTCTGTTGGAGTTATTCTTGTTCATTAGTTACACCGTCAATCTTAGTTGATGAACATCTGGTGCATCCATTTACAAAAAACATGAATATATATATATATATATATATATATATATATATATATATATATATATATATATATATATATATATATATATATATATATTGACAAGAATTCTAAACTTATTCAAACAGAGAAGAATTTTAATTGCACCCTATTACAACTGATTTTTATCTTGTTGGAAAAATGCAGATGTCAGAATATATATGCGAAGAGTTGATTGTTGAAATATTTACAAGACTACCACCCAAATCCCTCCTCGATTTAGATCACTCTCTAAATCGTTATATACTTGTATTTCTAGCCCTGGGTTCATGCGCATGCACACTTTCCGATCCCCACAAAAAATCCGCTTCACGCATGAAAATATTGACAATAATAAAATAGCAGAAGACGTTTATACATTACACGGAGAAGACGAATTGCCATTGTGTTTATGTCCCAAACGTGGATATATTGGTATAACAACAACAATTCTGTTTCCTTGTAGCAATAGGTTCAGAACTGTTGATTCATGTAATGGAACTTTCTGTTTGAAGACTAAAAATGGTTTGACTCTATGGAACCCTTCAATCAGACGCAAAGTAAGAGTGCCTGAATGTCCTCGGAGTTCTGAACTCGCTTTGGGAGGTATTGGGTTTGGATTTGACCCAATCAGTGATGATTACAAAATTGTTTGGATATCATATGAAAAAGACACTTCATTTGTTTATGCAGTGAAGACGGGCACTTGGTGTGAAGTTGCTTCCCCTAAACCAGTTTACTTCTGTGTTATATGAGGCTTTTTTATTCAATGGAGTGTTGCATTGGGAAGTAACTCGTGATCATATCAAATCACAAGACATATAGCTCCTTCCTATATACTGACATTCGATTTGAGTACTCATGTTTTTTGGTATGATTCCATTGCCTGGACCCACTTGGGATTGGTTAACAACACGAATAACAACCATCCAAGATTCTCTAGCTTTGATTTCTTATCGTATGGATGTTGATGATACTTGGATTCGGGTATGGAGAGATGCTTCTTGGTCTGTGGTTTTTAAATTGGGAACAGGTAAACTTCCAGTTGATGGAGCTTTTCAATTCCAACCACAACCGCAAACGACCAACGAGTGTAATTTGTTGCTCACTACTTATGGGGAAGGGTTCCAAATTTATAATCCCAAGACAGGGGTGTGATCAGGAGTACTTGGATTCAATGCTGCTTCTAGTTTAATAGACTTTCGGGAGTGTGTCGAAACACTTCATTTGTTAGACATAGGGGAGGCTGCTTGCAAAACAACTCAACTATGAGGAAAAAATTTACATCATATATTTGGGTTTTTGACGCATTTTGATTACCATTTTAGTCTTTATCATTGGTACAAAAGAGTTGATGTTACTTACTGATTCCTTCATTCTATTAATAAAAAACCGAATATGTAATTTCCCACTTCTTTGCCAATAAAATGAGATCTTATTGGGGCTGTTTTAACGGCTAGACTTTATATAAATTGAACTTCAAGAAGCAGGAATTACATTGTACAATATAGAAGGTGTTGGTCCATGAGTTCCATATCAAATCCCTACACCATTTAGCTTTATTTTTAAGCCATAAAATGCTCAAAGTCTTGACCTCATAAGTTAGAGTAGACAATATCTTCACTTTGCTATTGAAAATCATACCGTGCCTGTACGTCCATATGGTAAATAATAGCACCCTTGAAATCGCTTCAAAAATATCTTGAGCCCTGTTTTCACACCATAAGTAGAGTTTATCCCTAGGAAGGCATTAAATGAGTCGTTCAATATAGGAGTCCATGAAAGCATTGCAAAGCGGACACATGGTGCATGCGATGATTACCGCCTACATGTGAGGTTGAACCAGGTGGACAATCTATCAAGTCTCAACCGCTAAATGAGGACGTTTATTTTGTTGGAACTACCTTAGACCAATGAGGCTAACGTTTTTCATTGTCAACAGTCGAAAGGTAATAAAAATATGTTGCATTTGCTTATAATAATGTCTTTTTGTCATCATGATTCTACATGCGGTTGGCCCTAATGATTTCTAAAGTATTGTGGAAATAATTGTAATTTTGCTACCTGTATTCTTGTAAATTAAATTACCAAAGAGCTTCTATCTCAACGATATCCCGTGTTGCCCTCTGTCCTTGAGGTTGAGTGTTCAAGTCTCGTTGTGGACATAAATAGAATTAAGGTGTATTTTAGGAGTAGACTTTTTTGCTACCTTAGATTTCCAACCATTAGACTTTTTTAATCCGGCCTTTCTCATTCAATTTAACGAGTACTTGATATGCATTAATGGTCTTGTTTTGATTGTATGTTATTCATGTAGGCAAGCTCGAATCTAATGTGCGTCATACAAATTAGAAATTGGATTCTCTAACTATATGACCACATGAATGACCAGTTATATCTATGACAAACATGAGAGAGAGACAGATTTATTACTTCTTGTCGTAGAACGCTATTTCGTAAAATACATTAGGATTAAAATAAATGAGACTATTTATAGAGTGGTTGACCTAATAATAATGGGCAAAAAAATATGGGCCGAAGTCAATGCTGACAAAATTGGTCCCAGTGCGAGTCAAAATTTGCTCTCAAAGAAAACATGTTATGCTGCTTGAGCATTTGTTGCCCGCTTAAGGAATGTTGGCTGCTTACTCATAAATAGCCTACTCTTGCTAATAGGGGCGGAGCCTCTAAGCCAGGGGGCCATGGCCCCCTGATTTTTGACCTCCTTAATACTGATTTTATATATAATAGATTGGTTTTATTTGTTGACTAAGCATTTGGCCCCATGTTCATGATATACGTATTTCTATATATTCATATAAATAACTAACTATAAAATAGAAACACAATCTTATTTGATGTTTGTTAGTTTCTAAGCTCATATTTATTTAAATAAAAGAATATTATAAAGATTTAAGAAAAATTAAAATTATTGAAAATAATTTGATCCGGTAATTGTCAATGTATAATTATTAATTCTGTAAAATAATTTTTTATACCGAAATATAAATATTGTTATTATATTTTACTACTTTGCTAACTATTAGTAAATCATAGTCTACGTCTAAATGGTAAAACAATGACTATTGGTTTCAGCCCTTCCGATTGTCCGTGTTTCCCCGTGCTTGCTAATTGCCATACGCAACCTGCTTAAGCGGACTATCAATACGTAGCCATGCTTATGATAACTCCAATAAGCAACTCAAGCCTCTACACTCAACAAATTTGTTCATTTTTACCCCCTAGCTAGATTTTTCATTTAAAGGGAGGCCACACCTTAGCTGACACACTCAACAAGTTTGTTCATTTTTACCCTATAGCAGGAGTTTACCTTTAAAGAACGGTCACACCTTAGCTAATGGGATGAACTTGTTGGGTCGGAGCGTTGCTTTATTCAAGGGAGAAAAACAAAAGTAATTGACTAGAAATGGAGGAGGGCGTAAAAGGTTGTTTGGCAGGATTTGAATTTATAAGAGTTGAATTTTTAAGTGGCCTGAATTTCTAAGAGGGTCTGAATTTTTAACATCTGAATTTTCAAATGTTGTTTGGTTGGAACCTCTGAATTGTAGTGCTGAATTATAAAATTGCCATTTTACCATTCTATGTTATTTTTTGCTAAATTTAACATTTTTTTTTATAAAATAACTGAATAAACTTCTTGAATAATTATAAAAAATTTCCAAACACCATATAAAATCCAGATTAAACATAAATCCAAATCAAACATAACATTATCATTTCTTGATTATACCCAAAGCTCATGTTTCGTTGCTTTGTGAAATCTTTTAGAACCATCACCATCCATAACAAATCTAATGTTAATGAGCTCCGTAAACTTGTGGGTATGAAATCTCCTCTACTAATAGACACCACATTTTCAAGATATAACATTGTACTTTCATTTAGTGAATCCATAACATGCTAATAATCAGATTTCATCAAGCAAAACATCAAAGCATATGATTTCATCAGCAAAATATTATCATATTTCAGAAGGGAAAAAAAAAAAGCAAAGCATATGATTTCACTAGCAACATTAACAAATTTCAAAGATCAACAACAGATGTCAACGACAATTCAACACATAATAACAAGATCCCCAACAAATTTTAGCAAATGAACAAAATCAGCAACTTATATTAGCAACAAGGAACACATTTTCAATAAAAAAGAACAATGAGAAACTAGTAACATATTCTCAGCAATATATTTCACCAAATAAACACAATCAGAAATCAACCAATATATTTCAGAAATCAACACATTATCATAAATCAAAACTGAACCACAACTAACCTCAAAGTAAGGTTCTAGTTTGGTGGAACGACTTCAAAAGATGCTTTGAATTTAGAAAAAAAAAAAAACTTTCACTGTAAAAAAAAAGAGCAACAATTCTCTGATACTCAAATTACAGGGGAAACATACTCGATTTTCAAGCATAAAACTTGAAATACATAACAATAGAAAAAGAAAATTTTACATGCAGAACACAGGCGAAGGCGACAAAGGTGAAGCCACCGGAGGTGGAGGCGGAGGCGGCACATGTGAAGCAAGAACAAAATTTTCTTGAAAACATTCTAGAAAGATTATACTTAATATCTAACATGTTATTATGATTATAATTATTCTAATTACTATTATTATTTCATGAATTTATAAATGTATTTTATATGTAAAAGAAACGCATTTGTTTATTTAAAATTGTATTTATACCTTTAAAAATAAATAAAGACACTTAATACTATATAAAAAAATTTGTAAAGGTATATAAATATAGGTATATGCATTTTTCATTTTAAAATTGTGTATAAATATTTGTATGTTTTTTATTTATGTTACTTATTAATATGTATATATAATGCAATTTATACGTATTTGTATCTATAAATACGTATATAACATTTTTACACGTATAGAGATATTAATAGGATTTTTATACGTTTTTATATGTATATTTTTAGATATATAACATTTTTATATGTATAAAGGTACAAATACATACACAATGTTTTCATCGGTAAATTATATATATATATATATATATATATATATATATATATATATATAATTTACCTACTAGGTGACCGACTCTAGTAGGTAAAATTTGGCTAATTCAACAATGCTGAGAATGAGTTTCGGAGATGAAGCTAACCTGATATCAATGCTTTCATTATTCGCGTTTTTTGGCTTCGCTCTTCAAAATATCATCGATTCATGATTTTGGAGGTTAGATTTTTGGTAGCAAAGAACACAATAACAAATATTATGAAAGGAAAAATTAGGAATCTTTTGAGCAATTCCTGAACGACATCTAGAATTTGAGCGGTAAAAGAAAAAAATGGTAGCCTAAGAAGATGACATTTCCGTATGCTAAGGAATTTCTCTTGACCGGAGTGTCGAGCCCCTGTGTCCCCTCTTTATGCGTTCCTAAAGTACTTCTCCAATTAGGTATGGGGTTGTTTATGATTGTAAACCAGCGATAGAGATACCTACTATATGTAAGTCTTTAGTCGTCATAAATGGTGTTCTTTCGTTGAGATGCTACCATTTTCTTGAGAAGAGAAAAAGGTAACAATGGTGGTTTTGACAAGAGAGAGAGAGAGAGAGAGGGCCAACGACTGAAGAGCGGCTGGATTAGGGTTTCAAATTGACGAGCTGCTGTCTCTCGACGATAACGAATGAATAAGAGGCACAAAGGGTTGTTTCGGAAAATTACATAAGTATTTTAGGTGGGATAAATTGTTGGGCAGGGGGGGGGGGGCTAATAAAATGCCATGTGACAAATTTGTTATTATTTATTAGAATAGGGGATAGGTTGGGAAAAATGAAAGCAATCGTTTATATACATATAATATTGGTCTTGGTGAAAAAATCAAGGGGCTATGGCCCTTAAGAGGATCTGACACAATTAGCATTTAAACAAGTGTCATTGTATGTAATTATTTATATTTCAAAAGCTTCCGGCTATTTTTGTCAAACATTCTTATAATAAATAAAAACTATAGCTTCCAACTACCTGTAACTTGCTACCTGCTACCATCTACCTACTACCGGTTAGACGGAGACATGGAGCGGTAATTAATGAAAATTGCAAAGCCTTTTCCAATAATGCGAGATAAAAATACCCCTTTAATATAAAATCCACAAATCCTAAACCGTGATCTATCTAAAGTTTTATAAAATGCCACAAAAATAGAGGAAAGAGGAAAACATGTCTCAAAACTTACCAAAAAGAAAAGCCTTCTCTAATGCGAGATTAAAATACTCCTTTAATAGAAAATCCACAAATCCTAAACATTATCGTGTGATCTATCTAAAGGTTTATAAAATGCCACAAAAATATAGAAAAGGGGAAAACAAGTCTCAAAACTCACCAAAAAGATAAAAAAAAAAACCTTTAAACCCTACTCTCCTTACAACGTCAGGCCGTCACCACCGGACACCACCATTCCCCGTCACCGTTGCCCCTGCTATGTGCAGCCTCCGGTCTTAGTTGACAACCGTTAAAACCCCAATAGTCGATGCTGAATGCCATCCCTGAACTTAGGCCTATTGACAGGTTTCGTCTCACAACCTTAATCTATCTCACGTCTTCTATTTGGCCATATGTAAAAATTTGTGATAATAAAGAGAAATGATGCTTCAACAGTTCTACCCAATATCCAAATAGGATACGCTACATATGACTGTGAGAACTCTTATCTTAGTTTGTTGTTATGTTTATTTGTATATATATCTTGTGAACTTGTTAATTATTTGGCATTGGGACTCTTAAATCTGTAATACAAAATATCTAAAATGTCATAAATAAATAGATATTCTTGTTCATTAGTTACACCATCAATCTTAGTTGATGAACATCTGGTGCATCCATTTACAAAATAACATGAATATATATATTGACAAGAATTCTAAACTTATTCAAACAGAGAAGAATTTTAATTGCACCCTATTACAACTGACTTTTATATTGTTGGAAAAATACAGATGTCAGATTATTTATGCCAAGAGTTGATTGTTGAAATTTTTACAAGACTACCACCCAAATCCCTCCTTCGATTTAGATCACTCTCTAAATCGTTATATACCTGTATTTCTAGTCTCGGGTTCATACGCTTGCACAAATTCCGATCCCCACAAAAAATCCGCTTCACGCATGAAAATATTGACAATAATAAAATAGCAGAAGTCGTTTATACATTACACGGAGAAGACGAATTGCCCTTGTGTTTGTGTCCCAAACGTGGATATATTGGTATAACAACAACAATTCCGTTTCCTTGTAGCAATAGGTTCAGAACTATTGGTTCATGTAATGGAACTTTCTGTTTGAAGACTAAAAATGGTTTGACTCTATGGAACCCTTCAATCAGACGCAAAGTAAGAGTGGCTGAATGTCCTCGGAGTTCTGAACTCGCTTTGGGAGGTATTGGGTTTGGATTTGACCCAATCAGTGACGATTACAAAATTGTTTGGATATCATATGAAAAAGACACTTCATTTGTTTATGCGGTGAAGACGGGCACTTGGTGTGAGATTGCTTCCCCTAAACCTGAATTTACTTATGTGCGACGTGAGGCCTTTTTATTCAAAGGAGTATTGCATTGGGAGGTAAATCGTTTTGACTTAGACTTTTCTTGTATACTGACATTCGATTTGAGCACTCATGTTTTTGGTATGATTCCATTTCCTGGATTGGCTCTGGACTGGTTGACAACAAGACTAACAACCATCCAAGATTCTCTAGCTTTGATTTGTTATCGCATGAATATTGATGATAGTTGGATTCTGCTATGGAGAGATGCTTCTTGGTCTGTGGTTTTTAAATTGGGAATAGGTAAACTTCCAGTTGATGGAGCTTTTCAATTCCAACCACAACCGCAAACGACCAACGAGTGTAATTTGTTGCTCATTACTTATGGGGATGGGTTCCAAATTTATAATTCCAAGACAGGGGTGCAATCAGGAGTACTTGGATTCAATGCTTCTTCTAGTTTAATAGACTTTCGGGAGTGTGTCGAAACAATTCATTTGTTAGACATGGGGGAGGCTGCTTGTGAAACAACTCAACTATGAGGAAAAGATTTACAACATTTGGGTTTTTGATGCTTTTTGATTACCATTTTAGTCTTTATCATTGCTACAAAAGAGTTGATGTTACTTACTAATTCCTTCATTCTATTAATAAAAAACCGAATATGTAATTTCCCACTTCTTTGCCAATAAAATGAGATCTTATTGAGGCTGTTTTAACGGCTAGACTTTATATAAATTGAACTTCAAGAAGCAGGAATTACATTGTACAATATAGAAGGTTGTTGGCCCATGAGTTCCATATCAAATTCCTACACCATTTAGCCTTATTTTTAAGCCATAAAATACTCAAAGTCTTGACCTCATAACTTAGAGTAGACAATATCTGCACTTTGCTATTGAGGACATTTATTTTTTTCGGAAACTATCTTAGACCAATGAGGCAAAGTTGTTCATTGTCAACGGTCAAAAGGTAATAAAATTATGTTGCATTTGTTATAATAATGTCTTTTTGTCTTCTTGATTCTAGGGGCCGTTGGCCCTAATGATTTCTAAAGTATTGTGGAAATAATTGTTTTTTTGCTACCTGTATTCTTGTAAATTAAATTACCAAATGACTTCTAGGACAGCGGTATCCGGTATTCCGTCCCTCCTTGAGGTTAAATGTTCAAGTCTCATCGTAGGCATAGATGAAATTAAGAGGTATTTTAGAAGTAGATAGGTTATATTATATTTTCTGTTCAAAAAAGAAAAAGAAAAAAAAAACTTAAAAGTAATGCAAATGATTTAGGATATTATTTCATTTTGCTACCTCATATTTCCAACCATTAGATTTTTTTAATCCGGCCTGTCTCATTCAATTTAACGAGTACTTGATGTGCATTAATGGTCTTATTTTGATTGTATGTTATTCATGCAGGCAAGCTCCAATCTAATGTGCGTCGTACAGATTAGAAGTTGGATTCTCTAACTATAGGACCACATGATTGATCGGTTATGATTGATCGGTTATATCTATGACGAACATGAGAGAGAGATTTATTACTTCTTGTCATAAAAGGCTATTTCGTACAATACATTAGGATTACAATAAATGAGACTATTTATAGAGTGGTTGAGGGCAAAAAACGTCATGGGCCGAAGTCAGTGTTGGCAAAATTGGTCACAGTGCGAGTCAAAACTTGCTCTAAAAGAAAACATGCTATGCTGCTTGAGCATTTGTTGCACGCTTAAGGAATGTTAAGTTGGCTGCTGACTCATAAATAACCTACTCCTGCTAACAGGTGTGGAGCTTCTAAAGGGCCAGGGGCCATGGCCCACTGATTTTGGACCTCCTTAATACTGATTTTATATATAAAAGATTGGTTTTATTTGTTGACTAACCATTTGACCCCATGTTCATGATATACGCATTTTTATATATGCATAAATAACTAATTGTAAAACAGAAACACAATCTATACAACAACGTATTTTTGGCCCAGAGACGCATCAATAATCAGAGACAAAAAATAGTAAGCTTATGTTATATTTTTTTTCAAGAATCTTTTCAAATTTCAAATTCGGGCCATATGATGTTTTTGAAAGTCAAGGGCATAATTGTAATTTGACAAATGTTAATTTTGGTTTTAGTAGCATGCAACTGACTGTTAAATCTAAAATCAAATTGTATGCTTTATTGTTATTATCCCTATTACTCTCAGTTTCTAATTGGAATTCCCCATCTTTGCAGTGAACTGATTGTGTCAGATATAAATAAAAAGAAAGGTGTGTAATTTATTTGTAATTTTGATTAAATTTTCTTTTTTTATCCATTTTCGTGGAATCTCCATTGTAATTAAAGGTGTGTATTCTATTTGTAATTTTGATAAAAGTATCCTTTTAATCCATTCTAATATTAGATTTAAGTTTAGTTAATGTTTCAGGCATAAGAAACATGACATGTTTATTGAAGCCTATGGTTACATATGCTAGGTATTTTAAAAAAGAAAAAGGATTTGACGCATGACATTTTAGGGAGTAGGGTAACCCCACCATCTTGCTTTACTGTGGACATCATTTGTGGGCTGAAAGGTCAAAAGCCTTATATAAAAAAGTGTCATCCTAAAAAATAGTGGTTATGTATTTCATCATTTATGTTGTTACTCTTAAAATTCGTTTATTTTTATGTAGTTTTTGTTTGTTTTCATTTCAAAAAAAAATAAAATAGACAAATAAACATGATTCGAAGATTGATGTAATTATTGTTTTACCCTTCAAGGATGGTTCAAGGTCACACATTTTGAATCTCACTTTTTTTCAGTCTGCAACTGCTGTCGTAGGAGGTGGAATTTTGTGAAAATGGGCTAGCAATGACTATCGGTGATCTGCATATGCTGATCTTCAACATAAGCTTGTTAAGAGGTGATATTTTGAATGAACGACATGCTGCTTGAAGTGTAAGTACGTTTCCATTATCAGTAAATGAATATAAATATCTTTTTATTATGAGTAAAGAGTAAAGTAGATTGTCTATATTGGTAAAAGGAGTAAATCATGTTTTTATTTCTCACAATTTGCCCAATAGGAACTAATATTTAATGTTTGTAATTTTCTGTTGAAAACATTATCATAAGTTGAAATGTTTTTTTGGGAAAGGATCCAACGATTCTTTTAGGATGAACTTCAAAATGTTTATTTTACCATTTTCTTTATTTTCTCTAGATTGCACAATAACCTTTTTGTGCCTCTTTTTGCATTTAAACGACTAAACTATTTTATGTTGTTATCAGTATCCTATTTGCTTCAAAAGTCAACATATTTTACTTTTAATTGAGGAACTAATGCATTGTTTTTCGGCTTCAAGGTATGATATTTAAAGTTGATTTTAAAAAAGACGAGAAATCCTTTCAACTTAAGGAAGGTCATTGGATGACCATAACCACAAATTACATAAATAAAGGAGATGTAGAGACTGTATCAACGAGCTACAAAAAAAAGTTCAAGTGACTTTTAAAGCTAGGAAACAACATTGAACCATCCTCAAATTTAATGGTAGCCCTTCACTTGATTGGCGTTGCATTTTTCATCAAGATATGTGTACTCAAGTAAAGATGGGTAGAGTTAGCATGATCCTTCATTTTCACTGCAAAATCAGTTGATTTTTGTTAACTTTCTTGAAAAATGTTAAGTTTATGATGTTGATCCTATGTGACAAAATGGAACAATTTAAAAAATTACTTCATGAGACTTTTATATTAGAATCTTAGCATATGTTTGGTTGATCATAATATCTCAATTGTCGCAAACAGGGCTCAAGAGATCTCAACTGGTTTATGTCAACCTAATGTTTAGCATATGTAACTATGTCTAGGCATCTGAACATAGTTAAATTAATTTTCTCACTCCCATTAATTTTAAGAGAATATGTAAATGGTCATAGCATTTACATATAATTAAGCCATATATGTCCATATGCATATATGATGCATGCAGTTGCAATTATGAATATAATCCTGATTTATAAATCATATATACTTCATTTAAAAATTAGCAAACACGAAAATTGAATGGATTTTTATTTTTATTTTTATTTTTTGTTTTCATGTTAGTGTTAGGGTTGGATACTTCTAACCTAGCATAACACAAAATCGAAAAATTATTGGCAAATGATGACATCAAATGGAATTTGACATTTCTTGTATTTAACCCATGATTTTTAGAAAATTCAACCAATGTTTTTTACACAACCTAAAAAGGTACGTACGATTCATTAGAATTGTGTAGAATTGCGTAAATATGGATGATAGTTTAACTTTGTTACCTAACCATTTTTTATTTTTTTTATTTTTTATTTTTTTTGCTTTTTACTATTTTTTAGAAATTTTAATGATGAGTTATAAAAACTTTTTGATCGATTAGATCTTCGTAACAGGTAAGTAAAGAACGTAAAAAACAAGGAAATAAAACACAAGTATGGATCACAATGAGTCGAATGATTAGATTACTCAATCCTCAGCAGAGCTCGACTAAGAACTTCCGCTGTAGAGGACTTCTAGGGTTACAAAATAAGAACGATGAATATGCTGAACAATACTTTTCTAATCGTTTCTAATCATTTCGTTCTATGATGCATGCAAGCATCTATTTATATTAAACCCTACAAAACTCACGGATGGACAACCCATACCGGAGATAAACATGGACTAGCTAACGAGCCCAATAGACGCAACACAATACTGGACCTAACAATCTCCCCCTTTGCGTCATTTTGGAGCGAGACTACTGTTTCTTCTTGCTTGGACCAGCAGCGGGAGCCTTCTTTGTTGTATCAAACAGACGTGAGATAAGTGCAAGGATAGTCTGTCTGAAGCGAATGTACCATTGAATCATATCATCAAAGTACTTTATATCATCCGCTGTGTTCTGCTTGCACCGATGGAAGATCCCTAAGACGTGTTCCAAACAAGCAGTGGTATAGAGATGTTTGTCGGCCAAGGCGAAAAGACATTTATGTCCTTCGTTTCTGGTAAACATGACGGAGTTTCTCTTTGGGTCAATCTTCCCCATCTGCATCTTGTTGAGATCACTGGCAGAGCCAACAGGAGATATGGTAGGCTTTTTCTTGAATACGCTCGCTATCTCCTGATCCATCAGGGAAACTTCCATGACTTAGCATACAAGCATCCTCTTAAAGTGGTCGATGATCGGACCATATTCAGCTTCGTTTGTAAGAAGGATGTTGTGTAAGATAATCCAGTCATGGGGATTAAGGTTGGGAAGATCTGCAAGTGAGATGGCATGTTCGGTCTTGGCAGATCCCCGTAGTATCTTGAACCGAACGTTGGTGAAGTTGCCTTCCCTGTACGGCTTTAGAACCCGAACATTGATAATCTTCTGAGCGCTCCATGTTTGGTACTGTGGTTGAGCGGCCCTCAGATAGAAATCAACTAAGTCCCTATCAATTTTTGGATGAGGATGAGGGAACTCAGCAATGTTGGCAAAGGCATGAAAGATAAACGCCTTTCGGATCAATGGCATATCGAACTAAGAGTCGACAGTGTTAGAACGATCTAAAGAGATCACGGGTTCTAGCCACAAGATACTGGGTGTTTCGATGGCTTCTTTAATCAGTTTCTTAAGAGTCCAAGGAGGAAAAAGGGTTTTCCTGCTCTCGAGAAGGTCGTGGGCTTCTTTCTGTCTCCTTTCGGCTTCTTCAGCCTTTCTAGCCACACGAGCGCTGATGTCAGCCTCTTTATCTCGACCCTGTCGCTTCAAAAGGTCGGCAATTGTCTCCTTATCATCATCATCACTCTCCTCAGCAATTTTCTTGCCTTTGTCTTTCACACCGGAACATGAGGCTTGGCCTACTGGAGGACGTTCGGTTGTGTGTGTTGCTGTTGAAGTAGGAGGCAGTTGAGACACCTTCTCTTTTTCTCCCCCTTGTTTCGGAATAGACATGAAATCAAGGAGCCCTTCAATTTTGCTCAGTAGAGAGAGGGTGGGAGCAAGCTTCTCTGCAAGGTCACGCCTCATAGAATAATTGAGGATCGGGTCATGTGCTTCAAGGATGTTTGAGATAGCTGAGTGGACATCCGAAACACACGATTTAACCACCTCTCTTTCAGATCGAAGAAACTCAATCTACTGTTGAGAGTTGGAGAGTTGAATACTCTTGACCTTCAGAGCGGTAGTCTTCCTTGCGAGAGCATCCATGAGGGTGTTCTCAGCAGCTAAGTCTTCTTGAAGCTTGGCAAGGCACTCCTCAATGGTTGTTCTGAAAGCTGAGTTGTCGTCAGAAATAGTTTGACGAAGTGAAGCGAACGACTTCAGCTCCGATGCAACTGTTGCAGCCAACTGGTTGACAATTGGTTCCAGCGTTGTTTTGGTGGCTGCAGCAGTTTCCTGTAAAGATTGTAACAGGGTAGAAGCATCAGTAAATAGTTTATCGACTTTTTCGGTCGCTGCCTCACAAGCTTTGGTTGAGGCGTCAATGGCGTCAGTGGCGGAATCAAGGGAAACTTGATAAGCTTTGGAAAAAGCATCAACAATTTTCTGAATGGCAGCTTCAGAGATGGAGGACTGAGATGTAGAAGATGAGGCGATGAGCGAATCGATTTTATCATGTAGCTCCTTGAGATGTCTTTTTGTGACAGGAGCATCGTCATCATCGTCACTCTGAACTTGAAACGGACTATAATAGACCGAATCGAAGGTCATGTCCTCCTCGCCAAGGAGTGGTTCTTCACTCTCTGATGCATGAGCAGGAGAAGATGGTGGTGGTGAAGCTTGAGGCTCTGTAGTAGTAGTAGGTTCGGGTTGGGTGGTATGTTCGGTTGTTGGTGTGGGTTCGGGTGCTGAGGTGGATTTGGGTGCGTCAGTATGAGCCCCCGTATCAGATACGTTGGTTCTTACTTCGGCAGTGGTGGTGGTTGCTTCGGTAAAGATGGGTGGTGGTACTGGGATGGAGGTGGATGGTATTTGAGTGGTGGAAGTTATGGGGGGAATGGAAATAGGAATTGTAACTGGTGGAGAAGAAATTGGAGAAGTGGAAATATGAATCTCTGGTGTAGGAGAGCGTGGTGGAGTGTTACCACGTTGAGATCCTTCAGAATCAGAACCCTCTTCCTCAGATTCGCTTGAGGACGAAGCGATGATCAGCTTTCTCTTTGGTTGGGTTCTTCGCTTCTTCATAGGAGGGGATTGGGCGGCTTTGGTGGTTTTCCTCTTCTTGGGAGATGGGCCTTTCGCTCCCTTTGCAACCTGCTTGCCCTTATCAGCCTTCTTTCCTCTTGGGGCAGGCTTGTCAGCATCGTGAATTGACTTGAGCGTCTTAGGAGTAAGGTCTCTCGGACCAGAACGTCGGAACTCCTTGTATGCTTTGATAATCCGGCTGTCAGCAGGAACATCACCGTACATTGATTCAGGGATTGAACCGTTGAAGGGAAATTTTGATGCGTCAGAGACAATGATCTTCGTGGTATGGAAGCTACCAATCGAAGACATTGGAGAACCAGCAACAATGGGGATGTGGTACTTGTCCATCACCCATTTAGTGACAAGAGTCCAGAACCGGGCGTATGAAATCTCTGAATGTCGAGAAGTGGAAGATAGGCTCTGAATGAGCTGTTGCCAAAGGACCGACCCGTAGTCCATATTGACATCGTTGTAGATCCCGTACATGATCGAAAGGAACAGACGACTTGCCCCGTCTGATCCAGCACTCCTTTCAGACAGCCCTTTGAAAAGCACTGTAAACATCCCATTCCACTGAGGGGGTAGGCACGATTTCATGAACTTCGTGACTGTGGTCAACACCTCAGTATACCCCATGTTGTAGAACATGTTGAAAAGATGACCCATTGGAATGGTTTCAGGGTTAACCCTCGACGAATCAGGTTCAAACCCTAACAATGAGCAGAATCTCTGCTTGGAAATCGACGCCTTGTGCTTGAATACGTCGAAGAAAATCCGGTCGACGACCTTGTCGTAGTGAGCAGTAGCAAATATCTGGGACAGGAACTCCATGGTGAGAGCAGGAGCAATCGGCGAGTACTTCAAGCATTCGATAATGGGGAACATGAAAGCGTCGTATGCTTGAGGAGTAAGATCAATGATCAAACTTTGCTGGGGACGAATCGATAAGATGTGTGAAGTAGCGTGAACTGATGAAGAATCTGCCATTGTTGTGAAGAGAATGGGAGAGATGATGAACAGTAGAGTGTTGGAGAGGGTTTTCTTGCTCTCTGGAAATATGGGTGCAGTAACGAGGTAAACAAAGGTTTACGTTACCTTTTATACTGTGGGTAAAGGAGAGAGAAGAATCTTTTCGAAATCTTCGAGTGAAAAATGAAGAGTTTTTCAGAGGCGATTGACGCGTGACAGTTGTTATTGCCGATGATTACGCATGAGAGAGAGTGTCAGTCCCGATTTACACGCCTTCCCATCAAGCGCCATTTTCAGATGAAACGGTTCCAATTCGCACATGTGGCCTTCTAGCGCCATTTGAAATCAAATCGATTGGACTCCTGCCTGAGTCAGCTTTTTATAATCTTATCCCTTTAGAGTTAACGGCATCTTTAAAGCAAAAAATTACCCACGTGGATTAATGTTGACCACAACCCGTTAATAACTGCCAATCCCATTAAAATGCCTTGTAACTAATGAAACCTGAATTTTGGAAAATCAAAAGGATTTTCATGCTAAGGACACTTAACTAGTGAAATGATTTTCCCACAAATAGACATACAAAAAGATAAGAATAAAATAAAATAAAATTATTTTTGGAGTTTTTGAATTTACGAAAAGAGAAAAAAAATAAAAAATATTTTTGGAATTTTTGATAAAAAAAAATAAATAAAACATAAAAAAATGAATACAAAAAAAATGTTGGAACCGAACCCGATCGTTCGGTCTATTTCGGTTGAGAAAAATTTTGGAACCGAACCCGAGCGTTCGGTCTATTTCGGGTGAGAAAAATTTTGGAACCGAACCCGAGCGTTCGGTCTATTTCGGTTGCCAAAAAAAAAAGTTTGAAAAAGAAAAGAACTTCGACAATAAGATAAATAAATTTGAGAAAATAATACAAAAGAATTACAACCAAAGAAACTACCTTTGAGTGATAAGCGAAGATCAGATGATACAACCGAACCCGAGCGTTCGGTTCATTTCGGTATACCAGAACAAGACACGAACCCGAGCGTTCGGTTCATTTCCGCATACTTGAGACCCGAACCCGAACGTTCGGTCTATTTTGCTTCTAACTTTCGATCTAGAGAAGTAATCTTTGGTACTGAATCCGATTCCATCATTCCTAGCCCTTGTAGAATTTTGTTGAATGAAGCTTCAGGAAGAGCTTTAGTGAAGATGTCAGCCAGTTGATCAGTGGTTCGAACAAAGTGAATTTCGACGTTCCCATCTTCCACATGATCCTTAATGAAGTGATACCTCAGGGCTATGTGCTTAGTCTTGGAGTGTTGCACTGGGTTATGACAGATCCTAATTGCACTTTCTGAGTCGCAATATAGTGGGATCTTTTTCATATTGAGTCCATAATCCCGGAGCTGGCTTTGGATCCAAATCACTTGAGATGTACAGGAGGCAGCTGCGATGTATTCTGCTTCAGCTGTAGACAGAGATACACAAGTCTGTTTCTTTGATTGCCAGCTAACCAACTTCCCGTCAAGGAATTGGCAGCCTCCAGTGGTGCTTTTCCTGTCTAGTCCACAACCTCCAAGGTCTGCATCTGAGTAGGCTTGAACGAAGAAACCTGAGTTTGATGGATACCATAAACCGAGAGAGGTAGTTCGTTTCAGATATCGGAGTATGTTCTTCACTGCAAGCATATGAGGTTCACGAGGATTCGCCTGAAATCTAGCACAGTAACAGACAGAAAACATTATATCAGGCCTGCTAGCAGTAAGGTACATTAAAGAACCGATCATCTGGCGATATAGCGTAATATCAACTGCCGGTTTATCCAAGGATGGTGTGAGCTTGGTGCCGAATGCCATTGGAACTTTAACTTTTGAGTCTCCCATCATGCCAAATTTAGCAAGAAGAGTCTTGGTATAAGCTTACTGGTTGATAAAGATGCCTTCGGGTCCCTATCTAATATTTAAACCAAGGAAAAAGTTAATTGGACCCATTGAGCTCATTTCAAATTTAGTCTCCATCAGCTTTCTGAACTCAACCGTTAAGCTAGGATTCGTTGAGCCAAAGATGATATCATCGACATAGATTTGAACAATCATAAGGTGGTTACCTTCCTTCTTACGAAAGAAGGTTGGGTCAACCGAACCTTGTTTGAATGTAGACATCTTTAAAAACTTGGTTAGCGTTTCATACCATGCCCTAGGTGCTTGTTTCAGACTGTAAACCGCTTTGTCAAGAATATAGCAGTGATTAGGGTATTTTTCATTAACGAAGCCTGGAGGTTGCTCCACGTACACGGTTTCTTCAAGTTCTCCATTCAGAAATGCGCACTTTACGTCCATTTGGTAGATCTCAAAGTTCTTGTGTGCAGCATAGGCAAGAAATATTCGAACAGATTTCAGCCTAGCTACAGGAGCAAAAGTTTCCTCATAATCAATTCCTTCCTCCTGGCAGTATCCTTTCACCACTAGACGAGCTTTGTTTCTTATCACATTGCCTTCCTTGTCTATTTTATTTCTGAAGACCCATTAGAGACCAACAACTGAGGCGTCTTTAGGAGTTGGAATGAGGCACCAAACCTTATTTCTTTCGAACTCGTTGAGTTCGTCTTGCATAGCTTGAACCCAGTTAGAGTGATCAAGAGCAGTATTTACTGTCTTCGGTTCAACTTTTGAGATGAAAGAGTTAAACATGCAGAACTCTACTTTTGAGAATAGAGATGCTTGCTTTTCCTTTAGTTGAGATCGGGTCAGGAATTTTTCGGAGACATTACCCACTACCTGTGAAACGGGATGATCTCTGGTCCACTTGACAAGAGGAGGGTAATTTGGATCATAGGATGGATCCAATTCAGCATTCACCATTTCTTCTAATTCAGATTGGCTATCATCGTCATAAAATACATCAGCATTCTCCCCCTCGACAGCTGAGCTTTCAGGTGTAGCTGGACTTTCTGGTGCTACAAGACTTTCGGGTGGTGTTGAGCTTTCGGGTGCTACAGTACCTTCGGGTGCAGTAGAGCTTTCGGGTGCAACTGAAGTAGAGATCTCACCCTCAACTTGTAAGCTCGACTGTTTTGGAGAAGATGGATTCTCCCCCTCAACTGAAGCGCCTTGCTAATGAGGTTCGTTTGGAACTTGTTCTCCTTTACTCATTCGTTTGGCAGCATCTTCGACGATTTGCTTCAGATGGTCGACTTTGTTGTCTGCTGCCTTGGCTTCCGATATAGTAGCTTTCTCCGGTTCATCGAATAATTCCACAAACTACTCAAACAAATTAGCAATTGAGGCCGTGACTTGACCTGTTTGAGAGAAAATTTCCCCAATTGTTTCTGCAGAGGCCTTCAGCTTCTTGACGTAGCTGTCATCGAAAGTCACATAATACGTTTCTTCAATCTTCCTCGAATGGTTATTTAAAACCCGATATGCTTTTGAAGTGAATGAATATCCCAGAAAAATTCCTTCATCAGCTTTAACATCAAACTTGTTGCGATTTTCTTTAGAGTTGAAGATGAAGCATCGTGAGCCGAATACATGGAAGAATTTAACGTTCGACTTCCTGTTGTTGATGATCTCATAAGGAGTAAGAGTGAAACGCTTATAGAGATAGGATCTGTTCTGCGTAAAACATGCTGCAGCAATAGCATCAGCCCAGAAATATAAAGGTAGAGAAGCAAAACTTAACATGGTTCGGGCCGCCTCACACAAAGATCGGTTTCGTCTTTCGACAATTCCGTTCTGTTGAGGGGTGTAGGGTGCTGAGAAGTTGTGACTGGTTCCTTTTTCTGCCAAAAAGTCTTCAAATTCTTTATTCTTAAACTCCAGTCCATTGTCGCTCCTGATGTTGCGAACAACTTTCCTCAGTTGCACTTCAACCTGCTTAATAAACATCTTTAGCTTGAGAGTGGCCTCAGATTTGTGCTTCAGAAACAACACCCATGTAAAACGTGAAAAGTCATCAACGATAACAAGAATATACTTGCTACCACCAATTCTTTCGATAGATGATGGACCACACAAGTCAATGTGAAGTAACTCAAGTGGTTCAACAACTTTAGTGTTTATAATGGATGGGTGACTTTGACGACTCTGCTTCCCCATTTCACATGTAGCACACAAATGTTCTCGATCAAACTTGAGCAATGGAAGACCCCTAACATGACCTCCGGTGACAAGCTTGTTGATATCCTTGAAGTTGAGATGAGAGAGCCTTCGGTGCCACAACCAGCTTTCATTAGAATGTGCTTTGGATAACAGACAGATAGTTGGATTTCCTTTGATAGGTTTGAGATTGAGAGGAAACATTTCGCCTTTACGCTCTGATTTGAGAATTACCCTTTTTGTTTTCTTCTCTATTATTTCCGAACCCTCATCGTCAAATGAAACTTTAAGACCGGTACCTCCAACAAGCTGAGATACACTGATGAGGTTATGATGTAGCCCTTCAACGTACGCAACCTTTCTAATTGTGAAGTCACCATTTGTTATCATCCCATAACCTTTTATCGTTCCATATGAGTTGTTCCCGAACTTAAAATTTCCATCATTTTGAAGAGATCGAAACTCCCTTAGCTCTTCTTTCCTCCCTGTCATGTGACGTGAGCAGCCACTGTCAATATACCATTCTTCGTCGAACTGCTCGTCACTAATAACCTGCAAAAATTAAGCAGATTTAGGAACCCAAAGTTTCTTGGGTCCACGTGAGCCTTTCACAGGAACAGGAATAGTAAGAGAAATGTCAACAAGATATGTTCTTTTTATTAAAGTTGTTTCATCTTTCTTCTTAATGGTGAATACTTTAATTTTGTTAGGATTTGTTACATTCGGTTTGGATTCAGGTTTTGGCGTTTAGGCCTTGGACTGCTGTTGATCATTCTTGAATGAGGAAACCTTCGATTTTCCTTTCAAATCTGTTGAAGATTTTGGATTTTGAGTTTGAACAGAATTGGGTTTAGAATGAGGTTGAGAGGAATTAGAACGAGAGAATTTGGACTGAGAAGTTTTATTGACTTGAGGTTCTAAGTGACCCTTTTGTTTTTTGTCACTAGTGGGACCAAACCTTGAACTTTGGTAGCTTTTGCTTTTGGGACCAAACCTATGCTTTCGGTAGCTGGTGCTCTCTAAATCGAACCTGTCCCTTCGGCTGTTATTCCTTTCCGAATCGAACTTGTCCTTTCGGTTGTTGTTACTCTCTTGCGGCCTGACAACACTTTTCTTTGACTTTGAATTTTTGTCATGATAAGAGAAATGGACGTTTTGAGATTGCCAAAATTGTCTTCGTTCTGAGGGATTCTTTTTGTATCTCAGATTCCTTTGCTGCTTTTGATCCTTCACTTGTTTCGGCTGTCGGTGGATGTTGGCCTTTTGCTTCTGCTTCCTATCAGCCGGTTCACTTTTAACAGATGATGTTTCGCTTGTAGAAGTGACTTCTTCTACAGGAACTTCTTTTGTACCACCAGTGCTTGGCACATCGAAGTTGTCAGGCTTGTTTAGTGGCTATGGCACATATCTGCCTTTGGTTTTCCATGACGTCCGCTCTGACAGACCGACAGTTTCGTCAGCATTATTTATAGGAGCAGACCAGAAAAACTCATCACAGCCATCTGCATTATCTTCGTTCACTATGGCGGTGAGTTCGGCTGTCTGATGTTCGGTTACTCCTGTGACCTTATACACCTGATTTGGTGTTGTTCTCACCTTTTGGTACACTACAGCCTTTTCTTCAAGAATCGGGGACTTATTTTGGGATAAACGTGCAAACTCCACTGAATTTTCAGAAATAAGATTTTTGTGGTTTTCGGGTTCGCTCTTGACAAACTCAGAACAGTCAACTTCATCCTCTATAGAAATTACGCTGATATCATCATCCTCATTAAGTTCAGATGCGTTTTCAAGATCAATTTTGTTTTCTGAACTTAAATTGGCATTCAACGAGTCAAATTTTTGTATGGTTTCGGTCCTTAGTTTCAGCTTATCGTTTTCATCTAAAAGGTTTTTCAGCATGTCCTTATGGTCCTTGGACTTTATGAAAGATTCAATTTTGTCCAGTCCATACATATAAGTCAGATTCACATCATCAGACGAAACTACACTTTCGCAATTATATGCTTCAGCATCGATTTCATCCTCCTTAAACTCAAGGAAGGGCAAAATCATGCGATGAATTTTCTGCCTTATTTCACAACTCAGATGAAGTTGAGTGATGTTAGCATAAAGACGTTTAGCAATTAAACAAAAAACATTTCTCTGTTTCAAAAGTTTTAAATTGTCTCTTTGTAAATAAATGTTTCCGTCTTTAGATTTAATCAGCTCCGACTCCTTCAGCTCTATCCACATCCTCCGTTCCTCACTCTTGGATGACACCCTGCTTATTTGGTCAGTTAGGTTAGAATTGGTGAATCTTGTTTGAGTTAAACAACTATCCAAATTTGAGATTCTTGAATTTAAGCTATTTAATTCTTTTTCATATGATTTCTGTGGGACTTTGAATGAAACAAAAAGAGATTGTACCTTCTTGATCAATTCATCAAGCTCATTGATCTGCACACTGAGAGGTTTTGCTGTGAAGCATAAGTCCTTTCGCTCCTTGGTTTCCTCTTTTCCGCCATCAGTATTGTATCCCCTCACGTGAGATACATCAGTCACCATCAAACATTTCCCACTACTTTCGTCACCTCTTGCCACATACGCCTTTCCATGTGAAGGCCTTCTCACTTCATCATCCTCAGAGTCGGTAGACCATACTTGCACGCCACCGAACTCGTCATCCGCTGCCGAACCCTGTAGAATAAGAGCATTCATAGAAGGGTTAGTAGCAGCTTTCTTCCTCTTGATCTCATCCAGCTTTTTCATCAACACAGCTTCTTCATCTTTCTCCTCATCCTTCTCTGTCATTTTCTTCAGAACACAGTCTTTGGCATAATGGTTCTTTCCTCCACAGTAGTAGCAGTTCACACCAGAATCTCCTTCAACTTTCGCCTCTTTCTTTGGTTCCTCTGTCTTCGACTCCTCCTTAACCTTTTCAGAACTATAGCTTCCCTGCCAATTTTGGTTCTTATTGGTAGGGAACCTTTTCTTGATGAACCTCTTTGGATTAGATACCATCATTGCATAATCTTCAGAAGTAAGATCATAATCTTCTAAGTTGAGATCTTCATCTTCTACCATACTTTTGCTTTTAGACAGCAGGGCCAAGGACCCCAAACTTGAGACCACATTTTTCTCTTGCAAGACAATCTTTTCTTGAGATTTCAAGATTCCCACCAGCTTGGCCAGTGAATAAGACTTGAACTGCTCATGGGCTTTAACAGTGGACACGACAGCCCTCCACTCGGATCTTAGGCCATTCAAAAAAAGGTGACCTTCTGTTCAATTAGCTTCCTTTCTATATCATGTTTGATCATATTAATAAGAAGATGATTGAAGCGATCGAACGTCTGAGTAACAGTTTCATCAGAATTCTGCTTAAATTCACCAAATTCAGACAACAGCAACGTCTGAATGGAATGCTCCAAATCTTCATCTGTGGAATAAAGCTCTCGCAACCTATCCCAGATTTTTTTAGCGGTACTGCAGGAACTCACTAACCTGAATGTATCAGATTGAAAAGCGAATCGGATTAGTCTCAATGCTTTGATATTGCACTGAAACTTCTCCTTTTCGTCTTGAGCAACGTCTTTTACATCTTTTAACAGATCATTATATTCTTTCTGAGTTTTGATGATCTTTGATGTTCCTAAGTGAGTGAATGGTCCAGACACGATTGCTTCCCAAATAAGATATCCATTATCTTCAGATCCGATGACATAATCTTCAAAATGATGCGCCCAGACTTCATAATCCTGGGTGTAGAGAATAGGAATCTTTGTCGTTGATCCAATGCTGTTTGAGATGTTGATAGGATTAGATTGTGACTCGTCCATGCTTGATCGTTTAACCTGTTTGAAAGATCAGACTTGTAATACGTAATATTAGGGCAAAACAAATAAATGCTGAGTTACGTCAATTATGGAATGACGGCTCAATAAATATCAGTTAATGCAGAATAACCCTAATCGCAAACTCTTTCACAGAAAAGATGTGTATTGATTACACAGCCTCCTGCTCTGATACCAATTGATAAGTTATAAAAACTCTTTGATCGATTAGATCTTCGTAACAGGTAAGTAAAGAACGTAAAAAACAAGGAAATAAAACACAAGTATGGATCACAAGGAGTCGAATGATTAGATTACTCAATCCTCAACAGAGCTCGACTAAGAACTTCCGCTGTAGAGGACTTCTAGGGTTACAAAATAAGAACGATTAATATGCTGAACAATACTTCTCTAATCGTTTCTAATCATTTCATTCTAGGATGCATGCAAGCATCTATTTATATTAAACCCTATAAAACTCACGGATGGACAGGCCCATACCGGAGATAAACATGGACTAGCTAACGAGCCCAATAGACGCAACACAATACTTGACATAACATTTAAAATACTTGAATTATTCCTTTATTTTTAGACAATATGATGTTTTTATATAGTTAACAAAATCAAAGACATTTTTGTAATTTTTAAAATTAACGACAATTTTACATCTTTATAATAAAGGAAGCTCAATATGCGAAAATAAAAATAGCCACCATTTCGTTCAAGATGAAAAAGAAGTTACATAACAATAAAATTTAGGCTTTAGTTATGTATTTATGCGACCTAACAATTTTTTATTAAGTTATATAAATAAGTGGGGTTCTTAACAATTTATTTAGTCGTTCTAATTTGTTTTCCGTTTATACCATAAAAACATTTTTCTTATAAAATAAAGATAACATCTTAACATAAATAAATTAATCTCAATAGTAAAAGCTAAAATATTTCAACCAACTCACCAACCCCAACATATATGTCTACAATCCAAATATGTCAAAAAAAAAAAATACCGTTCAGCCTTAAAATCTCCACATTTGCTTCATTTTATTACGTGTTTATATTTTCCGAATATGACATGTTTTCGAAAAAAAAAATGAATGAAAGAAAACTAATGGTCGTCCGCCGCTGTGCGTGGGTGTCCTGCTAGTGTGTGTGTGTGTGTATATATATATATATATATATATATATATATATATATATATATATATATATATATATATATATATATATCATTTGCATTTAAAGCAAAAACATCTGTTATATAACTAATTTTAAATAACAAACGCAACAAAAATATATACGAAGTAAATATGAAATAGATACAAGTTATAGGGCCCTTGAGGAATTGGTCTTATATCCCAACATAAAACCAAAAATATATACGAAGGAAATATGAAATAGATACGAGTTATAGGGCCCTTGAGGAATTGGTCTTACATCCCAACATAAAACCTATCTTTTCTTGCTAAATCTTTTTCCTTCTTCGTCGTGATCCGGTGTTCCTCTTCTTCCTCTTCTCTGGTGAGTGGTTTTGTTAATTCCCCATTAAGATCTTTTTTTTTTTTTTTTTTTGCTTTCAAGTTTATGTATTGATGGCTGTAAAGATATTCAGATTTACCGACATTATAATCACGTATGGAAGATATTTCTTTTGAAAGTTTATTAGATAATGTAGTTAATCATAACGACGATCAAACTTTGGTAATTTGAATCTGTTTTGTATACATAGGACATTAGCAATCGGTTCATTGCATTTTAATAAATTTATCGATTGCAAATATGACGAACAAAATTAAATCGAATTGTATCTCAGTTGCAAATACGACAAATCAAATTAAATCCAATATATTTATACATAAATAAATATGCATATAATTGCCCTGTGGCTTTCCTTCACAACCAATTACTTTTTCCATTTTCTCTCAGTTTTGAGTAAGTTTGTTAACATAGATGCATAACAATTGGACCTAGATCATGTAACATAACTCTATTATTATTAATTTTTTTATTGTAAATATATTAATTACTTGTGTTGGAGTTATTCTAGCTCATTAGTAACACCGTCAATCTTAGTTGATGAACATCAGGTGTATCCATTTACAAAAACATGAATATATATATATATATATATATATATATATATATATATATATATATATATATATATATATATTGACAAGAATTCTAAACTTATTCAAACAGAGAAGAATTTTAATTGCACCCTATTACAACTGACTTTTATATTGTTGGAAAAATGCAGATGACAGATTATCTATGCGAAGAGTTGATTGTTGAAATATTTACAAGACTACCACCGAAATCCCTCCTCCGATTTAGATCACTCTCTAAATCGTTATATACTTGTATTTCTAGTCCCCAGTTCATACGCTTGCACACATTCCGATCCCCACAAAAAATCCGCTTCACGCATGAAAATATTGACAATAATAAAATAACAGAAGTCGTTTATACATTACATGGAGAAGACGAATTGCCATTGTGTTTGTGTCCCAAACGCGGATATATTGGTATAACAACAAGAATTCCGTTTCCTTGTAGCAATATGTTCAGAACTGTTGGTTCATGTAATGGAACTTTCTGTTTGAAGACTAAAAATGGTTTGACTCTATGGAACCCTTCAATCAGACGCAAAGTAAGAGTGGCTGAATGTCCTCGGAGTTCTGAACTCGCTTTGGGAGGTATTGGGTTTGGATTTGACCCAATCAGTGACGATTACAAAATTGTTTGGATATCATATGAAAAAGACACTTCATTTGTTTATGCGGTGAAGACAGGCACTTGGTGTGAGATTGCTTCCCCTAAACCTGAGTTTACTTATGTGCGACGTGAGGCGTTTTTATTTAAAGGAGTATTGCATTGGGAGGTAAATCATTTTGACTTAGACTTTTCTTGTATACTGACATTCGATTTGAGCACTCATGTTTTTGGTATGATTCCATTTCCTGGATTGGCTCCGGACTGGTTGACGACAAGACTAACAACCATCCAAGATTCTCTAGCTTTGATTTGTTATCGCATGAGTATTGATGATAGTTGGATTCTGGTATGGAGAGATGCTTCTTGGTCTGTGGTTTTTAAATTGGGAACAGGTAAACTTCCAGTTGATGGAGCTTTTCAATTCCAACCACAACCACAAACGACCAACGAGTGTAATTTGTTGCTCACTACTTATGGGGAAGGGTTCCAAATTTATAATCCCAAGACAGGGGTGCGATCAGGAATACTTGGATTCAATGCTGCTTCTAGTTTAATAGACTTTTGGGAGTGTGTGGAAACACTTCATTTATTAGACATGGGGGAGGCTGCTTGCGAAACAACTCAACTATGAGAATTTTTTTTACAACATTTGGGTTTTTGACGCATTTTGATTACCATTTTAGTCTTTATCATTAATACAAAAGAGTTGATGTTACTGATTCCTTCATTCTATTAATAAAAAACCGAATATGTAATTTCCCACTTCTTTGCCAATAAAATGAGATCTTATTGGGGCTGTTTTAACGGCTAGACTTTATATAAATTGAACTTCAAGAAGCAGGAATTACATTGTACAATATAGAAGGTGTTGGCCCATGAGTTCCATATCAAATCCCTACACCATTTAGCTTTACTTTTAAGCCATAAAATGCTCAAAGTCTAGGCCTCATAAGTTAGAGTAGACAATATCTTCACTTTGCTATTGAAAATCATACCGTGCCTGTACGTCCATATGGTCAATAATAGCACCCTTGAAATCTCTTCAAAAATATATTGAGACCTGTTTTCACACCATAAGTAGAGTTTATCCCTAGGAAGGCATCAAATGAGTCGTTCAATATAAGAGTCGATGAAAGCATTGCAAAGCGGACAAATGGTGCATGTGATTACCCCCTACGTGCGAGGTTGAACCAGGTGGACAATCTATCGAGTCTCAACTGCTAAATGAGGACGTTTATTTTGTTGGGAACTACCTTAGACCAATGAGGTTAAAGTTGTTCATTGTCAAGAGTGGAAAGGTAATAAAATTATGCTGCATTTGTTTATAATAATGTCTTTTTGTCTTCTTGATTCTACCGGCTGTTGGCCCTAATGATTTGTAAAGTATTGTGGAAATAATTGTAATTTTGCTACCTTTATTCTTGTAAACTAAATTACTAAAAGGCTTCTATCTCAACGGTATCCAGTGTTGTCCTTCCTCCTTGAGGTTGAGTGTTCAAGTCTCGTTGTGGACATAGATGGAATTAAGGAGTATTTTAGAAGTAAAATAGAAACACAATCTTATTGTAAAATAGAAACACAATCCATGGAGGTTGAGTGTTAACTAACCATTTGGCCCCATGTTCATGATATATGCATTTCTATTATTCTATATATGCATAAATAACTAATTGTAAACTAGAAACACAATCTTATTTGATATTTATATTTGATAATCTTATAGAAATAGCAAGCCTAACAAACTTGGAAGGTAAATAAATAATTAACAGATTCCACTAAATACTAAAAACATCAAAAGGAATTATGAGTAAATTTAGGATTTTGATAAATTAGGAAACGAGAATTCTATAAAAAAAAACCATCCAATCTAGTAACACATACCTTGAGATTTGAGAAGATACACAACCCTAGACTAAAACTCACCGCTGCCGAAAAAAAATGATTTCTCACCGGAAACATAACCACCGCCGAACTTCCAACTAGAATATATCGCCGCCGCCAGAGTGCTCACCGCCATCTCTCTTGTGTCCGCCTCTATCGGTCCTTGTCTCTCCACTCTAGGGCCGGTCCATTGTTTTTTACTACCCTGGGCTAGATAAGAATTTTATGTCCTTATATATAAAAAATTTACAAAATAAAAAATGCAGCAAATTTTATAATCAACCAAATAATACACAAAAATAATCTAAAACGATGTCTTTGTGCATTTTTTGAAGCAAAAACATCTCTTATTTTACAATAATTAATATTTTGCTGCCTCTAGAAGTCGAAAATCTGATTAGAAGTGATCTTTTGACAGCAGCTAGAAATATTGTTTCTGTTTCACATCACCTCAAAAAACACAAAGGTTTAGAAAATTTGTTTAGACAACAAATATTAAACACAAACATATTAGAAATTAAACTCACCGGAATCCTAAAATCTGATTTCTGAAAAGTCATATACAAATCAGATTTGGAGAAAACATATTTGAAACAGCATATACAAACAGATTTCAAAATATACAAATCTGATTTCTTAAAGTCTGATTTCTGAAACAGCTCAAACTTGGAGAAAACGGTAGAACTCACCTTAAATTGCTTACAGAAACAAAAACACCTGAATCAAATATAAAATCCAAGAAGTAAGAAATAAATTCGATTTATAAAACAAGGCAAATTAAACACATATTTCGAATGAACTCATCCAAATATGCTTTCAGAACCAACAAAACCCACATCTGATTAGTGCAACAGTGAAAAAATGATAATAAATAAAAATCCAATAAGTTTTTGAGGATTCCACTCTTTTTTCCTGTAATCAAATAGAGTAGAAATCAAATAAATAAAAAACTAATCTGATTTCTGAAACAGAAACCAAATCGAATGAAATCATTTAATAGTTGGAATATCAATATTTTTTGAAATTAGGAGAGTACAGAAAAACTCAAGATAAAGGTGTCGATTCTACTTATTATTTTGAATCTCAACTATTTTCAAGTGAAATCGACGAGTCTCATACTCTCATTCTATTTTTCAAAATAACTTATGAAAACGAGTTAAATAAGAAATTAATTAGTTTTTTGAAAACCTAAATTAAATAAACATAATTTTCGAATGAACACACCCAAACTTGATTTCTGAAACAATCAACAAGAAACAAATCACACCAAAATCAACGAATAACTAAATCAGAAATTCACAAGAAAAGATTAGAGAAAATCGGACCTTGAAACCGGACTAGATCAGAGGAATCGTTGATATATCGTGACTAAGTGTCAACTAATAAAAAAAGAAATTGAGATAACGAGATTTGAGAGATATATATGTTATCGATTTATGGACTGGAAGTGAAAAATAGAGAAATCAAATCTTACTTTTTTATTTGTTGGCGACGTTTCTAGGTAGGCAATGCCGCATTAATCCCATTGACAAAGCCAACAGGTTTCTGGGCAATAGGCACCAAGCGAGAGGCGACGTTTGGTTTATCTATGCGAATGATTGATGAGACGATGATTATTCATTTGTTTGGCACGTCTCTTGCTTTCTCACGTTGAGATCACATCACAGAACAAAATATAGGCTAAGTTTTTGGGCCATTATAATATATAGTATATATAGCTAGACCATTTTGATGCCCTTAAAAGTTTGATGCCCTGGGCCTAAGCCTAATTCGCCCATGTATTGGGCCGACCCTGCTCCTCTCAGCCATTGAGTAGCCTGAAACTTCGACATCGATCTCTGCTAGTCCTTTGTTGGAGGGCTTTCTCCACCGTATGCCACACTGCATCTCGGACCAGTGAGGCAATGACCTCCGTTGACATTGATTTTTATTGAAATTGATCTATAAGTTGCTCTTTTATCTCTATCTTTCTTTCCATTTCTTTCACTAGCATGTTACAATATCTACGTTTTAAAGAGTACTCGTTATAAACCCGCACCACTTTTAAGAGAATTAGCTATTTAGCTAGTCTATTATGAGGCTTAAGTATTTTTAATATTATTTAGACAAAATTGTAAAAATAGTTCATGTGGTATGCATTTTTATGGGGTTTTTGTAACGACCAAAAATTTCAACCAATTTAAAATTTTTGAAAACAACCCGATTCCATTAAAGTTATTACAAAAAGGTTTTCAATACAATTTATTTTAAGTATTCCCAGAATCTCATCACAACATAAACACGAGGAGCGGTACGATCACGCCTTCGCCTTGCCACGGTCTCCTAAAGAACCTGAAAAACATAAAACCACAACTGTAAGCCCGAAAGCTTAGTGAGATATCCCCAAAATACCAACCACATATACCATACACGCATAACATGCCATAACATATCCGATCACAGAACAACCATGCACTTCGGGTCAACTGTGTGACTGGTCCGCCGCACCGGCCAACAGTCCACCTGGTCCACCCTCCGAGTTTAGCCATATACCTCGAGTCTGCAGTGTGATTGGTCCGCCCGCACCGGGCCTTCAATCCACCTGGTCCACTCTCCGAATCTAACCACATACATCGAGTCTGCAGTGTGATTGGTCCGCCCTCACCGGGCCTTCAATCCACCTGGTCCACTCTCTGAGTCTACAGTATGACTGGTCCGCCCGCACCGGGCCTTCAGTCGGCCTGGTCCTCTCTCCGAGCCTCGGCACGTCTGGTCCGCCCTCTTGGGGCTTACAGCCTATCCGGACCGCTCGCTGGGCCTTCGGGACAACCGGTCCGCCCTGGGTATCTTGGCCTACAGCACAAAGCAGGACCCACCTCAACCCAACTCCAGTCCAAACAACCATGTGCACATAACATACAATCATATAACAATTCACAGTCAACAAGCCGATCAAACAGATCACATAACATATCATCATCCTAACCAGGATACCGACCTAACCGGTCACTAGCATATCATCACCCTACATCTCAGATTACCGATCTCAACCAAGTCTCTAACATATACCATCCTAGCTACCAGGATGCAAACATATCAAAGCATAACATAACAACAAGTACCCGGATCTCAATCCGATAAAGGGTCGGCCTTGGTGCCTTAGACCCTGTTGATATAGTGAGGATAACTCACCTCGAAACTGCCGACTGAACAGATAACCCAAGCTGCTCCGATCACTGATACGATCTCCACCACTAGACAACCACCAAGGCACTGAACTCAAAACAATATCCAATCAATTACCAAAATACCCCTGGAAACCACTGGTCAACCCTTGGTCAAAGTCAACCCTGACTGACTCTACTCGCCAAGTCAACCCGATGACTCGCCGAGTCCCCATGCTCAAAAATTCCCCAATCCGCGACTCAACTCGCCGAGTCACCCCGAGACTCGCCGAGTTCAACAACTCTGAGTCCACACACACACAACTCACCGAGTCATCCCCTGACTCACCGATTCACGGCTCATCCAGAAAAGATTGGGACTCTTCGACAAGACTCGCTGAGTCCAAGAACAGACTCGTCGAGTCTAAGGCTATCTTCAACCTACTCGCCGAGTTGTTCTTCCAACTCGTCGAGTTCCAGGCCATCTTCATCCAACTCGCCGAGTTGTTCTTCCAACTCGTCGAGTTCCAGCCTATCTTCAAGCAACTCGCCGAGTCCACCCATGTGACTCGCCGAGTACCACCGGGTCTGAATCCATACAGAGGCTTTCCAAGCCATGCAGATGATCCAAACCATAGATCTATCCTTCCTAAGGCCGTCCATCACGTAAAGTGGCAAACTTTACGTGAATCCAAGGAGATCTAGGCACTTTACACTCTAGGGCTAGGGTTTGGGACAAAATAGCTCCTTCAAACACTCATCAACAGGGACTTTATGACATATAGGACCATCACAAGCTTAGATCTGAAGTAGCATCCTCAGATCCAAGCTTCTATCTCAATTTAGATGCCATACCAACCACCACACATGAACCCATGAAGAAAATAGCTTAAGGAAATGGTTCCCTACCCTTGGAATGAGCCCAACCAACTGTAGATTGCTGATTCTCCCAAGCTTCCTGATACAAGCCTCCAATCTTCTAGCTTAAAGCACCGAATATCCTTCTCCAAGCTCTAATTCACTCAACAATGGGGTTTCCTCACGAAATTAGGGCTTCTGGAACTCAAGGGATGATAAGGAGGTTGGGGAGGAGACATAATGTTCTTTATATAGGGCTCAACCTCCGGATTTAGGGTTTTCTCCACTCAGCACCAACTCGCCGAGTCCACCCATGCTACTCGCCGAGTTGGTCACTTAACACGCGACTAAAGTCGCGACCCTACTCGCCGAGTCCACTCGTGGACTCGCCGAGTCGCTCCTTCCCATTTTACTCTTTTAGCCCTTCAACTTTACTCTTGCTATTCTGGGATGTTACAATTCTCCCCCACTTACATTAGGCTTCGTCCTCGAAGCCTGCAACAACTCAACTGTTAGAAATACTCCTGCCACGCATCACCTGGCATTAACCCAACCAGGTTCCTCAAAACACAACCACAGAACCAGAAACTCACTTTCTCCTTCCTTACGGTGTCCTGACCACCGTCTCGAGCCGGCCACCGGCTTTACCCTCTGATAACTCCACTTAACAACTGAGTACTACTCATGATGCAACACTGCTCCAAATTACAACCATCACTCGACCCATATGAGCTAGGAAATAACCATGCACCACCGGATTCCCGATCCGAGTCCAACTTTAATCATTCTGCTGATAGAAAGACACATTCTTCAGAGCAACTCCCATGAGTTCTCCTCTTGCAATCACATACACATGCTCAACTAGCTCTAGCACCCTCAGGTTGGGAAAACCCGATACACTGATGACATTTCCAAACATCCCCCAGGATGAACCACTACTACATACACAATTTCCTGATCAGAATCACACTGAGAGCCCAAGACTCCCTCCCTGCATCCCTTCCGAGCCCTTTGGCTCTACACCCGCGGAATTCCTTCCGCGACCTCAGCAGACATCCCAAACCGGATGTGATTCCATGCCACTGCCGCAATCATGCTGCTCAAAGCCCATAATTGGATCACTATAATCATAACTCTGCTCTGCCGCTTTCACTTCCGTGAATTTGCACTCCCTCTCGGAGTTACACTCCTCTCTCTTTCCTTTGCCAAGGAAATCCACTTGCCCGCCTTGTCACTCCGACAAGTGCCACGGTGCTCGCCCAACGCTACACCACTCCTTCATAGCGTAACCGCACACATGCTCTGACTCTGATCGCAGGGACTCTCAAGCCCATGCACAAACTCCACTAATCAAGATCAAAACCCGGGGCCAGACCTTCTAATGCTATCATGCCACATAAACACAATCCATATCCTCGAACCGATCTAACAACGCCTGCAGAGTCTTCAGCATGACTGGACCGCCTCACCAGGCCTTCAGCCATTCTGGACCACTCTCAAAACCTTCAGCCAATCTGGACCGCTCTCTGTGCCTTCAGTCTGGCTGGACCGTCCTCCGAGCCTTCGGCCTGACTGGTACGCCTACCGGCCTCCGGTCTATCCAGACCGCTCAACTAGCATTCATCATTCCGAGCTACCTCTCCGAGAAATCCTCCCATGCATACTGTTCTAGCCCTCTAGGGGTTCTGAACTCTATCTCCATCACACATAATCGATCCCGGCCTGATCCCAGGCCCTCCACAATCAAATGCTCTAGGTCTGTATCCCGCCCTGCATGCCCGACACTTGCTCCTACTAGCCTACACTCTGGGCTGACATAACACTGCTGAATCCCAAACAGCTAAGCAACCTCACATGCTCAACGATCTTCCGGAGAATTTTCCAATTCTCCCCCACTTATAGCACTGACTATCAAACACCAGTCACCATTACCGACCACCCAAAACAACCTTGCACAAAACCAACACTTACACGCGGACTGCTTCCCACAAGCATAAACAACCTTAACAAAATCCCATATCAACACTGATTATCCCGCTCGAAAGAAATCAATTTGTAGCTAACCACTCCTCAGAAAGCAGATGCTACCCGGCCTTCAGACCAATGCCAGGTTTCCACTAACAACCCCCCATAATTGATAACCACGAAATTCCCAAAACTAAACCCATAGCCATGCCATAACCCTCAAAGAACAACGAATACCACACCGAGAACCACACAAAGATACTAGCACATAAACAATACACCACAATAATCACAAGATAACAAGACATCAAGGAAGAAACATACCCGCAGCTGCATCCGACACTGCTCTGACCTCCTCTGTTGTAAGCTGAAAAGCACAACCCTGAGCCCTTGGGGGCTCCGCTCCACCCTGACCTCCACCCGTGATCCTCAAAGTGGCCGGTGCTGGAGCCTGCACCGGTCCTGCAGCGAGCTGTGGACAGCAAACCCTCAAATGTCCAACCTGATGACAATGATAACAAATCATCAAATCCCGAACCGGCGCTGACTGCCGACAATCCCTCGCATAGTGCCCCTCCTTTCCGCACTTGCGGCATGCACCACCGGACCTACAAACTCCGGTGTGACCCCTCCCACACTTCCCACAAGTGTGGCTGCTCAGATCTCCCACTCTAGCATCAACGTTTTTGGACCGTTTTGGCGTCGGCTGCGACTGCACCGGAGCCTGCCTCAGCTCACGCAACTGCAACTCAATCTCTAACTCACGCCGCCTGGCAGCCTCCTGCAACTCCAACAAGGTCTCGCACCTCTGTGTAGACACAAACTGCCTGATATCCCTCTTGAGCATGCTCAGATATCGAGACATCTGAGCCTGCTCCGAAGCGAACTCAGGGCAGAACATCGCCCTCTCTGTGAACATCCTGGTGATCTCAGTCACCGACTCCGAATCCTGGTTCAGCTCAAGGAACCCCTGAGCCAATCTCTCCCTCTCAACTCGCGGAACATAACGAGTGCTGAACATCTCTCTAAACTGATCCCATGCAACCGCAGCCCTCTGCGCATCCGAATATGACCCCGTGGTCAATCTCCACCAATCCTTCGCCCCGAGCCTCAATAGGTTTAGAGCACACCTCACCCTCTGCTCAGCAGGGCATGAACACGTGAAGAAACACCCCTCCACGTCCGATAAACACCTCATAGCAACAATCGGGTCCTGAAATCCATCGAAGGTGGGAGGCTTTGTATTATCAAAGTCCCAATACTGAAAGCCCCGACCGGCTCCTCCCCCTGCCGCTGCTACAGCCGTTGTAGCTGCAACGGTAGCCGTCTCTGTGAGAGCTGCATAGCGCTCATCAAAATACTCAACCATGGCGGTCTTGATCGACCCAAACAGTTCCGGCAACTCGGCCCGGAACAACGCAGCAACCTCATCATGCAGGATCTCACGAATCCTCGCATCCAGCTCGCACGTGCTCATCTGACCAATAACTTCGGGCGGCACAGACCCGCCCGGAACTCCCTCTCCTGCTCCCGATCCTGACCCGGATCCACTCCCAACATGCCTTGGAATCTCCATACTGAAAAACACCACAAAAATCTCAGACACTTCCCACTAATCCGGGAACCAACTCTCTCAACCCAACCCTAGAGGTCATGGTTTCCCTGATACGCGTATGGGTCCGGTGCCTCGCCGAGTACCACCGGGTCTGAATCCATACAGAGGCTTTCCAAGCCATGTAGATGATCCAAACCATAGATCTACCCTTCCTAAGGCCATCCATCACGTAAAGTGGCAAACTTTACGTGAATCCAAGGAGATCTAGGCACTTTACACTCTAGGGCTAGGGTTTGGGACAAAATAGCTCCTTCAAACACTCATCAACAGGGACTTTATGACATATAGGACCATCACAAGCTTAGATCTGAAGTAGCATCCTCAGATCCAAGCTTCTATCTCAATTTAGATGCCATACCAACCACCACACATGAACCCATGAAGAAAATAGCTTAAGGAAATGGTTCCCTACCCTTGGAATGAGCCCAACCGACTGTAGATTGCTGATTCTCCCAAGCTTCCTGATACAAGCCTCCAATCTTCTAGCTTAAAGCACCAAATATCCTTCTCCAAGCTCTAATTCACTCAACAATGGGGTTTCCTCACGAAATTAGGGCTTCTGGAACTCAAGGGATGATAAGGAGGCTGGGGAGGAGACATAATGTTCTTTATATATGGCTCAACCTCCGGATTTAGGGTTTTCTCCACTCAGCACCAACTCGCCGAGTCCACCCATGCTACTCGCCGAGTTGGTCACTTAACACGCGACTAGAGTCGCGACCCTACTCGCCGATTCCACTCGTGGACTCGCCGAGTCGCTCCTTCCCATTTTACTCTTTTAGCCCTTCAACTTTACTCTTGCTATTCCGGGATGTTACAGTTTTAGTCCAAACCCCGCTTTTTTGGGCTTCATGGTCATTTTGAACTAGTTTCATTGCGGATTTGGTCCCTCGGTAAATTGAAATGACTTTAATACCCTTGATTATTTATTTTCTATTTCTAAATTCATTTTTGCTAAGTTTTAATACTTATTTATTCATTTTAGTAATTAAAAAATGAAAAAACCTTGAGCTCGTCACCGCTACCAGATCTGCAAACAAGATACTCGGATTTGAAAACGAGGTCCTCATATATGAAAGTTATCATCTCCTTGAGCTCGTCTCGGCTAAAAGAGAAGACCTACAGCGGCGACGTTAGGGCTTGCTTTAACAGGAGGAGGAGGAGCTCGCCAGCTGAGGAGGAGATCGGAGACCCATGCACTCGATTTGATTTTTTCTTCTTGAAGGTGTTCATCCGAATATCATTCATCAGATTTGATTTCGTGTGTGGAGAAGAAGGAGAGGGTGGAGGTTACCAGAAAAATCAATTTAAAAAAAAAATGAGGTGAAGGGCACGGTGGTAGTGGCGGACGGTAGGTGGAGAGTGTATGTGTTCTTGAGTGTGTGTTCATGAATATGAATATATGTTCTTGAGTTTTGTATTTGCAGAGAGAGAGAGAGAGAGAGAGAGAGAGAAAGAGAGAGAGAGAGAGAGAGAGGTGGGCCCTCTTTTTATATTATTAAAAAAATTATTAAAATAAATTAAATAACTATTAGATTTTTAAAAAAATTGAAAGAAAAATGAAAAATAAATACCACAAGCATATTAAAGACATTTCAGTTTACCGATGGACCTAATAGGCAATAAAACTAGCTCAAAAGGATCACGAAGCAAAAAAAAAAAATATATCAGAGTTTGGACTAAAACCCCCTAAAAAAAGCATATCACATGGACTATTTTTGCAATTTTGTCTATTATTTAATGTTTGTTAGTCCTAAACTCATATTTATTTAAATAAAAGAATATTATAAAGTTTAAAGAAAAATTAACATTAATGAAAATAATTTGATCGGCTAATTGTCAATGTATAATTAGTAATTTTGTAAAATAATTTTTGTAAAGTTAAAATAATTAGTTGTACCAAAATATAATTATTGTTATTATATTTTACTACTTTGTTAACTATTAATAAATCATAGTCTGCATCTAGATGGTAAAACAATTACTATTGGTTTCGGGCCTTCCGATTAAAGTGTCCATCCCGCCCTCCCCTCCCCCCCCCCCTCCCCCCTGCTAACTAACTACCATATGTAACCTGCTTAAGCGAACTGCCAATAAGTAGCCATGCTTATGATGACTCCAATAAGCAACTCAGCCTTTACACTCAACAAATTTGTTCATTTTTTACCCCTAGCCGGATTTTACATTTAAAGGACGGTCACACATTAGCTGACGCACTCAACAAATTTGTTTGTTTTTACCCCATATTAGGAGTTTACCTTTAAAGGTAGGTCACACCTTAGTTGATGCGATGAAGTTGTTAGGTTGGAAAGATGGTTTATTCAAGCGAAAAAACGCAAGTAATCGACGAGAAATGGAGGAAGGGCGTTCAAACCCATATACCCTCCCCAGAAAGCCAACACCTTTACTGCTAGACTAAAAGAGTTTGTTTGAAAACTTTCCTAAAAGATTATACTTAATATCTAACATGTAGGTTTTCTTATTATTATTATTATTATTATTATTATTATTATTATTATTATTTCATGAATTTATAAACGTATTTTTATAAGTAAAAAAATGTATTTATTTATTTAAAATTGTATTTATACCTTTAAAAATAATTAAAGATACTTTACACCATATAAATAAGTTTGTAAAGGTATATAAATATAGGTATATGCTTTGTTTATTTTAAAATTGTGTACAAATATTTGTATGCTTTTTTATGTATTTATACATATTTATATGTATATATGTATATGTAAATGCAATTTTATACGTATTTATATCTATAAATATGTATATAACATTTTTACACGTATAAATATATTAATAGGATGTTTATATGTTTTTATATCTAAAAATAGATATATAACATTTTTTTACGTACAATGGTACAAATACATGCACAACATTTTTATATGTGTTTTTAAAGGTTAATTATATATATATATATATATATATATATATATATATAAACGTTATATATGTATAAAAATATTTCTATATGTTAATTAAATATGTATAAGAATTTATTTGACAAAACTGTAAGATTGGTCCCTGTGATATTCAAAAAACTTTGGATAGGGTACAAAAAGTTTTCAACTTGCATGGAATGTCCAAAATCAAAGTTTTTCTGGCTTTTTGGTCCTGAGACACTTGAAAAGTCGATTTTTCTCTTTTCGTTTCTTTTTTTCTATTTTCTTTATTTACTTTGGTATTTAAATAATTAAAAATAAAAAATAAAAATTAATCTCTCTCTCTCTCTCTCACAAAAACACAAATCGATTTCTCTCTCAGTAAGATGCATTCCTCAACAAACTACTTGTCGGAGCTACTCTCAATACACCACTGTTAACCACATTTCAAAATGGGAAAGAACTCGAAATTCTTCAAATCACTCCCCGGATTCAGGACCACCGAAGCCCCCACCACCCAATCTTCACGTTCAGAGCATAAACAACCAATGCGACGGTGGAGTTTTGCGAAATTGCACAAAGAGATTCCTCACCGTCGACTCTGGGACACTTCCAAAAAAATTCCCTTTTTTTAGACCTCCGATGTTAGACCCGTGCATTCTTGGGCCTCTGATTGTGCTTGCAACTCAAATTTAGATTTCATTTTCTCCCATAGAGTCGCCCCGACGGATAGAATTTGGTTCAAAACTCGATTTCAGACGTTCAACCCTTCCAGATCAAAAATTGATTAAAAAAATAGATTGGAAATTTCAAGAAAATGATATTGTTGTATATTTGGCCATTGAAGTTCCTAAATCGAGGTGGAGGTATACAGAGACAAAGTTTTATTGAGAAATCGATATCTTACCTTCAATTTTCATTTCGTTTTTAGGGTTTTGTTGAGATATAGGCTTTGCACCGCCGCTTGCCATGGAGGTTATATCCGGAATTGCAAAGTTAGGGTTTCCAGCGATGGTGAAATAGTTATGGTTTTTTTTGCTTCATCTTTGTTTCCCGATACGAAATAAATGATCACAAGGACGACAAGGCACTGGTGTGGATCGGAAGAGAGGAATGTATCTTACAACCAATTACAAAGCAAATACTTACCTGAGCCGGAGTCAAGAGAGGATGTGAGTGAAGAAGATACAACGGTGTTCTTGAATGTTGAAGAACAAAGCAATAAATGTGAGTGTTATTGGTTGTTGACGAGAGAGAGAGAGAGAGAGAGAGAGAGAGAGAGAGAGAGAGAGAGAGAGAGAGAGAGAGAGAGAGAGAGAGAGAGAGAGAGAGGATGATAATTTTTATTTTTTATTTTTTTATAATTTTTTAAATTATAACACAATAAAAAAATGGAAAAAAGAAATAATAAGGGTAAAATGGACATTTCAATATTTTCAGGACCAAAAGTAAAGAAAAAATCTTGATTTTGGATCATCCATACAAGTTGAAAACTTTTTGGACCAATTTTATAGTTTTGTTAACTTTATTTGCATGTATAAAAACGTTTTATATATATATATATATATACACACACACTAGGTGACCGACCCTAACCGACCTTAGTAGGTAAAATTTGGCTAAGAGGCAAAACTAATCATATTTTCTACCATTTGAGCATAAACGAACATTTTGTTAAGTATTAGAGGCTTTTATATCAATAACCCATAAATATAACTGAGTTTGTAGGGCCTCGAGTATAAATAGAGTTTGGGTTAGGCCTACATCCAAACATATTTAAGTCGTTTAAAGCTTTCTTCTTCGTCGTGTGATCCATAGTTGTCTTCTAATTGTTCTATGTTGAGTGGTTTTGTTAATAGTCAGTTCCTCTTTAAGATTTTATTTTTTTCTCCTATTATTTTATGCGAGGATGGATACTAAAATGTTTAAATTAACCGACCTTATAATCTTGTAAGCTACATTTATTGAATATTTCTCTTTGAAATTGTATGTTATGATAACATAACTTTTTTATTACTAAAATTTAGTGTAAATATATGCAAATGTATTATTGTCTAGGATTTACTCATGCTCATGGTCGTAGCGGATGTTTATAAATTGCATTCAATGTTGAATTGAATGGTTCCAACTTCTTAATGATCGGGCTTACATCCAAACATAAAACCTATCTTTTTTGCTAAATCTTTCTCCTTCTCCATCGTGATTCGGTGCTCCTTCCTTTCTCGTATCTGTTGAGTTGTTTTCTTAATTTCCCTTTAAGATCTTTTTTTGCCTTACAGTTTATATGATTATGGCTGTAAGGATATCCAGATTCATCGACACTATAATCATGTATTGATGATATTTTTTGAAAATATATTAGATAATGTAGTTGAGCATAACGACCACCAAACTTTGGTTATTTGAATATCTATTTTGTATACATAGGACATGCGCAATTAGTTCATTGCATTTTAATAAGTTTATCCCTATCGCTTTCGTTCACAACCAATTACTTTTTTCATTATCTCAGTTTTGAGTTAATTTGTTAATTTAGATGCATGGCAATCGGAAGTACATCATATAACTGAGAACATAACTATTTTATAATTATTTTTTTATGTAAATATATTACTTCTATTGGAGTTGTTCATGCTCATTAGTTTCACCGTCAATCTTAGTTGATGAATATCTGGTGCATCCATTTACTTATGTAAACCATCAAGACATAAAACGGCTAGGGTTTTATATTATTATCAAATAAGATGTACAAGATACAATAAAAGGAAAATACATACTAGCTAATTACAGTTTTCTAGCTAATGGGTCAACATAAGACCCAATACAAAATAAAGTCCATAATCTTATTATGTTAATATCCCCTTCAACCTCACAATGCAACAAAGCAATATCCATTGAGAATTTGTCAGACATAAAATGAAATCGATGAGCAGTCAATGGCTTTGCAAGAATATCAACAATCTGCAAAGTGGAGGAAACATAAGGAAGAGAGATAGTTCCATTCTGGAGACGATGTCGTGTGAAATGACAATCAATCTCAATTTGCTTTGTACGCGCATGAAACACTGAATTCTTGGCAATCATTATCACACTCTCGTTCTCATAATACAAAGGGGTAGGCTGAGAGATGTGAATGCTGATATCTGCAAGAAACCATCTCAACCAAACAATTTCTCAAGTAGCGATAGCCATGGCTCAATGCTCAAATTCTGTAGAAGATCGAGAGACAATATCTTGTTTCTTGCCTTTCCATGGTATCAATGAATCTACTAGAAAAGCACAATACTCAGTAGTGGACTTACGATCATAAATATGACTATCCCAATTTGCATCACAACAGGCATATAAATCAAGAGAGGATGTTGATGGAAACACAAGAGTGGGGAACTGATTACCATGTAGATATCTCAAAATACAAAGAACGACTCCCCAATGAACAGTAGTAGGAGCAGTGACAAACTAGCTAACCACACGAACTGCATGAGCAATATCTGATCTAGTGACAGTCAGGTAAACCAAAATCCCTACAATGGTATGATAAAGGCTTGGATCTGATAATGGGACACCATCAGTTGGAGAGTACTTTGCATTAATCTATATAGGCATATCAACTGTCCGATTATCCGTGAGTCGTGCACGTTCGCTTTCAAAAATGATGAATATGAAGTCCGAGAGGCTGCAGGTACTATGGATCCTCTGACTCCCAATCGGGTTTTTCATTTGTTTCGAGAAATATATCGATCAATTCTGATTCTTTCTTTTTCTCTTGATTCTTTTCCGATCGAGATGTATAGATCCTATTCACGGATTTAGATCTGTAAGAGTATTATTCCGATAGATAATTCTTCTATAGATTTCATTAATATCCGAGGTCACTAGTTTATCCTCATCTATATGATAGATTGGTCTCAACTCAGGAGGAAGGCTAAGGAGAGGACTTACTTTGTTTTCTTTCCTACGCAAGTCTGGTTCTATCTCGGGTAGTTCGAGTAGTAGAAACAAATCAGAAATATACTTCGTCTGAGATAAAAGATAACCATTTGGAGACCGAGCAACTTTAATCCCCAAGAAATACTGTAGTAAACCCATGTTTTTCATAGCAAAACGGTGAGCCAAATCACGCTTTAAAGACTCTATACTATCATGATCATCATCAGTAATAATCATGTCATCGACATATAAGGAAAGAATAATCTGAACTGCATTCGTATATCGAACAAATAGAGCCGAGTCATTGTTACTTGGTTGAAAACCAAACGAAGTAATCACCATAGAAAATTTCTCAAACCAAGCACGAGGGGCTTGTTTGAGGCCATATAGTGTCTTCTAAAGCCGACAAACTTCACCTGATTGGTAAGCAATACCAGGGGGAGGAGACATGTATACTTTTTAATGAAGATTACCATTTTAGAACACATTCAACCATATATATGGTCTAGCTCTGCCATTGTTCACTACCTTTCATATTTGCATAAAAGTGAACCAAAGAGTAACAATCATGATAAAACATAAATATTAAATATGTAACACAAGATGTGACTGAAACAAGTCGCATTAATTACTAGACAACCAAAATGTTGAAAATATGCTAATTACACTATTATCAACCTACAATTTTGCATCGAATATGCAAGTCACTATAGAATCAACCAAAATGTAGGTATGATTATGATCAAGAAGTTTAAGCTTACAGTCTCATTGACTGAACCAACATCTCATGTTGTAACGACCCAATTTTCGCGTCCAAAAATTTCGTTTTAAAACATTACTTTAGGAAATATCATCAGTTAAAAACATTGTTGGATCAAACCATAATACAACGTAGACCAAGTTAAAAAGTAAAATCATACAACCCATCAAAATATCAGAGTATAAATCCCAGAGAATCTCGTAAATGCGGAAACCAGAGTGTGTGCATGATGTGCCGCTACCGCGCCAGCTCCTTCCCTTTCGATGAAGAGGTACCTGAAACCAAAACTGTAAAACGTAAGCACAAAGCTTAGTGAATTCCCCCACTGTACCACATACCACATAATCACATAACATACGTAAATTGTCAGGCATATCTGGGTGCCCGACCTACCCCTTCGGTCCTCTCGACCGGATATTGCCTAGCATATCTGGGTGCTGGCCTCCCCTTCGGTCCTCTCGACCGGACACTGCCTAGCATATCTGGGTGCTGGCCTCCCCTTCAGCCCTCTCGACCGGATACTGCCTAGCATATCTGGGTGCTGGCCTCCCCTTCGGTCCTCTCGACCGGATACTGAGGAAACCATGTCTCCCCTCTACCACTACCACATAACATGTAACACAATATCAGAATCTATCTATCATGGCTGGGTATGACTACCCCTTCGGCCCTACCGACCGGATATCTTGGGGACTATCTCCCCCTACTGTTACTAGTACATAAATGCAACACAGGTAGTAGTAATCCCTTAGATGAATATCACAAAGACAATCATCTACATACAACTCCTACTGGTGGGCCGCCATTGTGGCCGTAGACCCACCGCTACTGGAAGGTAACTCACCTCGAAGTAGCTGCTGATCTGATTGGGAACTGACTGTCTACTGCTGCTGCTGCTGCTCCGGAAATCCTCCGGCTGCAATTCCCACAACATACTCAATCAAATACTGCTGGCTGACCTTTGGGTAAAATGACCATTTTACCCCTGGTCACGCCCTAAGTCAAAGTCAGAGTCAACTTTCAGTTGACCCGACTCGCCGAGTCCATACCCAAACGATTGCCCTGGGTCTCATTTCTACTCGTCGAGTTAGGCTATGACTCGACGAGTTCTTTTTCTAAACTGATATTCGAGTCCTTCATCCTACTCGCCGAGTTGTATGAACAACTCGTCGAGTTCATCTTCATCCGATGAACACTAATGCTAAGACTCGCCGAGTCGTATGAACAACTCGCCGAGTCTGTTCTTGTTCTAAGGAGATTGCCTTGAACTCGCCGAGTCAGGGCATTGACTCGTCGAGTTCCTCCATAGATGAGTTCAGCTGCCAACTCACTGAGTCACACCCTGTGACTCACTGCACACTCAACACTACGAAAAGGGGACAAACTCGGAGACTCGCGAGCAGACTCGCCGAGTCGTTGCCATGCACTCACTAAATACACAGATTTGCTCGATTCCAGTCCATGCCATTCACAGATCTGGACTTCTAGAACACGAATCACACGTAAAGTTTCCAACTTTACGTGTAGATATTCACCCACGAGGGTTTTAGGGTTCAAAATGTACTCAAGAGGGTAGATCTAGGGTCTTCATGCAATGAGGGTCCATAAAGGCAACAGATCTGAGCTCCTAGAGCTCAACCATGCCTAGATCTAAGGGCCAATCAGCCTATTACGAGATAATTTGCACATACAAACTTGGGGATTGGCTCAAGGATGACTTACATGAAGTTATAAGCATAGAAACAGGGGAAAAACGGATTATACCTTAAAGGAACTGCTGAAAGAGTGCAAAGATGCCTGGATCCTTTCCTCCCTCTTGATCTACTTCCTCTTTTTGCCTCAAAACCTTCAAGAACACACACAATAGCCTCAAACTCTCAAGGAACAAGCTTAGAACGAGGGTTGGGAGCTCTGGGGGGTGAATGGGGGCTGGCCTGGGGCGGATATGTTGTTTAAATAGGGTGCAAACCCCTGAAACTTAGGGTTTCATCCAACATCGGTGACTCGCCAAGTCCAGAATATGGACTCGCCGAGTCGCCAACTTAAAATGGTCCCGGGTCCCGTCCTTACTCGGCGAGTATGACCTATGACTCGCCGAGTCCAAGGTAAAAAGAAAGAGAATACTCAAATAAGATTTACATACCAGGAATCAGGTGCTACAAATCTCCCCCACTTATTTTAGACTTCGTCCTCGAAGTCTGCTGCTCGATCCTGAAACAGCTCGGGGTAATGCTCCATCATCTCGTCCACCGGCTCCCAAGTCCACTCCTAACCCTTGCGGTGCTGCCATTGCACCTTCACTAGCTCCACCCTCTTGTTCCTCAAATCCTTCGACTTCCTGTCGAGGATTGCAACTGGGCGCTCAATGTAATTCAGGCTGGCATCAACCTGAATATTATCCAATGGCACTACTGCTGAATCGTCCACTAGGCACTTCCGCAGCTGAGAAACATGGAAAGTGTTGTGGATCTGGCTGAGCTCGGCTGGCAGATCCAGCCTATACGCCAGCTTGCCCACCCTGGCTACAACCCTAAACGGTCCGATGAATCTCGGGCCCAACTTGCCCCGCTTCCTGAATCGAATGACGCCTTTCCAAGGCGACACCTTCAGGAGAACCATATCCCCGACTTGGAACTCCAAGTCGGATCGACGCTTGTCGGCATAACTTTTCTGCCGACTCTGAGCAGTCTGAAGCCTGCTCCGGACCTGTTGGATCCTCTCGGTCGTCTTGAGCACCACCTCGGTGCTCCTCATGACTCTCTGGCCAACTTCACCCCAGCATATCGGGGTCCTGCACCTTCGTCCGTACAATAGCTTAAATAGGGGACGGTCAATACTCGCGTGATAGTTGTTGTTGTATGAGAACTCGGCCAGGGGAAGATAGGTATCCCAGCTACCACCGAAGTCTAGCACGCACGCCCGCAACATATCCTCCAGAGCTTGGATGGTCCGTTCGCTCTGGCCATCTGTCTGCGGGTGAAAGGCGGTGCTAAAATGCAAACGAGTGCGCAACTCGTCATGGAATCTCTTCTAAAATCTGGAAGTAAAACGCACATCCCTGTCCGAGATCACCGATACTGGCACCCCGTGCCGCGCCACGATCTCCCTGATATAGATGTCAGCCAATTTCTCGGCCGATATGCTCTCCTGAATCGGAATAAAGTGAGCACTCTTGGTCAATCGATCCACGATGACCCAAATCGAATCCACTCCACGCGCGATCCTGGGAAGCTTCGTGATAAAATCCATCGTGATATCTTCCCATTTCCACAGTTGAATATCCAACGGCTGCATCTTGCCATGCGGTCTCTGATGTTCGGCCTTGACTTTCCTGCAGGTCAAACACCGCTCAACGTACCATGCCACATCCCGCTTCATGCAGGGCCACCAATAATCTAGACGAAGATCCCTATACATCTTCGTCGCCCCGGGATGAATAGAGAATCGGGACTTGTGCGCCTCCTCCATTAAAATCTGGCGCACGCCTCCGTGATACGGCACCCACACCCTACGGTGTAATGTCAATAGTGCCCGACTATCATAATCAAAGGAGGAAAACTGACCCATCACATGCTCGCTTTTCCGATGCTCCTCCTTGATAGCCTCCAGTTGAGCCTCCCGAATTCGCTCTAACAGGGGAGTCACCACGGTCATCCTCATGCATACGTCCCTGATCGGCGCCGCCTTGCGGCTAAGCGCATCGGCCACCACGTAGGCCTTCCCCGGGTGGTAAAGGATCTCGCAATCATAATCCTTCACCACATCCAACCACCGACGCTGCCTCATGTTCAGATTCGGCTGATCCATAAGGTACCTCAGACTCTTGTGGTCCATGTAAATGGTACATCGAACCCCGTAGAGGTAATGTCGCCAAATCTTGAGGGCAAAAACCACCGCCCCCAACTCCAAATCATGCGTCGGGTAGTTCGCCTCATGAGGCTTGAGCTGCCTCGAGGCGTAGGCAATGACATGCCCTCTCTGCATCAAAACCGCGCCCAAACCTGAAATGGACACATCATAATGAACCACAAAATCCTCTATGCCCTCTGGCAGGGCTAAGATCGGCGCCTCGCACAATCTCTGTCTCAGTGTCTCAAATGCAGCCTGCTGCTCGGGTCCCCACCGAAAGACCACGGCTTTCTTCGTCAGCCGCGTTAGGGGTACGGCTATCTTAGAGAAATCCTGAATAAATCTCCGATAGTAGCCTGCTAATCCCAGGAAACTTCGAATCTCAGATGGAGACTTTGGAACCTCCCATCTCATCACGGCCTCGACCTTGGCCGGATCGACCAGAATCCCGTTCTGGTTGACGAGGTGTCCAAGAAATTGCACCTCGCGCAACCAGAACTCACACTTGGAGAACTTGGCATACAAGCTCTCCCTCCTCAGGGCCTCCAACACCTCTCTCAGATGCTCCTCATGCTCCTCCTGAGTCTTGGAATAAACCAAGATGTCATCGATAAAGACTATCATAGACCGGTCCAGCATCGGTCTGCAAACGCGGTTCATGAGGTCCATGAATGCGGCAGGAGCATTGGTGAGCCCGAACGGCATCACCACAAACTCATAATGGCCATAGCGTGTCCGAAACGCGGTCTTCTGTGTATCCTCCTCCCTGACCCTCATCTGATGATAACCCGAACGCAAGTTAATCTTGGAGAACCAAGATGCTCCCTGAAGCAGGCCAAAGAGGTCATCAATCCTCGAGAGTGGGTAACGGTTCTTCACCGTTACCTTGTTCAACTCCCGGTAATCTATACACATCCGATGCGACCCATCCTTCTTCTTCACAAATAGAATCGGGGCTCCCCAAGGCGAACTGCTCGGACGAATGAATCCCTTGTCTAGCAGCTCCTGCAGCTGCGTAGACAACTCCTGCATCTCAGGAAGAGCCAACCGATACGGTGCTTTGGCTATCGGAGCCGCACCGAGGACAAGGTTAATCCTGAACTCCACCTGTCGCTCTGGAGGTATCCCAGGTAGCTCCTCCGGGAAAACATCTGCAAAATCACGAACCACCGGAACCTCGCCCACTGTCGCCTTACCCGCCTCCCGGGTATCCATCACATACGCGACATATCCTGCGCATCCCTGTTGAAGATAGCGCCTAGCCCTCGCTGCTGAACATACAGTGGGTCCACACTGTGGCCTCTCGCCATGAATCACTAACTCTCCCCCGATTGGGGTCCTGACCCGCACTAGCTGCTGCGCGCAGTCTATCACCGCCCCATTAGGGCTCAACCAATCCATGCCGATAATCACTTTGTTCCCACGCAACGGAATAGGAACCAAGTCTACTAGGTAACGCTCCTCAAACAATCGCAGAACGCAATCTCGAAACACCATCGATGCTCGCACCGATCGGTCATCAGCAATCTCTACCTCTAAAGGGAAATCTAACTCACCTGAAGCCTCATGAAACCTCTTGCTAAGCGCAAGAGAAACAAACGATCGGGATGCACCCGAGTCGAACAATACCTGAACTAGGATGTCGTTCACATGGAACGATCCTAATGCATACATATACATACGGAGCACATATCAATATCATAACATCATAAAACAAAAGATAGAGGTAAAGAATCATACCCGTCACCACATCGAGTGCGGCGCGTGCCTCCTCGGTAGTCAACTGGAATGCCCGGCTCCTCACCGCCGGAGCCTCTGCCTTGCCCTGCCGGTCATCCGTGATCCGCAGGGTCGCTGGAGCTGGCGCCTTCACCGGCGCTGAAACTGTCAACTGGGGGCAATTGGCCTTCTTGTGGCCCCTCTGGTTGCAGTGGAAACACAGCAACTCTTATGTCTGAATAACTGCTGCCGGAGTAGTGCAATCCCTGTTAATGTGTCCAGACTTGCTGCACTTGTAGCAGCCTGATGATCCCATCCTGCACGCCCCCTCGTGCGACTTGCCGCATTTCCGGCAGCGTCCTCGTCCCTGTTGGCCCTTCGGCCCCACATCTGATCCCTTGGGCTTCTTCCCCGAAGCCCCTCCTGTCTGACCCTCCTCTAACTTCCGTTTCCGGATATGCTCTAAATCTATCTCCCTCTCCCTCGCCCTGGCAATCATGGAGTCCAGGGTGGGGCAAGCTGAAAAGCTAACATGCTTCCGGATGTCAGCTCGTAGCATATCGTGATAACGAGTCCTCCTCGTATCCTCGTCACCAGCATACTGGGGCACCAATAAAGCCCTCTCCCAGAACTTGGCGGTGATCTCCGCCACAGTCTTCGTCGTCTGTCTCATGTCCAGAAACTCCTTGGCCAGCTGCTGAAGCTCAACAGCCGGCGCAAACTCTGCCCTGAACTTGGTCACAAAGTCCGACCAGGTCATAGCCTCGATAGCTGAGGCTCCCAATGAGTCACCCACTGACTCCCACCAATCACGGGCTCGGTCCCGTAAACACCCTGCTGCATACCTCACCTTCGACCCCTCGGGGCAGAAGCTAGTCAACTGTGCAGACTCGATGTCTGCAATCCATCGCATGGCAACAATGGGGTCTTTCACCCCGTGGAAATCTGGCGCACCACTGCCCTTAAAGTCCTTAAAGGACAGTGTGCGAGATCCCGACTGGCCAGATGCCATGTCGCTCCTGAACGCCCTGAGGCGATCCTCCATCAACTCGATGATCCCTTCCTTGATCGACCCGAAGATAATGGGAGTCGACTCAAGGATACCCCTGGTGATCTCTGACGCGATGAACTCGCGTAGTCCCTCATCTACCGGCTCGGAACCTGATCCCGAACCTGATCCCTCTCCTGAACCGCCATCTATCGACCTCGATCGTAGTACCACCATTGGGCAATACATAAATAGCAATCATTAGTGATACTAATACTCCTTGAGGAATCATATCTACCACAAGTTCCCTGGTCTCATCTTGGCCTCCCTTGGTTCGGGTACGGATCCTCTGCTTTCAGTAGTACGGGCCCATACTACCTTCCACATCTATCTGTACCTTCTTCAAGGTATGCCTTGACTCCACCAGATCCCTTTCACTAAGGCTGATCACTACTATAATCATCCCAGGCTCGCCCTAGGGAAATCTCCGTCTCTACTCGATCCAGTCCTCAGTTCCTGCAGGCCTCCTTGTAATGCCAATTAGCCATCACCCGAATACCATCACATGCAACGAGACTCAGATAATCCTTCAAGTACCCGACTCGTCCCTACAACGGTTGGACTTAAACAAGAGCTGTGCAGTAGGATCAAATCCGGTACTCTAAGATTATTCAACTCTGATCACATGTGACGTGACGTATTCACCCAATGGCTAATTCCCATTATTCGGAGTCCCACGTAGCACGAAGCAAGCAGCATTCAGACAAGGGAAACAACCTCAAGCAGTTCCACTCTCATGGAGAGAAACTGGACTAACACACCGTGCTAACTCTTACTATCAGTCACACCCTAACAGGTTACCCTACTGCTGTCTACTCTATACTAGCATGCAATTCTCATACAGCTGGAACACATAAAGCAGGCACATAAGGCATCACTCCTAGATCCTTAGTCCTATTCTAGCATGTTGTTCTACAAAAGCTGATAAACATAACATAAACTTGTATGGGTACTTTGGGGAATACTTACTTGAGCTCGGCCGGTGGCGCACATCACACACTTCGTTCTTTCTTAAACTCTTTTCTCAATTTTAGAAAACATTTTTTTAAAAAAGAAAAATCTTTTAATCCCTCGATTTGAGTTCAGACACCCCCGAAGGTGAGTCCGAATCCCTCAAACCAGGGCTCTGATACCAACTTGTAACGACCCAATTTTCGTGTCCAAAAATTTCGTTTTAAAACATTACTTTAGGAAATATCATCAGTTAAAAACATTGTTGGATCAAACCATAATACAACGTAGACCAAGTTAAAAAGTCAAATCATACAACCCATCAAAATATCAGAGTATAAATCCCAGAGAATCTCGTAAATGCGGAAACCAGAGTGTGTGCATGATGTGCCGCTACCGCGCCAGCTCCTTCCCCTTCGATGAAGAGGTACCTGAAACCAAAACTGTAAAACGTAAGCACAAAGCTTAGTGAATTCCCCCACTGTACCACATACCACATAATCACATAACATACGTAAATTGTCAGGCATATCTGGGTGCCCGACTCTTATATATATGGAATGGGCCAAGTTCATTTAGGTTGGGCTAAGCTTTCATGGATAGTCCATGGAGTGTTTAACCCATGGATCCTAGGAAATGAAAGGTCATGGGTATTAGGGTTTAACCCTAATCCTCCACACTATATAAAGATGTCCTTGGTTGGTGAAATTGGCACTAGTGTGGATACACTAAGAAGGGCTAGCCAATTTCACAAGAGAGAACCAAGTATCCATATTCTCTAAAGTATTCCAAGGTGTCTTGGTGATTTGTGATTCCACTTGAGGCTTCCACATTATTGGGGCTAAGCTCTTAAAGCTTGAAGACATCAAGCTACAACAAAAGGTATGTATTCTATCTTGTTACATTCATTGATTTGTATGCTAGATTAGGATAATACCTTGGAAGTTCTTATTTGCATGTATAATAGAGAAAACATAGATCCAATGTATTTAGGGTTGCATGTACACTTAGGAGTGTTAGAATGCTCAAAATCCAACACTAAGGGCCAATCAGCCTATTACGAGATAATTTGCACATACAAACTTGGGGATTGGCTCAAGGATGACTTACATGAAGTTATAAACATAGAAACAGGGGAAAAACGGATTATACCTCAAAGGAACTGCTGAAAGAGTGCAAAGATGCCTGGATCCTTTGCTCCTTCTTGATCTACTTCCTCTTTTTGCCTCAAAACCTTCAAGAACACACATAATAGCCTCAAACTCTCAAGGAACAAGCTTAGAACGAGGGTTGGGAGCTCTGGGAGGGTGAATGGGGGCTGGCCTGGGGCGGATATGTTGTTTAAATACGGTGCAAACCCCTGAAACTTAGGGTTTCATCCAACAGCGGTGACTCGCCGAGTCCAGAATATGGACTCGCCGAGTCGCCAATTTAAAATGGTCCCGGGTCCCGTCCTTACTCGGCGAGTATGACCTATGACTCGCCGAGTCCAAGGCAAAAAGAAAGAGAATACTCAAATAAGATTTACGTACCAGGAATCAGGTACTACACATGTTGAACAAGGGTTTCCAAATAATTTGAAAATAATAAAATAAATCATTTAAATACTGAATCATACTCGTCTTTTTCCTACGGAAACAAACAACGGATATATTTCGCAAGCAGTCCCCGTGTCTATGATTATTGCACACTCGTCTTGGAATTATAAAATGTTTTGTATTTGAATAGCATCATTGAAGCTCACTAGTCTTGATTATTGCACACTCGACTTGGAATTATAAAATTGGACCCCCTCCTTATAAGTGTTGATCAACAAATCACCATTGTTGGTCAGTTGCAAAGCTCCTTTGATTGAAATCAAAGAACCATTTGTTTTCAATTTTAAAACCACAAACCAAGAAGCATCTCTCCACACCTAATTAAACATCTTTCACAAGAAATCAAAGCTGGAGAACCTTGGATGGTTGTTAGTCTGTTCACTACCCAACTCAAACCGGGTACAGGCAATGGAATCATACCAAAAACATGAGTGTTCAAATCGAAGGTTAGTATACAAGAAATGCATTTGTCTTGTGATTATGTATGATAACCTTGTACCTCCCAATGAAACACTCCACAGAAAAAATAGGCTTGATATGACACATAAGTAGACTGAGGTTTAGGGGAAGCAATTCCACACCAAATGCCACTCTTCACAGCATAAACAAATTAATGGTCTTTGGCACACCATATGTAGCACCTGGTTCTTGGTATGTGTTCTGTTATTAAATCTTCCTTATTTTTGCATTTTTGGCCTTGGACTCGGCAAGTCGAAGGACTGGCTCGCCGAGTAGAAGCGGGATGAGGCGCGGGATTGAAGTCGCGGATTAGGCGAGTCGAGTCCCGGACTCGGCGAGTAGCTGCTGTTTGGGCAAAAACCCTAATCCAAGGGGTTGCACCCTATTTAAACGACCTTATGCAGCCTCCTTTCCCCCTTTATGCTCCCAAACACTCCTCATAGCAAACCCTAGCCGTTCTTGTGAGTTTTGATCTCAAGGAAGAAGGAGGAGCATAGAAGGATCAAGAAGGGACTGAAGGATTCGAGTTTGGTTCATCATTTGCAGTCTTTGGAAGGTATAAAGTCTGAACCTTGCTCATTCTTTTGTTAGATCCCTCTTTGGGGTGATTTATGGCTTTTATAAGCCATTTTTGGTGGTCAACCATGTTTGCAAACATGGTTGGGGGTTTGGGCTTCTGTATCATGTCATTTTATGAGCCACAAGTCAGATTTACGTTGCTTTTTGCACCAAGGAAGGCCTCATGCAACAAAAGAACCATTCTAGAGCCTTTTAAGCTCTAATGTCCCATGCATGCACGTAAAGTTTGTAACTTTACGTGCTAAATCGAGTTTAGGGGCCTGGATCTATCATTTGGTTAAGTGTTGTACATCAGAAATCAAAGTTCTTAGTAAGGAATGTGATAGACTCGGCGAGTCCATTCTTGGACTCGACGAGTCCAAGGGTTTTGGTCCCATATCAGTGAGGGTTGTAAGGACCAGTTGAGTGTGGAAGGGTTTTTAGGAGTCTCGGGGAGTGACCCAACGTTCTGGACCAAGCAAAGGGTTCTGGGAATTCATGGTACTCGGCGAGTGCATGAACGGACTCGGCGAGTCCAAGACAATCTTCATGGAACTCGGCGAGTTGTTCATCAACTCGGCGAGTCGAGGACATAACGTGTTCATAGGATGAAGACTAACTCGACGAGTTGTTCATACAACTCGGCGAGTCAGGTCAGGACATGAGCATCAGTTGATGTTGAACTCGACAAGTTGTTCATACAACTCAGCGAGTCAGATGTGGATTCAGTCGGTGTTCATTTAGAAGGAAAACTCGTCGAGTCATCGCCTAACTCGACGAGTAGAGACGAGTATGAGGTCTGATGGAAGGATAAGGACTCGGCGAGTTGACGAGTCAACTCGGCGAGTCAGGTCAACTGGAAGTTGACTTTGACGTTGACTTTGACTTGGTCAAGGAGTAAAATGGTCATTTTACCCTAAGGGTAGATGTCAGTTTCTGACTAAGTGTTTTCTGGGAATTTTTAGCCGGAGGACTTCCGGAGCAGCCGCGGCAGCAGTCTGAGGATTTCTGCACAGTTCAGCAGATACGAGGTGAGTTGCCTTCCAGTAGGGGTGGGTCTAAGGCCACAATATCGACCCACCATTGAGGAGTATTTAGAAGATAATTATCTTTGTGATAATTTATCTTGGTTTGGTTTGCATTTGGTTATGTGTTATATATGTATGATATGTTGCATGATAGGGATAGTTTCCCTAATAGTGGTCCGTAGGACCAAGGGGTAGGTCAGTACCCGGATATGTCTGAATGTGTGCTTATATCTGCTATTGTATGCTAGTGGTAGGGGTGGAATAGTCCCCAGTTACCGGTTGAAAGATACCGATGGCGATTACCGGTTGAAAGATACTGATTATATTGTATGGTATGTGGTATGATGGGGGAACTGACTAAGCTTTGTGCTTACGGTTTCAGTTTTTGGTTTCAGGTACCTCTTCATCCAAGGGGAAGAGCCGGCGGCGTAGCATGGCATCACACACACTCACATATGATTTCCGCATGGTGTTTCTGGGATTGTACTCTGATGTGACATTTGTTCATGGTTGTGGGTTTTTAACATGATACTTGGTTTTGAGATGACATGTTTATACAATATTTCCTAATGAATGTTTATGATTTAATTAATAAAAAATGAAATTTTTTTGGGCTTGAATTTTGGGATGTTACACAATATCAAGACAATCTTGTAATCATTACTGATTGAATCGAATCCAAACCCAATCCTTGCCCAAGGGAGTTTGTGAACTCCGAGGACATTCAGGCACACTTAGTAAGAACCTAATTGAAGGGTTCCGTAGACTCAAATGATTTTTAATCCGCAAACAGATGATTCCATTACATGAATCATCAATTCTGCCACTAGGAAACTGAACTGGTGTTATACCAATGTATCCACGTTTACTGCACAATGGCAAATGGTCTTCTCCATTTAATGTATAAAAATCTGCGTCTTCATTTCTGTAACTCTTTCCATGTCTGAATAGAATTTTTTGTGGGGATCGAAAAGTGTGCATGCCTAAGAAACTGGGGCTAGAATACAACTACATAACGACTTAGAGAGTGACCTAAATCCGAGGAGGGATTTAGGCAGTAGTCTTGTAAATACTTAAATAATTAACTCTTCACATAGATAATCTGACATTGTTTAGTCCTTCATTTTTTTTAACAAGATAAAAATCAGCTGAAATATATTAAACTATTTGTGTTAGCTTTTCAATGAATCAAATTCTTGACTGAAATCAAACAAAATCAGTTAAGTTTAAATTTGGTTTTCCTTATTCCTTGTATAAATATGCCATATTCTTTATTGATGCAACAATACTGTTCATTTGCTACCTCTCCATGACAGAAGATAGAAAACTTGAAATTTTAGTAGCCATCATCGAATAAATTGATATGGAAAAAGATAAGATCTTAAAAGGGGAATTGACTATTAACAAAACAAGTTACCAGAGAAACGGAAGAAGAGCAACGACGGATCATGATGAAGAAAAAAAGCTTAGACGCCTTAAATATGTTTGGATATAGGCCCAACCCAAATTTTATTAATTCTCAAACTCTTTAAAGTTTAAATTCTTTTCTATCTGATATTTATTTCGTTTATAAAATTTAACTAGGTTAAAACCCGTGGAACCCACGGGTGTTAATTTTAAATAGAATTAAAAAATTGATTATGTAATAAAATAATATGTTTCATTAATCTGATCTTACCACTCTATAATCTTGTATTCTATAACTTTTCAATTTCTTATAGAAAACACATAAAGGAAACTGATACAAAAACATATTTTCATTTCTTCTTACCATAAAAACAACTTTCATGAAACAAACAAAATGTTTAAATGAACAAATAGAACATGAAATAAAGAATATGTGAATTCCAGATGAACAAATACAATCAAACACATTCAAAGACAACATTAAGTCAACAATTGGAAAAAATAAAAATAAAAAATGCTCTCAATTTACACAAGAACAGGTCACACTGAAATCTGTATGGGTGTTGTATCTTTGCAAAGATAGTTTCCCATAGCTTGAGCACACCACCAACAACTACTGTAACAACAATGAGTAAATTCAAAATAGCAAGGATCCGAATCAACAAAAAAATTCCAGTCAGTTCTTTTTTATTAACAATTTACCGAAAATACCCCTTAGATCTTTTGGTATAATAAAGGTTGCAAATGCCCTGAATCCAATTGCAATTGATTCTATAATCACATAGGCATTGAAACTTCATTTGCTATCACAGAAAAAAAAGCACATTGTTGTAATAATCCAGAAAAATGACCAAAGTACCCTCAGAACGTATTATTGCACCAGACGCTCCAAACTCAAAAGACTTCAAATCCAATCCGAAGCCCCGCCTGTCTAGCATAAAATCGAATATCCAAACTAACCCAGAGAACTATCACATATGCCAAAATTCAAAAAAAGATTGAAAATGCCCTTTTTCCAAATTGTTACACCAAGACTCAAAATTCCTTTCTAAACATCTCCTCTTATCTTTCTTTTTCCCGTGAAAATAGAGATTAAAAGTGCACAAGTACAGGTACTTACTTCCCAATAAATTTGAACTTCTCTAAATTTGATGTTTTGGCAATCATAATTCATCAGAGTTTTTCACAAATCAACTTCATCTAATAGTTTAATCTACTCAATATTTTTACTTATCCTTGATAAAACAACAACAATGTGTCAATAAGAAAAATTAGCTATAATACTATAATTGAATATTTCGAACAATGTGGTTTATTTGAATTTATTTGGAATATATCTAAAAGTTACTAAAAATGAATTTGACTCATTTCAGTAAATATTATATGTACGTTTTCTATTTTGGTTGTAGTTAACTATTTTGATTAATTTAATAACAGTAGAGTAATCAACAAAAGAATAAGAAAGACATATTATTAAATAATATAAGTTACTTTTTTAACATTTACATACAAAACTTTTAATAAGAGTTAGAATTGAAAAAATTTTGGAATTTTTATTAACATAGTAGCTTCATTTGGTTTGTATCTATATAAAAGCATCATTCGATTCCATTACTACTAAATTTTCAAAATTCATTTACAAAGTAATTTATGAGTCATCACGTCAAGAAATTTTAATGAACTTATTCTTAAAAAATGAAAAAAATAAAGTCTAAATCAATTTAATTTAGACTATATAAAATGGTAGCTTGACTTGGGTATAACCAAAGCAAACATCAATCGAGACACTTTCTTCCTCTCTGCTTGTTTTTTGGGAACCTAACCAAGAAATAACTATGTTATTGGCATAATATCTTATAGAAACTACAAATCGATCATGTGATAAATGCAATATATAGCAACATATTTTCATTTTTATGTCTAATATAACATCATACTTTGTATTATAAAAAGCACATTGCTAAATTTAAAAAATAAAAGTAATTATTACCTGTTTTAAAATTAGAGAATGGTCCCTCTCCTAAATATATTTAACAACAGGTATAGTCCCTATTTAAATAAATTTACAAAAATGATCCATATATAAAAATAGTGTATAAATAGCCCATGTTTAATAAAATTAACATTAATCGTCCCTATATAAAAAAATGATCAAATTGACTGGTCAAAATTATCAGATTGAGCAAAATGGTCAAAATGAGTACTTTTAGCAAAAAAAAATATATACTTCTTGTTTTAAGAGTTTTACTTTTACATCTATGTATTGCTTTTATTTTTGTTTAACTGGGCCAAATTATGAAGAAAAAAACCCCGATAAAAATGACCAAATTGGACAAAAGGTCAAAATGGTCATTTTGACTAAAAAACTCAAAAAAAAATCGAACTTTTTATTTAAAAAGTTTCATATTAGTATTTTTTTTTAGCATAAGTACACCAAAACTATGAATCTTTTTTTTTTTTGTAAGAATGACAAAATGACCAAAATGGTCATTTTGACTAAAAAAGAAAAATGAACACGCTTAAATTAGAAAATTCTATTTCATAGCAATTAATATAGTAAGGAGTAAATGAATATTTGACATAAAACCCCATAAAAGGAAATTCACTGATAGTAATATGTGAGACTTGAGATGCCCATCCCGGTCAAACCACATCTTAATCACTTTGTCAAGAATATCTTCATCAGTCTGCACCAAAAAGGGTACAAAAATACAATAATGATGGGTTTTGGTCATAAGACATCCTATGTGCTCATACAAACCCTAATGCTTGGATCTAGGTTTGTCTATTGTACATGCTTTGAATCCAAGACTATAAACCCTAATTCTAGCATATGGAAATCAATATTAACATATAATTAGGTTTATGATATTACCTTGATTGTTATGTAGCAATAGCAATCCCAAATCTCCTTGTATTGACTTTGAAAGGCTTAGAGTCACAAGTATCACTCCTCTAATGGCTTACAAACACCATAAGCAAGAGGATGAAGAGGAGAGAGGATAGAGGCTACCAAAACCGTGTGAAAAACCTAGAAGGTTGCTTGTCCACGTTTTTGGTCCTTAAGGGATCTATATATATGGGCTTCCCCATAGAATTCGTCCACCTTATGATATAAGGCAATCCATGGCCCAAATTGCAATTATCTTATAATTACAATTCTAGTCCCTTAACTTTAATTAATCTCTTTTAGTCACAAAACTAATTACCAATTAATTATTGACTAATATTAATTAAACAATATGATTTCTCCTTTAATATATTATTCCCATAATATATTAATAAATCATATTTAATCCTTTCTCTCCATAATTCATCCTATCAAGTTGCTTTGGTGAAGGCAACCCAAAAGGACCATGTACCATCGGGTCAAGTACATACCAAAATAGTTATGGACTTAGACACTAATCCAACAGTCTCCCACTTGGATAAGTCTAACAACTATTTTGCGTATGACTTCAGATCCTGATCTGCAATCGTAGCTTTCCAAAGCCGCTGTCAACTCTGATCCTATCAGATACGCGTGTCCTTAGATAAGGGATCATATATTCCTCCATTCTAGATATCATATGAGATATGATTTCAAATCATTCTCTTTGTACTATATCTCGATTCCCGATTTATGACGACTGACTAATTGAACAAATCAAATTAGCCCTAGCCCGGCCGAGCATTTACGTTTGTCATCACTAAATCATCGAGGGGCCCAAAGATATCGCTTTTATACTACTTTGGATAAAAGGAACGGATAAACTTTGATACAATGCTTGCTTGCACTTACTCACCGAATCACACACAATAATATGTTTTATAACACCAAGTTACTAGTGCATTTACATATTATCAATGTGCAACCGATTCGCAAGATACAACTCACACATCTCGGTTTCAAGAATATAAGATGTTATCGTCTCACCAATCACTCGTGATACAATTCATGGAGTGATCCAAGTGAGCGTGGGTTTAATCCAATGCTCAAATCATATTCATAAGCACTCATGAACGTTGCAGCAAACATTTGCTTATGTCTAATGCTCTTTAGACAATCCACACACCAATTCACGACAGTCTTCTTTCATATCTACTTCCAACATATGAACGACTGTGGCCCGTTTGAATAATTCAATTATTCTTAATAAACTCAATTATTCTGGAAGTCAAAACATGCAAATGTGAAACACAAGAATAATACTAATCCCATATGGCCTCAACCCTTTGAGCATAAATAAAACACCTTTTATTTATCACCATATCGATTACTCATTATTTGTCGTTTCGGGTAATCAACTCCTTACTTGAATCACAACACTTGTCCCATGCTCCTAGCATGCACACAATGTTTACCTATGGTTCTTACTTTGTGAAATAGATCACATTGAACACATTTCCAATCATTCTCATTTCACAACTCCAAATCCTTTTTCCATAAGTGAAAGAATATCAAATTCTTGTTACTTATAGAATATGCTAGATTCTAACATTTTATGCAACTTATCCTTTCGTAATGTCACTGCACCAAAGTCACAAAGACTATTGCCAATGATATTACAAAGTTCTCTATCGGAGACTGTTACAATACAATTCCTTAGATATGATGTCTCTCACTCAAAGTACATTCCTTTGAACATCCTTTTGCATAAAAGTTTCTAATCTAGACATAGATTTTCAATATTCAATTCCCAATATGTACACGCTTCCATATTTTCCATATGACAACTCATTCTTAATAGAATCTTATCTATTTGTAATAAAGTCGATATGGTCCATCCAATATGGAAACATTTCCATAATTTCCATATGACAACTCATTCTTAATATAATCTTTTCTATTCATAATAATGTCGATATGGTCCATTCAATACCATGCTTCCAACTACTCACAAGCAACCAATCCTCGTCGAACTTTGGATTGTCCTTTGATAGTTGTTTAATTATTTTAGTCAAAACCAATTCTTGTTCCTTTTCCCTCTAAATGCGCTCGACATTTGGAAAATTTTAGAATGGTCAAACATTAAAGCATTTGCAATCGATCCTATACCCGAAGCGTATGGGACACGACGCATAATGTTTTATTTGCTATGTTCTCAAAATTCGAATTGTGAAGAGGAATGTCGTAATCATAATCGAAATTTTAAGAACACACTATGTACCCTTAACTAAATTTATTAACATTTCTCAACCTAATCCTTTAGGATTGAAATGAAGCATAATATTCTCTCCCTTAATTATAGCAAAACAACTTTACAACCCTTACGACTTTGCAAGGAATGACTCTTGTTTTCTATAATTAATATTGCCAACTTGCAATACTTTCCATAATAATCATACAATCATAACTTTTATGCTCCCACTATCATGATGATTATTATAAACATAACACTTATGCTCCCACTAGCTTCGACATGTATTCAGAAACAGCTAAACTTTCAGAAAAATAATACTTATTGAATTTCTTAAGTTCATGTTTCTAATACTTAGTGCTTTGATAATCTTTTATCAAGGCTTCTTGAACTTATGCATCTTTGCCTTCGATGGTTTATATGTGTGTCTAAACACTTAAGACTAATTGCCAAACCTCACAATTCAAATTATGGAAAGGGATACCGTAACCATAATCGAATTCGAGAATGCAATTTTACAATCACTATCTTCTTAAAATCTTTCTTAGTGAAAGCATTTCCTCACAATCATTTTCATGAAGGAGGAAATCTTATGACACTTAGATTTGAGCGGTGTATGTGTTCCTATCCATGTGAATTTGTTAAAACCAAAGTTTACGATAAATTCAAACTCATATGGACCAAACTTTCTTAATCTTGATTTCTTGCCTTATGGTAGCACAGCTGCCCACCATGTCTTCCAGGTAGTTAAGCAGCTCACCTTTTCCTATCAATGTACTTTCCATTGATCAAGGTCCTTGCCTTTTATGCATTCGAACGAGAACTCATAGAACTCATATGCATAATTAACTCAATTGGAACGGCATAGAAACAAAATAATGTCAACACGATAGGTTGTAAACCTCAACTCGTGTGCTAGTGATGATTGATAAGGTTTATTTGATTTGTTCTTGAAACCTTTCAAGACCATTAAGACTCCCACTGACTCCTTGACATATAAGATTCTCTTGTCAATAAACATTTCTTGACAAACAAATATTCAAGAGTTGGTGTAGCATTTATCAAAACACTTCATAAATTGGTCCTAGTTGGTCTTTGTCTTATCCAAGACATCACAACTTTCCACATTTTATGAATGTTACAAACCTTCTTAATACTTTTCACTCAATGTCACAATCTTAACTTTAAGACTTGTTTTGGAACGAAGTATGATTGACTTCTTGTTTTAACCATTTCTTCAATTCTTGATTCCTCTTCTTAGATATACAATTGTACTAAGACTCACTTAGAGGATCAATTGAGATATGGTTCTTAATCATTAAGACCTATCATAAAGCATAAAAGCTACTCTCCCTTCTTCTTAGAATGGAGAAACTTTTATCTTTCTGCCTACTTGATTCTTCTTATTCGTTCTGCTATTGATTTAAACTTTTTCAATCAATTCAGAATTATACTTAATCTTGTAAATATAATCATATTTACTAAACCTTTAGTAAATCATGACAAATATCTTTGTTACTCTTATGGTGGACTTAATCAACACGCAACTTTGTGTATTCGATCTCCTAATCCTTCACTTGACACTTTGTCAATGAATTAGTCTAATTTCCAAATATGAAATTTCTCATTCATCGTGCAACCAAGTTGCATGATTCGAAGTTTCTGTCCAATTGAAACTTGGGCGACGAGAAACTCTCCCTATTTGGTAAATTCTCGACTTTCCATAACATAATAAGAACCAAATCCATTATTGCTAATATTCAAACATCAATTTTTCATATACGCCATTGCAAGGATAAATAAATAATATAAAATCAAAATTTATTTTATTGCGGAAAAATTTTGTCCTTACAATGCAATTCATTGAAAAACTATGCTAATACATCTTTCTTAGCAATCTAATTCTAACTCTAAGTAGTAGCTCAAGAATCTAATCTTCGAGAAATGCAATCGAGATCCATTCCTTCATGGTTAGATTCTGCTCACTTCTTCCCTTAAGCTTCCTTTCTTTTCTTCGATCCTACAAAACATCAATTGCAATCTTATCACATTATGTATTTAGAATCTAGAATGAAGCTTAAAACAGTTAGTTATTGGATTTTACCTAAATTAGAGCCATACGTTTCGACTCTCCCATCTCTTAGATCTCTTAGGTAAATGGGGCAGCTTCGTCTCCAATGCCCTTTCTCTTGGCAATAAAAGCAAATTTACTCTTTTGGAACATGACATGGAACTACTTCAGATATTTCCTTTCTCTTATGATCAAACTTTTCGATCATAGCATGTCGTTCGTTGCCATTGTCTATATCCATAGAGTTTTTGAAAGCAGATTCATCGATCAACTTTGCTTTTCTATTGCGCCAAACCATTGCTGATTCAGCAGCAATAAGCATATAGGTGAGATCTATAAGGGTCACGTCGCGGTTCATCATATAGTACTCTCTTACGAACTCACTATATGAGTTAGGAAGCGACTGAAGAACCCAATCAACAGCCATTTCCTCACAGAGAACGGATCCCAACATTCTTAACCTATCAATGTGTGACTTCATCCCTAGGACGTGTGCACACACCGACTTTCCTTCTTTATGTTTACTTGCCAAAAGGGCTTGAGTGATCTTGAACTTTTTAAGCCTTTGAACTTGTGGGTTAGGGAGAATAATTGGAGGAGGTGGAGGAAGTGAAGCATGATTTCTTGTTCCTCGATCGAATCGTGGAATATCATCTTCATGTGGAAGGCTTGTTCCACAGGATTTGGGAAAACCATAGTTGTCGAACTCTGACATCTACAAAATGGGAGAAAACGAATTCAAGTTAGTTGATAGATTGAGTCCTTAGTAAATCACCCAAATGAGATACTAAGGCTAGGACCCAACACAATATTCTACAAATCGGGAGAGGGATGCCGTAACCCTAATTGCAGAATATTTGAAGGTAAGTGAATGACGATTCACTAATTTCCACCATGAAAAACAAAAAAGAAATTTAAGTTTTAAATCTATGAAAACTCCTAGATCCTTTGAGATTCATTGAACTTTCAATGGCATGTTTAAATCTCGATATGCCCCTCTTGTTTGTGATTGGGATACCGAGCATCACAAAGCGCGTGTGAATAACCATGCAAACTTACATGGTGCCCTCACATGTTACAGTCACCTATTCGATGTGCCGGTAAACCACACACGCTCCACCGAACTATGACAAACATTGAGTCACCCTTTGCTACCTTTGCTTAGAACCATTTAGTGTGCCGGTAAACCACACATGCTCCGCTAACGTCTTCGCAAGGGCACAAAGTGTAATTTCATGGAATTGCATGAATTCACTTTTGCCTAAGTAACTATGATTGGGAATTTTATGAAAACATTTAGTTACTTTTATACTTCATTATACTTATAATGGAAGGTTTCGTCCTATCCTACCCGTTCGGCTAACGACCCTCCACTAGTCAAGAGTGCGGTGGGTAAGAGTGGATACCCATTCAGTCGCCATTTTATAGGCAATTTCCTTAAACACCCCTTATAGACCAGCTTCGTGAATGAGGCCTACTAACGGTAAGACTGACTTTTACTCATACATATATATAATGTTATACTTTTAATGTTATATATAGTATAGGGTGTATTTTATACTTTCAAAATACTAGGTGGTCTAATTTAACAATTATACTTTTAATTCAATTAAATTACAAACCTAAACTTTTATGGATTTATTAAACCTCTTTTAATTATACACCTTAATTAATTAATAAAACCATAAGGGTGTGATTTGAACTTTTTCAAAACAATACTAGAGTTTTAGAATTTAACATTCCTAATTAAACTTTTAATCAACTTTTAAATTCCAAAACTTGAGGGCAAGTTTTAAAACATTTCAACACATTAGGGTTTAGAATTTAAATATACATCAAAATTAAACCATTTAATCAAAATTTAAATTCCAAAACTTGAGGGCAAGTTTTGAAACCTTTTTCAAAACATTAGGGTTTTAACTATTTAAATTTCAAAACAACAAAACCTTTGGGTTCAAATTTAAACTATAAAACCTAAGGGGAAAATATGAAACTTTTCATAACAACAAGGATCAAATAACAAATAATCTAAATTAACAATTAATCACATAATTATCCATATTTGATTTATTTAATGATTTCTTGCAAAACAATTTATCAATTTAGTCAAAAAAAAATTAAACAATTATCTTATTAATTGATAAATATCTTCAATTAGATCAAAAATATAGTCATATATATCAAAAAAATCGGATTTATATTGATCTAATATGATAAGGTAAGAATCCATAAGCAAAAACAGCAAGAAATCGCGAAATACCCTCCATCTGACAAGTTGACTCGTCGAGTCAAGCTTGGACTCGTCGAGTCTGCATGGACTCGGCGAGTTCAGCTATGGACTCGGCGAGTCCAGCCTCCAGAACACCAAAAATCGAATTTTTTGAACATGTAATGCATCAATACAATTGAAACCAGTCTAGTCTCTGATACCACTGATGGGTTTTGGTCATAAGACATCCTCTGTGCTCATACAAACCCTAATGCTTGGATCTAGGTTTCTCTATTGTACATGCTTTGAATCCAAGACTATAAACCCTAATTCTAGCATATGGAAATCAATATTAACATATAATTAGGTTTATGATATTACCTTGATTGTTATGTAGCAATAACAATCCCAAATCTCCTTGTATTGACTTTGGAAGGCTTAGAGTCACAAGTGTCACTCCTCTAATGGCTTACAAACACCATAAGCAAGAGGATGAAGAGGAGAGAGGATGGAGGCTACCAAAACCATGTGAAAACCCTAGAAGGTTGCTTGTCCACGTTTTTGGTCCTTAAGGGATCTATATATAGTGAGGCAATTAGGGTTATCTAACAAGGAAACCCTAATTTGGATGCTTAAGCCCTAAGCAACCCATGGAGCCCTTTCCATAAGGCCTTGGACGATTTCATATGGGCTTCCCCATAGAATTCGTCCACCTTATGATATAAGGCAATCCATGGCCCAAATTGCAATTATCTTATAATTACAATTCCAGTCCCTTAATTTTAATTAATCTCTTTTAGTCACAAAACTAATTACCAATTAATTATTGACTAATATTAATTAAACAATATGATTTCTCCTTTAATATATTATTCCCATAATATATTAATAAATCATATTTAATCCTTTCTCTCCATAATTCATCCTATCAAGTTGCTTTGGTGAAGGCAACCCAAAAGGACCCTGCACCATCGGGTCAAGTACATACCAAAATAGTTATGGACTTAGACACTAATCCAACAAATAATACCAAATTTCACATATAAGGATTCATCAAAGCACCTATGGTAAAATAATTTACTTTAATAAAGTTAATGACAACTTACACAAAATATTTTCCATTATGAAAAAAGAAACAAATCCAAATCAGAAATAAAATAGACTGACAAAAACTATTAGCATATTAAAAATATTCCCTTTACCTAAAAACATTACACTGGGGTTGATCTATGAGGCCAAAACCGTTAGAAACTACAAATATGGAATGTGACATTGGCTTTATGTTCACTTTCTTCAATTTGATATTTGGATTAAAGCTTAATGCTGAAAGTACCTTTTTGTTTAGACTTTAGAAGTGATGTCAACTAACAAATAACCCTTTATTATAGAACTCTTAAAAAAAAGGGCTGAAAATACCTTTGAGGCTAAAAATTCCTTTTGAGACTTAAAATACAACCCAATCTTTCATTACATTTAGTTCAATTGATATCTACCAAAGATGAGTTTAAGTTATCACCTATCACACAAACAGCCAACAGGTTAATATTAGCATAATCACTTTTCTTACCATATAACATTATACTTCCATTTTACTATAACATAAAGAAACTATATGAGAGTGAAAACCAATAGTTTACTAAAAAATAGACCAAATGGTAAAGTCAAATCTGAACATGCTAACATAGATACTAAGAAAATGCAAAATAAAGTTCACAGAGGCACGAAGTATTATGTTGATAACTTCATTGGATGAGTTTTGTAGAAATACAAATTAGTTGAAATAAAAGTATACTATAATTGATAAAACTGACTTGGTGACCAAAGCAATTTAGTGAAATCAAACTGCAAAGTGTATATGAATCTTTGGAATACAATTAGTAAAATCAATTTCATCTCAAGTTAATTCGGACCCTAGAAATATTTTCTTCACCCCCCTTCATCTTAAAACACTAAAATTTAAACAAATCAAAGGCATGTGAAACTGATGAAGATTGGGGCACAAATAGTCATTTTTCATACTTACATCAACCGATGGACATTTTTTGTGATTAAGCATAAAACTGGTGAGAGGGCAATACAAGCCCAATGGGTCTATAGGTCTCTGTTACTAAACAAATGACATGAAAAAAATTACATGAAGAACATAACTACTTGAGTTAATTCTTTTTTCACCCCAGATAAATGACATTAGCACACACAGAACTCACATGAACACACACACATGGAAAGTAACACAAAAAACATAGACAATAGCGTATTGATAAGACAAATATCTCATGGACATTTTATCAAACACATAGAGTGCAACACCAAATGCAAGGTTAAGAAGACATTCAAAGATCGTAGATAAAACACACTCATGATAATAAAATATCGAATACAATTAATAAAAATTAAGAACATCAGATTGAAGAAGAAACCTGGATGACGAATGAACTGAAGAAGAAGAACACTGTGCAAATAATAGCCAGAACATTAATCGAATTTATAGAGTGAATTCAATATGGAGTTCATTTTGTTCCACAAAAATTGGGATCTTACGTATCAACAGAGATTAACGACTGGAAAATAGATGATAATAGAGCCTATATATGGAAATTCTATCAATTTACTTCATTAAAATTTCAAATAGAGGAGACAATTTGATTATTTACCAGAGATGATCCGTTTACTAAATTGAAGAAAAAATGTTGTGAGAGTAAAATGGTCATGTTAAACAGGATGTGAATTTGGAATGCAACAATTGTTTGAGGAAAATAAGGCAACTGATTTAAGAAAACACGTTAATAGAGATAGATTTTATAAATTGGAAAGTTATAAATGGAATTCAAATTAATAACTCTAGCAATCCAATCCCTAATTTGTTTCCAAATTTTTAGGAACAAATTAAGGATGAAAGATACAAGCGGAAATGCAGTTAGATGATAGGAGCGGGAAAAATCAATTGGGGGAGGCTAAGAGAATGACACATGGCATAAAAGTACTTATTTATTAGATTAGGGGATTTTGTTTATTTTTTGAAGTGTTTATATATAGAATTACTTATTTAACAGAATGATTAATGTTATTGTGTAACAGCCCGGAATTTCAGGTATTGCTTTAATATTATTTTGGGGCATTTTAGGAAGGGACTCGGCGAGTTGGAGCCAGACTCGCCGAGTAGGGCCCTAGACTTGGTCGCGGGTTCGCGACTGGACTCGACGAGTCCAGATATGGACTCGGCGAGTCTACGTTGTTCAGCAGAAACCCTAGCCGTTTGGTTTTGGATCGTATATAACGTCCCATATGCCGTCATTGTCCGTCTTTTGGCCGATTGAGAAGAACCCTAAGCGTCTGTGGACTTCTAGAGCAGGAGTGAAGGCTATTGGGACCTTGAAGAATTTGTTAGGCAAGAAGAAGAAGAGTTTTGGCCAAAGGAATATCAAGGGGATCGAGTTCTGAGCTTTGGGGACACAGAGAGGGTGTTATTCAGGTAATATTTCGGATCATTTCTACTATATTGATGTGTGCACGAATTTAGGGTTTATGAAACCCATTTGCTGATTAGATGGATTATTATATTGTTATCCAAACGTTTGTAACCCAGTAATAGGATGTTTAGAGGTCCAGAAGGTCCCATGATTGTGCATTTCGGGACCATACGTATTTCAGGAAGCAGTTTGATCGACAGCATGGCATGGACTCGCCGAGTCCAATGAACAGACTCGGCGAGTGGCTTGAAGATTGACTGGGACTCGCCGAGTTGTTCTTCAGACTCGGCGAGTGGAGTCGGGGTGGCCCCGCGATTCTTCCACGAGGATCTCGTCGAGTCAAGAGGGATACTCGACGAGTAGAAAGGGGAACAACAGGGAAAGTTGGGGAGGACGTCTAGACTCGCCGAGTCGCCTTTGCACTCGACGAGTCCGGTCAAGTTGACCGTTGACCAGATTTGACCTGCATGTAATTTCTTAGGGTCAGTTGTCTTGGATGATAAAAGTATTAATAAGGGTATATGGTATTATAGGGAGTCTGCGGATCGGAAGATCGAGTGCGAGTGGTTTCAAGAGTTGATAGTTTTCATTACCACGAGGTGAGTCTTCTCACTATACTACACCCGGAAGGGTTTGACTGTGAGACCGGAAGGTCGAATATGATATGTGTTACTTATGCTATAAATAGAAAGGTAGTTGCTATGCATGATATGTATGTTTATATGGGCCGGAAGGCGATATGTTATGTGATAGAAAGGCCAGGTATGATGTATGATATATGTGCTATGTGTGCTAGATTAAATGTATTATGTGTTGTAAACGTTATGGGCCGGAAGGCAATATGTTATGGGCCGGAAGGCAATATGTTACGGGCCGGAAGGCAATATGTTACGGGCCGGAAGGCAATATGTTACGGGCCGGAAGGCAATATGTTATGGGCCGGAAGGCGATTATGTTACGGGCCGGAAGGCAATGTATTGTGGACCGGAAGGTCAGGGCCTGGAAAGGCGTATATGTGTAAGTCGTATACTGGGGAACTCACTAAGCATTTATGCTTACAAGTTGTTATGTATGTGTTTCAGGTACTAGCGAGGACCGTGGGAAGGCGCCGGCATGATGCATACACACTGCTGCTATTTGAGATCTTGGGGATTTTTATATATGTATTTGATATGAAACATGGAATAAATGTTATTGGTTGAGTAAAATCACTTTATTTTAAATGAAAATTTTGTTTGAAAATTTCGTTGTTACAATTGGTATCAGAGCCTTGGTTTGAGGGATTCGGGTGTACCTTCGGGTGTAACTGAACTCAAACCGAGGATTTGAGGAAAAATCTTTTAAAATAATAAAGACATAAATTTTTATAAATGGTAAAGTGGTAAACAAGAACGGAGCAGTGTGTACGATCAGCCAGCGCCCGAACGGTAAAGATCCCCAGAATACCTTACAATGTTATGTTATGCACTGAATTATGAATTGTTATGCATGCTAGAAGACTAGGTATACATGATAGGACTAGAATGGCCTGTTTTGTGATGCCTTAGTCTAGGGAGATTACTTATATGAGATATTCGGTAGCGTGCAAGTAGATAGTGCATACTAGAAGTAGAGTACTCATTATTCGGGGTTTGGGGAGGAAGATTTGGGACGAATACCGATACGGTGTGGTCGGTAGTATTGGGCCCGTACTACCGAAGGCACCGGGTCGGTGGAAGACCCAAGTAAGAATCCCTGGATATCGGAGACTGAGTAGGATTACGTTATCGAGTACAATAGTACTTGATGGAGTCTCTGATAATTTTATGTTGTATTTCAGAGACATCATGGTTACCACACGTCATGGGGCGAGTTCGAGCACCGTGAGTGACGAGGATATTCGTCAGATGATCCAGGAGGAGGTAGCTGCAGCGATCCGGGCCGAGATCCCGGAGATGTTTGGGTCTATTAAGACCACATTAATGGAGACGTTCGAGGAGCGGTACGCCGCACTGACTGATGCTGCAGCCGCTGCCGCTACCGCAGCTGTGGCCGTTTCCAGGCCGCAAGGGGGCGATTCGTTGTTGTTCCGGGAATTCAGCAACACGAAACCCCCTGGGTTCGATGGGACGCAGGACCCGATTGCTGCGATGAGGTGGATCGCCGACATTGAGGGATGCTTCTACACTTGCTCATGCCCGGAGCATCTGAGGGTACGGTTCGCCTTGAACCAGCTTCGTCTGGGAGCGAAGGATTGGTGGAAGTTCGTGACGGCGAACTTCACTCTGGCGGAGATTACAGCGGTGACATGGGAGAGGTTTACTGAGATGTTCAGGGACGAGTATGTTCCCCCAGTGGAGAGGGAACGGTTGATTCAGGAGTTCTTGACCCTTAAGCAGGGTACTGATTCCGTTGCGGTGGTCACACGGAAGTTTCACGAGAGGGCGATGTTCTGCCCAGAGCTGGTGTCTTCGGAGCAGTCACGGATGAGCCGGTATTTAGGCATTTTGAGGAGGGATATCCGGGAGTTTGTGTCAAACTCCACCTATCGTACTTTCACTGAGCTTCAGGCGAACGCCAGGAAGCGCGAGATCGAGTTGGAGACCCAGGCCAGGGAGGAGACCGAGTCTCGACAGGTGGATCGGCGGCCGGCTCAGTCTCAGCCGGCAGCCTAGCGGATCAAGTCCGCTGATTCGAGGATGGGAGGTCCGAAGGGCCACACTTGCGGAAAGTGCAGCAAGAGTCATGAGGGGGCGTGTCGAGCTGGTGGTTGTTACAAGTGTGGTAAGGAGGGACACATTGCCAGGGATTTCCCTAAGGGGTTTATGGTTTGCTTTCACTGCAACCAGACAGGCCATCGGAAGGCCGAGTGCCCGCAGCTTCGTTAGGGATCTACACCGACTACCAGGACTACTGAGACCTGACCGGCGAAGGTCGAGGCCCCGAGGGCTCGCGGGAGAGCCTTTCAGCTGACTGCGGAGGAGGTCCGCGCTGCGCCCGATGTTGTGGCAGGTATGCTGTAATTCACGTATTTACTTTAAAGTCGAAAGGTTATGCTTATGTTAATGTATGTGTAGGTACTTTTCTTGTGAACTCTATGCCTGCTCTAGTGTTATTTGATTCGGGTGCGAGTAGATCCTTTGTATCTTTAGCTTTTAGTCAGCATATCAGCATTAGTCGTGAGCCGTTAAGTCGGCCTCTGAGCGTTTCTATAGCGGCCGAGAGGGTGGTTTGTGCCACGGAGGTTCTTCGGGGATGCGTACTAGAGATTTTCGGGGTTGCATCCCCGATTGACCTAATTCCTATTGCGATGGGGGATGTCTGTGTCATCGTGGGCATGGACTGGTTGAGCCGATTCAGCGCTGTCATCGACTGTGAGCGCCAGCTGGTGACTATACGAGACCCTAGTGGGGGAGTTCTTACGGTATACGGCGAGGGTACCCGTTCAGGATCAGCTTTTTGTTCGGCCGCTAGGGCGAGGCAATGCCTACAGCAGGGATGTAAAGGTTTTGTGGCGTATGTGATGGATACGCGGGAGGCTTCTGAGAGACCGAGGACAGTGGAGGAGGTTCCAGTGGTGCGTGAGTTTCCAGATGTTTTTCCCGAGGAGTTGCCGGGAGTACCTCCTGCGAGGCAAGTGGAGTTTGGTATCGATCTGATTCCGGGGGCTGCGCCTATTGCGAAGGTGCCTTATCGTCTTGCACTTCCAGAGATGCAAGAGTTGTCCTCGCAACTCCAGGAGTTGCTGGGGAAGGGATTTATTCGGCCGAGTAGCTCGCTGTGGGGAGCACCGATTATGTTCGTCAAGAAGAAGGATGGTTCACACCGGATGTGTATCGATTACCGGGAGTTGAACAAGGTGACGGTCAAGAACCGCTATCCGTTACCGAGGATCGATGATTTATTCGATCAGTTGCAAGGGGCATCTTGGTTTTCCAAGATTGATTTGAGATCAGGGTACCATCAGGTAAGAGTAAGGGATGAGGACGTTCAGAAGACAGCATTCAGGACGCGGTATGGGCATTATGAGTTCGTGGTGATGCCTTTCGGGCTCACCAATGCCCCGGCAGTGTTCATGGACCTCATGAACAGGGTATGCAGGCCGATGCTGGATCGGTCTGTGATTGTATTTATCGACGACATCCTAGTGTATTCGCGAACTAGAGAGCAGCATGAGGGACATTTGAGAGAGGTCCTCGAGGTACTGAGGTCGGAGAAGTTATATGCAAAATTCTCCAAATGTGACTTCTGGTTGCGGGAGGTCCCATTTCTTGGACATGTTGTTAATCAGTCAGGGATATTGGTCGATCCGGCCAAGGTGGAAGCAGTGATGAGTTGGGAAGCACCGAAGTCACCTTCCGAGATCAGGAGTTTCCTTGGGTTGGCGAGGTACTATCGGAGGTTTATTAGGGACTTCTCCAAGATCGCAGTACCGCTCACCAGATTGACCCGGAAGGGTGTTGCATTCTCATGGGGACCCGAGCAACAGACTTCCTTCGAGACACTACGCCAGAGACTGTGTGAAGCCCCGGTATTAGCCCTCCCGGAAGGGATGGAAGATTTTGTTGTATATTGCGACGCATCGATTTCGGGACTGGGTGCAGTGTTGATGCAGAGGGGCCATGTGATAGCTTATGCATCGAGGCAATTAAAGCCTCACGAGGCGAGATATCCCACGCATGACTTGGAGTTGGGGGCAGTAGTGTTCGCTCTCAAGATTTGGCGTCACTACCTGTATGGGGTTCGTTGTACTATATACACGGACCATAAGAGTTTGAAGTATTTGATGGATCAACCCAACCTAAATATGTGTCAGAGGAGATGGTTGGACGTGGTTAAGGATTATGACTGTGAGATCCTATACCACCCAGGCAAGGCAAATGTGGTAGCCGATGCATTGAGTCGTAGGGCGGAGAGCACTCCATTGCGAGATGTATGTCTGAGACTGACGGTGATGACTCCGGTATTGGATGCTATTCGTGGGGCGCAGGCCGAGGTTGTGAGATCCGAGATGCAGAAGAAAGAACGGGTCGTTGGGTTAATTTCAGAGTTCGTTAAGGATGGACGAGGACTTCTGACGTTTCAAGGTCGGATTTGGGTACCATTCGTGGGCGGTACGCGTACTACTTTGATGGAGGAGGCTCATAGATCGAAATTCTCGATCCATCCCGGTGCTACGAAGATGTATTTGGACTTGAGGAAGGAATATTGGTGGCCTTGTATGAAGAGAGACGTCGCATGGTTCGTTGAGAGGTGTTTGACCTGCCGTAGGGTTAAGGCCGAGCACCAGAGACCGCATGGTAAGTTGCAGCCCTTGGAGATTCCCGAGTGGAAGTGGGAACAGATTACTATGGATTTCATCACCAAATTGCCGAGAACCGCCAGGGGAGTCGATGCAATTTGGGTGATTGTGGATAGGTTGACGAAGAGTGCACACTTCCTTGCCATTAGCGAGAGTTCATCAGCGGAGAAGTTGGCAGAGTTATACGTGAGAGAGGTAATATCTCGGCATGGAGTGCCGATCTCGATTGTTTCAGACCGTGATGTACATTTCACTTCCAGATTCTGGAAGAAATTCCATGAGGAGCTGGGTACTAAACTACATTTTAGTACCGCATACCATCCCCAGACAGACGGTCAGAGCGAGCGGACGATTCAGACATTGGAAGACATGCTTAGAGCGTGTGTGTTAGACTTCGGGGGTAGCTGGGATGCGCATTTACCCTTGGCTGAGTTCTCCTACAACAACAGCCATCATTCGAGCATTGGTATGCCACCTTTTGAGTTGTTGTATGGTAGGAGGTGTCGGACTCCCATTTGCTGGGGAGAGGTGGGACAGAGAGTGATGGGCAGTACAGAGATCGTACTTCAAACGACCGAGCAGATTCAGCAGGTTAGGCAGAGGTTATTGACCGCCCAGAGCCGACAGAAGAGTTATGCGGACAGACGCCGGTCCGAGCTTGAATTCCAGGTTGGCGACTTCGTTCTCCTGAAGGTTTCTCCTTGGAAAGGAGTGATCCGGTTCAGGAAGAGGGGCAAGTTGGGGCCCCGGTTCATAGGTCCATTCCGTGTGATTGCAAGGGTAGGTCGGGTAGCTTATCGGTTAGAGTTGCCAGCAGAGTTGGGACAGATTCACAATACCTTTCACGTATCACAGTTGAGGAAGTGTATAGCCGATGAATCGGCAGTGGTTCCGTTAGAGGATATTCAGGTGGATACGAGCCTGAATTACGCCGAGAGACCAGTAGCTATCAGGGATCGGAAGATCAAGGTTCTACGGAACAAGGAGGTACCTCTGGTGTTGGTTCAGTGGCAACACCGGAAAGGATCGGAGATGACTTGGGAGCCGGAGCGTGAGATGCGGGAGCAACATCCGGAGTTATTCGCAGAGTGAGACTTCGAGGGCGAAGTCTAGTTCTAGTGGGGGAGAGTTGTAACAGCCCGGAATTTCAGGTATTGCTTTAATATTATTTTGGGGCATTTTAGGAAGGGACTCGGCGAGTTGGAGCCAGACTCGCCGAGTAGGGCCCCAGACTTGGTCGCGGGTTCGCGACTGGACTCGACGAGTCCAGATATGGACTCGGCGAGTCTACGCTGTTCACCAGAAACCCTAGCCGTTTGGTTTTGGATCGTATATAACGTCCCATATGCCGTCATTGTCCGTCTTTTGGCCGATTGAGAAGAACCCTAAGCGTCTGTGGACTTCTAGAGCAGGAGTGAAGGCTATTGGGACCTTGAAGAATTTGTTAGGCAAGAAGAAGAAGAGTTTTGGCCAAAGGAATATCAAGGGGATCGAGTTCTGAGGTTTGGGGACACAGAGAGGGTGTTATTCAGGTAATATTTCGGATCATTTCTACTATATTGATGTGTGCACGAATTTAGGGTTTATGAAACCCATTTAGTGATTAGATGGATTATTATATTGTTATCCAAACGTTTGTAACCCAGTAATAGGATGTTTAGAGGTCCAGAAGGTCCCATGATTGTGCATTTCGGGACCATACGTATTTCAGGAAGCAGTTTGATCGACTGCATGGCATGGACTCGCCGAGTCCAATGAACAGACTCGGCGAGTGGCTTGAAGATTGACTGGGACTCGCCGAGTTGTTCTTCAGACTCGGCGAGTGGAGTCGGGGTGGCCCCGCGATTCTTCCACGAGGATCTCGTCGAGTCAAGAGGGATACTCGACGAGTAGAAAGGGGAACAACAAGGAAAGTTGGGGAGGACGTCTAGACTCGCCGAGTCGCCTTTGCACTCGACGAGTCCGGTCAAGTTGACCGTTGACCAGATTTGACCTGCATGTAATTTCTTAGGGTCGGTTGTCTTGGATGATAAAAGTATTAATAAGGGTATATGGTATTATAGGGAGTCTGCGGATCGGAAGATCGAGTGCGAGTGGTTTCAAGAGTTGATAGTTTTCATTACCACGAGGTGAGTCTTCTCACTATACTACACCCGGAAGGGTTTGACTGTGAGACCGGAAGGTCGAATATGATATGTGTTACTTATGCTATAAATAGAAAGGTAGTTGCTATGCATGATATGTATGTTTATACTGGCCGGAAGGCGATATGTTATGTGATAGAAAGGTCAGGTATGATGTATGATATATGTGCTATGTGTGCTAGATTAAATGTATTATGTGTTGTAAACGTTATGGGCCGGAAGGCAATATGTTACGGGCCGGAAGGCAATATGTTACGGGCCGGAAGGCAATATGTTATGGGCCGGAAGGCGATTATGTTACGGGCCGGAAGGCAATGTATTGTGGACCGGAAGGTCAGGGCCTGGAAAGGCGTATATGTGTAAGTCGTATACTGGGGAACTCACTAAGCATTTATGCTTACAAGTTGTTATGTATGTGTTTCAGGTACTAGCGAGGACCGTGGGAAGGCGCCGGCATGATGCATACACACTGCTGCTATTTGAGATCTTGGGGATTTTTATATATGTATTTGATATGAAACATGGAATAAATGTTATTGGTTGAGTAAAATCACTTTATTTTAAATGAAAAATTTATTTGAAAATTTCGTTGTTACATATTGCAAATAAGAAATTCTTATGAAATGTATATTTACTATTCAGTTTTTCTCCAAACACACATATATACTATTCCAGCGTTCAAATTTAGTTAATTGTTTTAATTAATATATGTTTATTTTTTTTCTTTATTTTAGGAAAAGATTCAAAGGGAGAAGAGGAAGATGGAAGAAGAGCTCGGGAAGGGCAAACACTTAAATGAAGAACATTGTCTCCTTCATGCCCTTGGTGAGAGTCGCGGACAAGTTCGTGGAGTTGGAAGGAAACCAAGCATCAACAATCATTTAATTCCAAATCAACATTACAAACCTTCCAAATCCAAATATCAAAATACGGATAATTCCCAAGTTGTTGGATTAACCCAACAAATGCAATTTCAAATGCAACAATACATGTAACAAATGCAACAAATGAAACAAACGTACAATAATTCATTCGCGTCCGTAATTCCTTACTTCCAACCACCAACCACTAATAGTGCCATAATTTTCATTTAATCCCAATATGTTTCAACAAAATATCTTTGAACCAACCAACGAGACCGATGAGAGCAATGCAGATTGTGATTAATCTTTTATGTTATTTTAAATAATGTTTGTTGTAGACTTTTTATTTTATTTTATTTTGTTATATAGTAGATCTTGAATTTAAACTTTGATGGTTTGTTATGTTTGTTTAGTGTTTGACTTTATGTTGCATATATAATGGCTAGATTTGTTTTTAAAAATAGGTTTGGTATATATAAAAAAATTTGTGAAAAACATTTAAAAAAAAGACTTTAACGACGACATGTCTTCGGTATAAGTTATAAGTCAGAATTGTAAAAACGATTATGACTTATACCGACGGCATGTCGTCGGTAAAGCTCAAATGAAAAAAAATGGTTACCATCATTTCCTGACGATAAGTCGTCTGAATAGGTTGACCTTTCCCGATGACAAGTTGTGGGTTGCCTCTATACCGGCGACAATTCGTCTGCTAAAGTATATAATAAAACTTTCTTTTTCTTGAAAATCACTTCCAACGACCATTTTCAGACGACAAGTCGTTGGGATTGGTTGACCTATACCAACGACATCTATACCGACGATATTGTCCACTTATGTAGATGGAGCTGTACCGACAACTTTTTCCAGAATAGTTGTCATCGGAATAAGGTTTACCGACGACTTGTAGTCGGCATAGGGATATAAAATATCATTGGTACAGGTTGCATCCTTGTAGTTAAGTTTTAGCCAAATATGTATTTTAAATTTTTTATTAAAAATGAAAACTTCACTCTATTTTCTTAAAACGTTTCTAGAAAACCAAAAGTCCGAAAGTAATTTTTAACAAGCAAACACATCCTGAGTCTCTCACTTTAATCAGACGGAGACATTGAACAGTAATTAAGGAAAATTGCAAAGCCTTTTCTAATGCAAGATAAAAATACTCCGTTAATCCAAACAAAATCCACAGATCCTAAACACATCGAGATCTATCTAAAGATTAAAAAAAATCTTAAAACCCTACTCTCCTTACAACTTCATGCCGTCAACACCAGACACCACCATTCCCCGTCACCGTTGCCCCTGCTATATGCAGTCCCCGGTCTTCGATGACAACGTTTGAAACCGCAATAGTCGATGCTGAATGCCATCCCTTAACTCATGCCTATCGTCAGGTTTTGTCGTCACAACCTTAATATATCTCACGTCTTTTATTTGGATATACGTAAAAATTTGTGATAGTAAAGAGATATGATACTTAGTTGGAGATAAACTAAATGACACACGAGATAGACTAGTATAGGAGTTATCCCATGACATGTAGTATTAGAGATAGGTTCGTGTAAGAAAAAATTATGGTTGCAGAAGGAAGTGAGATTCCCAACATTCCCTAATCATTAAAGGTAGGGTTCGTCAATCTAAAAAGAGCACAAGGTACCGGTCGTTGAATATCTTAGCCATCTTTGAGAACAAGTACACAAGGGTGGAGATCAACGTCGGTGATATCATTCAATGAAAGGATACCGTCGACTAGTTCGTTGTAGAGATAAGTGACATGAGTGATGGAATGAAGGATGTCATCAATGTCATCAAGGAAGAAGTCATGGACTCATCAACACCTTGAAAAATGATTTATGTGAGAAGGTAGTTGCATTAGAAGTTAAAGTAAACTTGTGCAAGGCATTGATCACTGGAGGGGCCATTCGGAAGACTATGTCGTATAGTGAAGCACCCAAAAAATTAAAGTATGGAGGTAACTTGATCCTAAAGAACCCGATGAATTCTTTTGGTCCACAAAATGCTACTTCAATACTTGTCAAGTGAAGTACAACATGAAGAAGGTGCATACAACTGTCCTTTACTTATGCGAGAGTGCAAATCTATGGTGGAGAGGGAAGCATTGAGACATTGATAAAGGATTATACACCATAAGTACTTGGCAAGAATTGAAGTGACAACTTAAGAGAGAATTATACCCATACAATGTTGAATATAAAGCGATGAAGAAACTTCTTAGGACAAATCATACCAGATGCATCCAAGATTACATATTCGAGCTCACAAGTTTGATGCTAGAGTTGCTCAAAATGTAAGAGAAAGACAATCTCTTTTATTTCTTGGATAGACTAAAATATTGGGCTACAATGAGATTAAAAGGAGAAATATTAGAGGCATAAACAAAGCCATTTCCATGGCAAAAGATCTAATGGAGTTTCAAAGGGAAACCATAATTAAAAAAAAGTGGGGATATCAATCTCTGTTGGAACTGCAACCAAAGCAACACACACCCAACCCTTGAATCTAAAAAGTAAAGCGATTGATGGAAGAAATAAAAAAGGATGATGTAATGAGTTCAAGTGTTACCCATGTGATGGTCCTCAATTGATTCGAGATTGTCTAAAGAAGGAGACCTTTTATACGATGATTTTATAGGAGAACGAAAAAGAAGCATAAATGTGGTCAATACGTCTTATAAACTCGATAACAAAGGAACCATCGACTTAATACATGTTTCTATGGAGCCAAGAGGAAGAAGAAAAAGCATAATGGAGTTTCTAATAACCGAGGACATAACTTATCTAGGAAAAAACAAATAAAGGGAACAGAACTAAAGAAGGGACTCTCATGTTCATCAAAGTCGATGTAAATGGAATAAACACTAAGACGCTAGTAGATTCTAGAGCAACCAACAACTTCATTGTAGAAAAGGAAGCCAAGAATTTAGTTTATCCATTATACAAAGGAGTCAGGATAAGTAAAGGTTGTCATATCTCCATCCACTCAGATCCTTGGAGTTTTGGTGGAATACCCATAAAGATTGCATAATAGGAAGGAACCGTCGACTTGATACAAGTTTCTACAGATGATTATTGCATGGTACTAAGGATGGACTTCCTAGATAAGGTACATCCTTGGTTGCTCGAAAGAGATAAAAACTTGCGCATAACTAAGGGATCAATAATCTATATTATCCCTTTAGAAAGAAGCAAAACAAAGGCTTATACTCTTTCAACAATGAAGTTTAACAAAGGCCCCAATAGGGAAGGAATTATGCAAGAATCATATTGCGATAAGATCGAGGAGAATATGAAGTTGAAAAAGGAAGTCCAAATAATCGAGACATACACAACCAAGATGTGAACGTTACCCCACTTGAGGATTGATCCAAGATTTTAGAAGGTGAAGAGAAGATGTAAGATAAAAGAAGCATTGAGAAAGAAAAACACGCCTTCCTTGAAGAGATACTTTGGAGAAAAGGAGAAGACTCAAAGTAATTCTATAACAGGATCGAGATATATGAATCAAAGACTTGAGGAGAACATCAAGGATTTAAGTGGTAGAGGGTGTGACATACCTAGTTTTTGGAAGTCTCCAAGACCATCTAGAAAACATTGGAACGATCTAGAATACACGAGAAGTCTTTGGAGAGATCAAGAACACCTTAAGAGATCCTAGAAGTCACTAGAAATTATAAATTCTCTAGAATGAGATGGAACGACACAAAATAATCAAAAAGAAACTAGATGAAACCAGAAAAACTTGGAGGATTTTGGAATGATCTACAATACGCTAGGCCATGCAAGAATAAGTTGGAAGTGTCCCTTTTCACGTCTCCTACTTTCCAAGATTGTTACTACATCATAAGGATCGAAGTTAGCATGACTTAGTCGGACATAAACTAAGTGGCACACGAAGTAGGCTAGTTGCATGAGTTATCACGTGAAAATCAACTACAATGTCAATACGAGTTTCATCTGGGTCAACATTTCCTTCTTCATATTCATTAGGTTGGTCTTCATAAACCATATCAGTGTTATCGCCAGTGTTATCGCATGGAGTTTCTTATTATGCATTCTTATTACTAGGGTTAGAAATTTCTTCATCTATTTCATCGACCATTATGTCTTCATTTTCTTCTTTAAGTTAATTATGGTTTTCAACATTTTCTCTAGGATTGCCTTATTGATCTTGGAGAGAGAAATCATCCACAAACATTGCAACAATTTCTTCATCCACTATTATGCATTCATTTTCTTCTTGAAGTTTAATAGGTGTTTTATAATTTTCTCTAGTATTTCTTTTTGATCTTTGAGAAGGAAGTCGTTCACAAACACAACTCTACATTGGTGGCACTTCATTTTCCATTTAGGTGTTTGCGAGATTAAAACATATAAATAGATAAACACACACGTATAATAAAAAGAGAGGGAGAGAGATAGATAGAAAGAGATAGAGAGAGAAAGAGTAAGAATGAGGGAGGAGATGAGTGTTTGAGAAGGAGGAGATGTTTGTTGAAAGATTTATAGATTTATCACTAAGTGTTGTAATTCCAGTGTGAAATTCCTTTTAAACATTTTATTTATAAATGATGATGGGGAACGTATTATTGAATTACTTGATTAGAACAAAATTCATATACATATGAATTGACACAAACATAACACTTATTATCCCATTTCAAATTATTTTTAGTTTTTTCATGTGCACATTTTTATTGACCAACATATATATCAACATTTTTATTAGTTCTTTCCTATGCACATTTTTATTTTTAGTTTTTTCATGTGCACATTTTTATCAACTATATCAACATACCAATAATAATATTGAGTAGGAGAAAAAACATACCCATCTAGAAATTATATCACAAATGAGACGGTACATCTATAGATACGATTGACTCGAATCTCGAGTGATCAACATAACAAGTTTTTGAATCCATTTTTAAGACATTTTCAAATCAAAAACTCTTGAAGTAATAGAATCCATTATATGAGTCATGGATTAACATCGTTTTTTTTATCATCAAGTGTTTTAAAGCTTCCTAATTGGATTAAAAATTACTTTAGTACCACGAAAATATTAATGAAATTGTTCTAAAGCAAAATAATATCTACCAACTCATTTTCCATGATCGAGTAATTGTTTTGGGCACTTTCAAGTGCCTATGAATGATACAAGCAACTTACCTAATGTCATGTCCCAAAACAAACCTCGACCGCCTAATTGCTTGCATCATGCATGATTTTTGATGGGAGGTCCGAATTTGGTGCTTGGATAATAGGGTTCCTCAAACTTTCCTGAATTGCTCATAAATCTACATACCACACTAACTACATGATCCATATCAATCCCGTACAGACCATAACATACATAAGACTTCGAACAAAATTCAAATGTGAAACTCAATTCATGTACACCTCTTCAACAAATGTAGTTGGTGTAGTGCTCTTTTCAAGTTCAAAGTGTGTTGCTAAATGAGTTCCAACTTCTAAGACAATTCAATATGAAATATGATTGCAAACCTTTTGATTTACAAATTTAAAACACTTAGTTTTAAGTAACTAATAAATTGTTTTTTTCATTAAATTGTGCAATTAAAAAGAACGTGGGATAAAGAAAATTGGTTTTATATAATTTTTTTTTGAAGAATTTCTATGTCATTTTTATGACAATGATAATTTAAAAAATCTACAAACCAAATGATCGATAATGTTTAATAAACAACATAAAACCATTTTTTTTTTAAATATGGATAAAAGAAAATTATATATCATATAAATACTTGTGCATAAGCTATAATCATTGAATCATTGACAATTACTAATTTCATTGATTAATTTCTGATATCAAAAGTTATATATATATATATATATATATATATATATATATATATATATAGAGAGAGAGAGAGAGAGAGGTAGGTTCAAATGTTTCTCATATCTATTGTGTGCTAGAATGCACCAATAGAATTTAATATTAATTATATGTATATTAAATGCTATCCATACTTATAACTCATTTTTATGAAAACTAATTAAATTCGTCATTAATGTCAACAATAATATTATTTCAGAATGAATTCATATCTAGAAGAATGAGGGTGTCTTCCAGCTGAATGAGAGTTCTTCATATTCCATGCAACTTTATTGTATTTTAAGTGAGCGAATCCTGAAAAAAAATACAAACTGATATATAAAAACCTAGATGTGAATTTATTATGAAAAAATGTTATTGATGACATTAATAACATATTTAATTAGTTTCCATAAAAAGATAATTATAATTATGGATATCATTTAATATATATATATATATATATATATATATATATATATATATATATATATATAATTATGGAAATCATTTAATATCTATATTTATTTAATTAAAAATCTATTTAATTTACTAAATTCCTATTGGTGCATTCTAGCACACAATAAATGTAATAAAAAAATAACCTAGCCCTATATATATATATATATATATATATATATATATATAAAATAAAATATGAATATCTCTAACATCATGATGTAAATTGAATTTTTTTGTAAACTGAGTATGGTAATAGTAATTTACAATGGGTAAAATATAAAGTAATTGACATAGATAGTTTTCTATTGGATTATGTAACAAGATATCCCACCTTTCATCTTACGATTTGTATTTTGGTTTAGATTCTTTGTGTTCTTTCTTTCTATTTAATATAAACTAGAAATGTTACCTCCGCTACGCGGGGGCCAGAAGCTTTCAATATTGTTTCCGAATCGATAAATATGACAGACGTAGAAAGTGCAATGATGAAAAGTCAGGAGTTTGCCCCATACCGTTTTTTTCATGTTTTTATGAAAAAATGTAAAAATTTTGCCTGCAATGATCAAAAGTTTCAAAACGGTTAAAGAATTAAAGTGGTGGGAATTAACAAATTTTTAAAAAAGGGGTCAAAGTTGTCAAACCGTTAAAATTTTGTGGCCAAACTTTAAATATTAAAAGGTTCCTAAAAAGTGTAAAAATATTGATTGTAAGGAACAAAAATGTCAAAATAGGTAAAGAATGAGAAGCAACGTGTAGGGACCATTTCTGCCAAAAAAATGCCAAGTTTACTATTCCTAACCTTTGTAAAAATATTGATTGCAAGGACCAAAAAATATCAAAATAGGTAAAGAATGAGAAACAAAGTGCCAAAAAAATGTCAAATTTACTATTCCTAAGCTTCATATCTTAAATATATATATATATATATATATATATATATATATATATATATATATATATATATATATATAGGGGAGGGTTCAATTGAGAAAAAAAAAGGTTGAGAATGGGGGAATCATTCTCAGCCAATCATTTATTTTTGCCGCAAAAGCCTCCAACGTACCGGTGGAAATGGGAAACGAATGCACATGTGTTTCCCAACATACCATATTTTCTTAAACTATGCTAATCACTACCTTAATATATACAAAAACATAGTTTTTTTGGTTTTTTTTTTAATTTTTATAAGCTATTTTTATCAAAAAATGATTTTAAATATACCAAAATTCATGATTTTTTATATTCTACAAATAGACATCCATATTGATATAGTTTTAAGATAAAATAAAAAATTTATTTTTTTTATATTTTCAGCTATCGTTATTCATAAATGAATAACAATGCATCAGGTTTTATTACAATACATTCGTTATTCACTTATGAATAAAAAGTATGATTTTTTTTACAATTTAAGTATCATTCATATATGAATATAGCATATAATAAACATAGTATATTTATATTTTAATATTGGAAGATGAATTCAGTTGTGAATATTAACATAGTATATTCACTTGTGAATATTAGATGGTATATTCACTTATGAGTATTAAATGATATTTCATATGTGAATATTACATAGTATTACATGGTATATCACATGTGAATATTACAGAGTATATTCACTTGTGAATATTAGATGATATATTCACTTATGAATATTACACAGTATATTCACATATGAATATTACAAGGTATATTCACTTATGAACATTGAAGGTATTTTGACAAATATATATACTTTTTATATGTTATTCACATATGAATAACATACAGACTTGCATATTTGTTTTGTGTTTTTAATAATCATATACTGATTCAGGTGAGAAAACATATTCATATGTGAATATAACGTGCTAATTTAGTTTATGCATTTCATCAAATAGTTGGAGTGCAAACAAGTAAACTATTTTAAAAATGTTAAAAGCATCAAGTTATCAATTCCAAATCATCATATACTTTCGATTTCGACTTCAGATGCGACATCCTATCTCTGATCGATTTCTCAATTTGATTTTGATTTCCGAAAATCCGATTGGGAACCTGTGATTACCGATTCTAAGTCCCTCAATGTCGACTGTGACTGCGAGTCCAGAACTCCAATTCCAATTTCATGAACAGCGAAGAAATTCCGGTTTAGTTGAAGAAATCTGGATGATTATTGAAGGTTGGAGGAAAAATTTTGATGATGAACGAACAGTTATCGAATTCTCTATAGTTACGTATTTTAGATTGAAGGTTATTACGATATTTACAAGTTTGCCACCGTGTCTTTTCTGCTTAGATTAAATGAGTGGCTGAGAATGATTCCCCCATTCTCAACCTTTTTTATTTTCTCAATTAAACCCACCTCTATATATATATATATATATATATATATATATATATATATATATATATATATATATATATAAATTCATGCACCTTCAAACTACAGTTTTGTGTTCTCATGTCAGGGGTGGAACACGAGCACTAAAGTTAGGGGGCCGAAACCAAAAATTCAAAACAAATTATATATGCAACTTTAAGTCAGTTCAAATTTGTGACATATAAAAGTGACATTTACATTGAAACTCGTCGATTTTTAGTTTATTTGAAGTTTTGCACAATTGACTAACAATAAAATTCCTAAAACTTTTGTAGCATTCTTTTGTTTAACAAAAAATGTTATCAATCAAATAACAAAATTAACTAACATAAAATAAATATTCCTAATAATTTTCTTAAGATTTTAGTTAAATTTTTAAAACTATTGCAACATTTTTTTGTTTAACACAATGAATCCATAAATTGGCAAACAATAAATAATAGTAAATCTATTAACAATTTATAAAAATATATACGAAGTAAATATCAAATAGATACAAGTTATAGGGCCCTTGAGGAATTGGTCTTACATCCCAACATAAAACCAAAAATATATACGAAGGAAATATGAAATAGATACGAGTTATAGGGCCCTTGAGGAATTGGTCTTACATCCCAACATAAAACCTATCTTTTCTTGCTAAATCTTTTACCTTCTTCGTCGTGATCCGGTGTTCCTCTTCTTCCTCTTCTCTGGTGAGTGGTTTTGTTAATTCCCCATTAAGATCTTTTTTTTTTTTTTTTTTTTGCTTTCAAGTTTATGTATTGATGGCTGTAAAGATATTCAGATTTACCGACATTATAATCACGTATGGAAGATATTTCTTTTGAAAGTTTATTAGATAATGTAGTTAATCATAACGACGATCAAACTTTGGTAATTTGAATCTGTTTTGTCTACATAGGACATGAGCAATCGGTTCATTGCATTTTAATAAATTTATCGATTGCAAATATGACGAACAAAATTAAATCGAATTGTATCTCGGTTGCAAATACGACAAATCAAATTAAATCCAATATATATATATATATATATATATATATATATATATATATATATATATATATATATATATATATATGCATATAATTGCCCTGTGGCTTTCCTTCACAACCAATTACTTTTTCCATTTTTTCTCAGTTTTGAGTTAGTTTGTTAATATAGATGCATGACAATTGGACCTAGATCATGTAACATAACTCTATTATTATTAATTTTTTTATTGTAAATATATTAATTACTTGTGTTGGAGTTATTCTTGCTCATTAGTAACACCGTCAATCTTAGTTGATGAACATCTGGTGCATCCATTTACAAAAACATGAATATATATATATATATATATATATATATATATATATATATATATATATATATATATATATATATATATATATATATATATATATATATATATATATATATATTGACAAGAATTCTAAACTTATTCAAACAGAGAAGAATTTTAATTGCACCCTATTACAACTGACTTTTATATTGTTGGAAAAATGCAGATGACAGGTTATCTATGCGAAGAGTTGATTGTTGAAATATTTACAAGACTACCACCGAAATCCCTCCTCCGATTTAGATCACTCTCTAAATCGTTATATACTTGTATTTCTAGTCCCCAGTTCATACGCTTGCACACATTCCGATCCCCACAAAAAATCCGCTTCACGCATGAAAATATTGACAATAATAAAATAGCAGAAGTCGTTTATACATTACACGGAGAAGACGAATTGCCATTGTGTTTGTGTCCCAAACGCGGATATATTGGTATAACAACAAGAATTCCGTTTCCTTGTAGCAATAGGTTCAGAACTGTTGGTTCATGTAATGGAACTTTCTGTTTGAAGACTAAAAATGGTTTGACTCTATGGAACCCTTCAATCAGACGCAAAGTAAGAGTGGCTGAATGTCCTCGGAGTTCTGAACTCGCTTTGGGAGGTATTGGGTTTGGATTTGACCCAATCAGTGACGATTACAAAATTGTTTGGATATCATATGAAAAAGACACTTCATTTGTTTATGCGGTGAAGACAGGCACTTGGTGTGAGATTGCTTCCCCTAAACCTGAGTTTACTTATGTGCGACGTGAGGCGTTTTTATTTAAAGGAGTATTGCATTGGGAGGTAAATCATTTTGACTTAGACTTTTCTTGTATACTGACATTCGATTTGAGCACTCATGTTTTTGGTATGATTCCATTTCCTGGATTGGCTCCGGACTGGTTGACGACAAGACTAACAACCATCCAAGATTCTCTAGCTTTGATTTGTTATCGCATGAGTATTGATGATAGTTGGATTCTGGTATGGAGAGATGCTTCTTGGTCTGTGGTTTTTAAATTGGGAACAGGTAAACTTCCAGTTGATGGAGCTTTTCAATTCCAACCACAACCACAAACGACCAACGAGTGTAATTTGTTGCTCACTACTTATGGGGAAGGGTTCCAAATTTATAATCCCAAGACAGGGTTGCGATCAGGAGTACTTGGATTCAATGCTTCTTCTAGTTTAATAGGCTTTTGGGAGTGTGTCGAAACACTTCATTTGTTAGACATGGGCGAGGCTGCTTGCGAAACAACTCAACTATGAGGAAAAAATTTACAACATTTGGGTTTTTGACGCATTTTGATTACCATTTTAGTCTTTATCATTGATACAAAAGAGTTGATGTTACTGATTCCTTCATTCTATTAATAAAAAACCGAATATATAATTTCCCACTTCTTTGCCAATAAAATGAGATCTTATTGGGGCTGTTTTAACGGCTAGACTTTATATAAATTGAACTTCAAGAAGCAGGAATTACATTGTACAATATAGAAGGTGTTGGCCCATGAGTTCCATATCAAATCCCTACACCATTTAGCTTTATTTTTAAGCCATAAAATGCTCAAAGTCTTGGCCTCATAAGTTAGAGTAGACAATATCTTCACTTTGCTATTGAAAATCATACCGTGCTTCTACGTCCATATGGTCAATAATAGCACCCTTGAAATCGCTTCAAAAATATCTTGAGACCTTTTTTCACACCATAAGTAGAGTTTATCCCTAGGAAGGCATTAAATGAGTCGTTCAATATAGGAGTCCATGAAAGCATTGCAAAGCGGACACATGGTGCATGTGATGATTACCCCCTACGTGCGAGGTTGAACCAGGTGGACAATCTATCGAGTCTCAACTGCTAAATGAGGACGTTTATTTTGTTCGGAACTACCTTAGACCAATGAGGCTAAAGTTATTCATTGTTAACAGTCGAAAGGTAATAAAATTATGCTGCATTTGTTTATAATAATGTCTTTTTGTCTTCTTGATTCCACGGGCTGTTGGCCTAATGATTTGTAAAGTATTGTGGAAATAATTGTAATTTTGCTACCTGTATTCTTGTAAACAAAATTATTAAAAGGCTTCTATCTCAACGGTATCCAGTGTTGTCCTTCCTCCTTGAGGTTGAGTGTTCAAGTCTCGTCGTGGACATAGATGGAATTAGGGAGTATTTTAGGAGTAAAATAAAAACACAATCTTATTGTAAAATAGAAACACAATCCATGGAGGTTGAATGTTAACTAACCATTTGGCCCCATGTTCATGATATATGCATTTCTATTATTCTATATATGCATAAATAACTAATTGTAAACAAGAAACACAATCTTATTTGATATTTGATATTTGATAATCTTATAGAAATAGCAAGCCTAACAAACTTGCAAGGTAAATAAATAATTAACAGATTCCACTAAATACTAAAAACATCAAAAGGAATTATGAGTAAATTTAGGATTTTGATAAATTAGGAAACGAGAATTCTATAAAGAAAACCATCCAATCTGTTAACACATACCTTGAGATTTGAGAAGATACAGAACCCTAGACTAAAACTCACTGCTGCCGGAAAAAAATGATTTCTCACCGTAAACATAACCACTGCCGGACTTCCAACTAGAATATATCGCCGTCGCCGGAGTGCTCACCACCATCTCTCTTGTGTCCACCTCTATCGGTCCATGTCTCTCCTCTCAGCCATTGAGTAGCCTGAAACTTCGACATCGACCTCTGCTAGTCCTTTGTCGGAGGGCTTTCTCCACCGTATGCCACACTGCATCTCGGACTAGTGAGGCAACGAACTCCGTTGACATTGATTTCTATTGACATTGATCTGTAAGTTGCTCTTTTATCTCTATCTTTCTTTTCATTTCTTTCACTAGCATGTTACAATATCTATGTTTTAAAGAGTACTCGTTATAAACTGCACCATTTTTAAGAGAATTAGCTATTTAGCTAGTCTATTATGAGGCTTAAGTATTTTTAATATTATTTAGACAAAATTGTAAAAATAGTTCATGTGGTATGCATTTTTATGAGGTTTTAGTCCAAACTCCGACTTTTTGGGCTTCGTGATCATTTTGAACTAGTTTCATTGCGGATTTGGTCCCTCGGTAAGCTGAAATGACTTTAATACCCTTGATTATTTATTTTCTATTTCTAAATTCATTTTTGTTAAGTTTTAATAACTATTTATTCATTTTAGTAATTAAAAAATGAAAAAACCTTGAGCTCGTCACCGCTACCAGATCTGCAAACAGGATACTCGGATTTGAAAATGAGGTCCTCAGATATGAAAGTTATCATCTCCTTGAGCTCGTCTCGGCTAAAAGAGAAGACCTACGGCGAAGGCGTTAGGGCTTGCTTTAACCGGAGGAGGAGGAGCTCGTCAGCTGAGGAGGAGATCGGAGACCCATGCACTCGATTTGATTTTTTCTTCTTGAAGGTGTTCATCCGATAATCATTCATCAGATTTGATTCCATGTGTGTGGAGAAGAAGGAGATGGTGGAGGTTACCAGAAAAATCAATTTAAAGAAAAATTGAGGTGAAGGACACAGTGGTAGTGGGGGATGGTAGGTGGAGAGTGTATGTGTTATTAAGTGTGTGTTCATGAATATGAATATATGTTCTTGAGTTTTGTATTGAGAGAGAGAGAGAGAGGGGGAGGGAGGGAGGGAGGGAGGGAGGGAGAGAGGTGGGCCCCTCTTTTTATATTATTAAAAAATTATTAAAATAAATAAATAACTATTAGATTTTTAGAAAAATTGAAAGAAAAATGAAAAATAAATACCCCAAGCGTATTAAAGTCATTTCAGTTTACCGAGGGACCAAATAGGCAATAAAACTAGTTCAAAAGGACCACGAAGCCAAAAAAAAGTCAGAGTTTGGACTAAAACCCCCTAAAAAAAGCATACCACAGGGACCATTTTGCAATTTTGTCTATTATATAATGTTTGTTAGTCCTAAACTCATATTTATTTAAATAAAAGAATATTATAAAGTTTAAAGAAAAATTAACATTAATGAAAATAATTTGATCGGCTAATTGTCAATGTATAATTAGTAATTTTGTAAAGTTAAAATAATTAGTTGTACCGAAATATAATTATTGTTATTATATTTTACTACTTTGTTAACTATTAATAAATCATAGTCTGCGTCTAGATGGTAAAACAATGACTATTGGTTTCGGGCCTTCCGATTAAAGTGTCCATCCCGCCCTCCCCTCTGCTAACTAACTACCATATGTAACCTGCTTAAGCAAACTGCCATTAAGTAGCCATGCTTATGATGACTCCAATAAGCAACTCAGCCTTTACACTCAACAAATTTATTCATTTTTACCCCTAGCCGGATTTTACATTTAAAGGACGGTCACACCTTAGCTGACGCACTCAACAAATTTGTTCATTTTTACCCCATATTAGGAGTTTACCTTTAAAGGTAGGTCACACCTTAGTTGATGGGATGAAGTTGTTAGGTTGTAAAGATGCTTTATTCAAGGGAAAAAACGCAAGTAATTGACGAGAAATGGAGGAAGGGCGTTCGAACCCATATATCATCCCCAGAAAGCCAACACCTTTACTGCTAGACTAAAAGAGTTTGTTTGAAAATTTTCCTAAAAGATTATACTTAATATCTAACATGCAGGTTTTATTATTATTATTATTATTATTATTATTATTATTATTATTATTATTATTATTATTTCATGAATTTATAAACGTATTTTTATATGTAAAAAAACGTATTTATTTATTTAAAATTGTATTTCTACCTTTAAAAATAATTAAAGATACTTTATACCATATAAATAAGTTTGTAAATGTATATAAATATAGGTATATACTTTGTTTATTTTAAAATTGTGTACAAATATTTGTCTGCTTTTTTATGTATTTATACATACATATATATATATATATATATATATATATATATATATGTATGTATGTATATAAATGCAATTTTATACGTATTTATATCTATAAATATGTATATAACATTTTTACACGTATAAATATACTAAAAGGATTTTTATACGTTTTTATATCTAAATATAGACATATAACATTTTTATACGTACAATGGTACAAATACATGCACAACATTTTTATATGTGTTTTTAAAGGTTAATTGTATATATATATATATATATATGTGTGTGTGTGTGTGTGTATGTATGTATGTATAAAAACGTTATATATGTATAAAAATATTTCTATATGTTAATTAAATATGTATAAGAATTTATTTGACAAAACTATAAGATTGGTCCCTGTGGTATTCAAAAATCTTTGGATAGGGTACAAAAAGTTTCCAACTTGCATGGAAGGTCCAAAATCAAAGTTTTTATGGCTTTTTGGTCCTGAGACACTTGAAAAGTCGATTTTTCCCTTTTCGTTTCTTTTTTCTATTTTCTTTATTTACTTTGGTATTTAAATAATTAAAAATAAAAAATAAAAAATAATCTCTCTCTCTCTCTCTCTCACACACACACACAAAAAAACACAAATGAGTTTCTCTCTCAATAAGATGCATTCCTCAACAAACTAGTTGTCAGAGCTACTCTCAATACACCACCGTTAACCACATTTCAAAATCGGAAAGAACTCGAAATTCTTCAAATCGCTCCTCGGATTCAGGACCACCAAAGCCCCCACCACCCAATCTTCACGTTCAGAGCATAAACAGCCAAAGCGACGGTGGAGTTTTGCAAAATTGCACAAAGAGATTCCTCACCGTCGACTCTGGGACACTTCCAAAAAAATTCCCTTTTTTTTGACCTCCGATGTTAGATCTGCACGTTCTTGGGCCTCTGATTGTGCTCTGTAACTCAACTTTAGATTTCATCTTCTCCTATAGAGTTGCCTTGACGGATAGAATTTGGTTCAAAACTCGATTTCAGACGTTCAACCCTTCCAGATCAAAAATTGATTAAAAAAATAGATTGGAGATTTCAAGAAGATGATATTGTTGTATATTTGGCCATTGATGTTCCTAAATCGAGGTGGAGGTAGATAGAGACAAAGTTTTGTTAAGAAATCAATATCTTACCTTCGATTTTCATTTCATTTTTAGGGTTTTGTTGAGATATAGGCTTCGCACCGCCGCCTGGCATGGAGGTTATCTCCGGAATTGCAACGTTAGGGTTTCCAGCGATGGTGAAATAGTTATGGTTTTTTTGCTTCATCTTTGTTTCCCAGTGCGAAATAAATGAACACGAGGACGACAAGGCAA